>NC_141030.1:46167500-46537500 GCF_052040795.2 Danio rerio
ATTATTATATTACGATTATATATTTTTTGATTATTACCATTTGTATTATTTTTAATTTTGTTTTTATTATTTTATATTTAATTATTATTACTTTTAACTACTGCCATTTTTATTATTTTTAATTTGTAATTATTATTATTTTACATTTTATTATTAATTTTTATTATTATTATTATTATATATTTTTTAATTATTACAATTTTTATGAATTTATTTATTTGATTTACTTTTACTTATTTATTTTTAATTATTAAATTTTTTTTTAATTTTGATAATTATTATTATTATTTTACATTTCATTAATATTATTTATTTTTTTATTATTAAAAGTTTTATTATTTTTAATTCCGTTTTTATTATTTTTCATTTTATTATTGTTTTTATTTTAATTATTCTTATTATTATTATCATCACAATTGATAAAAGCTATGTAGAACCATTTAAAATGAATCATCAAAAAAAGCAATCCTAAAATAAAATTAAGAAGCTTAAAATAAGATTAAAATATCCACTTTTGTGTACAACCGAATTAATAAATGTTCATGTTTGGGTGAACTTTACCTATATAACCACATGAGGGAGAATAAATGATATATTTTGTATTTTCGTGTGAACTATCCCTTTAAAGACAGCAGAAGATAAAGTAAAATAAAGAAACCTTCCCTTCCTTAAATGCTGAGTGCATAATGAAGACAAAGAGCTTATTGTGTTCACTTTGTAGACTACCTCCCCCCATCTCTCACACACTCACCCGCACATGTGTGCACACACACACACACACACACACCAACTCAAACTTCACCCCTTTCCCCAATACACCCCTCCTGCTAATGCACAACAAGTCTAACTGGCGTCTTAAAAAAAAAAAAAATCAGCAGATTGCAACAGAACTGGAAACCTTTACACACCAACCGCTGCAGTTTTGTTAGCTTAAAGTGGATTTGTTGACAAGCCTTCCTCCATATGGAGACCTAACTCCAGGCACAACAAATAAACGGGGTTATTTTATTTTATAACCTCTTGGCTGTGAGGGATAAACCTTGAATCTACCACAGAGAGGCCTAAAGGGGGCTAATTTCTCATGACTATTGTATTTATTGCAACTTGCATTAATCAAACTGACTTAAAATATTACGTTAAGCTTTGCATGACTCAGTTAGTTAAAATCTGATTTACTTATTAAAATAAGTTAAATAAAAACATGACTTTTTGCACTGACTTTTGATAAATGCAAAAGTCATACACTGCAAAAAGTCAAGACAACAAATGTTTTAAGTTACTTCAACTTAGTTTAGGAAGTAAATCGGGTTTCGTCAAAACAATCAGGGTTATACAAAGCTTAACTTAATATTTTTAGTCAGTTTAATTGATGCGAGTTGAGATAAAAAAAAACATTGCAAAAAGTAAAGTAAATCAAGTTTCAACCAAATTTGACATCTGAAATTAAAATTAACGTAATATTTTAAATCATTTTTACTGATGCAAGTTGACATAAATACAAAAGTCATGCACTGCAAAAAGTCATGACAGAAAAGTGAAGTTACTGTAACATATTTTAATAAGCAAATCCAGTTTCAACTCAATTTCTTTGAGTCAGTTTGACTGATGCAAGTTGAGATAAATGCAGGTCATACAGTGCAAAAAGTAATGACAACAAAGGTTTTTAAGTTATATCAACTTATTTTAAGAAGTAAATCAAGCTTCAACTCAATTTTCTGAGTTATTCAAAGTTTAACTTGATATTCTTAAGTAAGTTTGACTAATGCAAGTTGATAAATACAAGTCATACACCACAAAAAGTCATGACAACAAATGTTTTTGAGTTACTTTAACTCATTTTAAGCAATATATCAAGTTTCAACTACATTTTTGAGTTATATAAACCTAAACGTAATATTTCAAGTCATTCTGATTATTAATAGTTTAGATAAATGCAAAAGTCATGCACTGCAAAGTCATGACAACAAAGGTTTTTAAGTTCCTCTAACTTGATTTAATAAGTAAATCAGGTTTCAACTACATCTTCTGAGTTACACAAAGCTTAGTGTAATATTTTAGTTAGTTTTATTGGTGTGAGTTGAGATAAATACAGGTCATACACCACAAAAAGTCATGACAACAAATGTTTTTAAGTTACTGCAACTTATTTAAATAAGCAAATCAAGTTTCAACTTAATTTTCCTGAGTTAAACATAGCTTAATTTAATGTTTTTAGTCAGTTTGACTGATGCAAGTTGAGAAAAATGCAAAAGCCATACACTGATTTCAGCAACAATGAACACGTTTAACAACACACTGGGGAAATGTGAAATGCAATGCTTAAAATGTGTATTGAGCATTGTTATTCTTTAATCATCTATTTTTTAATTTTGTATTGTTAATATTTGAATTTATGTAACATATATATATTTATTTTCATCTTTTTAACCATTAGTTTGATTCCTGATGTTTCAAAATTTCATATTACATTTTTATTTATTTTTTTTTTTTTATGTATTTTGTATGAATAAATATATTTTTGGGAAAAAAAGTCATACACTCTAGAAAGTCATAACAACAAGTGTTTTTAAGTTACTTTTACTTATTTTAAGAAGTAAATCAAGTTAACTAAAGTTAAACAAAGCTTAACTTAATGTTTTAAGTAAGTTTGACTGATGCAAGTTGATAAATACAAGTCATACACTGCAAAAAGTCATGACAAATAATTTTTTTTTTGAGTTACATCAGCTTATTTTAAGAAATAAATAATTTTCAAGTCAATTTTCCAGAGTTATACACAGCTTAACTTAACATTTTTAGTCTGTTTGATTAAAGAAAGTTGATAAATAAAGGTCATAAACCACAAAAAGTCATGAAAACAAATGTTTTAAGTTATTTTTACTTATTTTAAGAAGTAAATCAAGTATCAACTAAATTTTATGAGTTTGCCAACTTAACTGAATATTTTTAGCCAGTTTGACTGATGCAAGTTAAGATAAATACAAGTCAAACACTGCAAAAAGTCATGATAACAAATGTTTTAATTTACTTTAACTTATTTAAATAAGCAAATCAAGATCTAACAATTTTTTTTGAGTTATACAAAGCTTAGCTCAATATTTTAAGTAGGTTTGACTGATTAAAGTTGATGAATACAAGTCAAACACTGCAAAAATTCATGTCAACAAATGTTTAAAATTACTTTAACTTATTTTAAGAAATAAATCAAGTTTCAACTAAATTATCCGAGTTATACAACACTTAACTTAATAATTTTAGTCTGTTTAAGTAAAGCAAGTTGCGATAACTACAAAAGTTTATTTGATTCAAGTCAAAAAACGACGACAGCAAGAATGCATTACAGTGTACTGAGAAAAAAAAAATCCCAAAGCAATTAAATGCATTAGGAGTCATGCAGATTTTTGAAAATTGCACTAAATGACTGATGCGTTATCTTTAGAGCGTTTACAAGCGCTATTGTGCAATAATAATAGTCCAGGGGGGGCGATATGGAGGCATGACACACCATACCTGACTCACAATGCCCTGCCTAATTTCACAAACTTTCTGCCTTGTCAAACCAGTTCCCTCCTGCAAACAATTAGTGCCGGACCACGTACCAGTGGAGCGCGTCTGAAAGCACAGGAGTGAAAGACGGAGAGGGAAAAGAAAGGGGGGGAGAGAGAGAAAGAGTGAGGAGAGTGGAAGGGGGATTGGAGTGCAATTATAGTGGGAATTTATGGCCTGAGAAACAATTTATAAATCACAGTGCATGGGCTAACACAATCCAGATTTCACTGCTCGCAGCTGTAACCGGCTCTAAAGTACACACTGTGTGTTTGTGTGGGGTTTTTCACAATCCACATCGGCCATGACAAACGGTGGGAGGGTTTCAGAGAGAGCGAGATGCGATGCTTGGAATTGTTTACAATCGCAGGAGAACAGTATAAAAGCTAAACAACGTGCTAACTGGCGCCTGGGTCGCAAATTAAAACCTTGAATATTGATTATGAGCGTCAAACTGCAGCTGAGTGTCAACAAACACAGCAACGATTGACAATGTCAACAGAGTTACGTTCCCTTACTTCCTTCTGCACTAGTTTCTTACACGCTTTAAAAAATGCTGGGTTCCACACAATCGATGTGTTGAGACAACACGAAGGAATTAAGTCAACCTATTAGTTTTTACAAATTTAAGTAGTTTGAACACAAAACTATTAAGTTGTCCCAAACAAAACCTCAAGAATTGTGTTGTTTCAGCTCATTTTGGCCACAGCCATGTAGCCAAGAGCGGTTACTCACTGAAGCTAAGCAGGGCGCAACTTTTTAGCTCTGCTGCTAGTTTGTGATTAATCCTACAAAACCAACCAGAATTGTATTTAAAGTCAAGCAATGTGAAAATGAAAGTAAAGGGAAGTAAAATGTCACACAAAGGTGCCAAGAAAGACAAGAAATAAAGATGAATACTCCCAAGGATGAAGAAACTAGCATGGCAGCTGGAGATGGCCCTGACGAAGATAGTAGTAACTCGGGGAGCAAATCTTGAAGATATTATGAAAGCTATAAGTAGACTTTATTAAACGTTTTTAAAACCATTAAACAAAACTATTGACAAAAATACACTGAAATGTATAGCACATTTAAAAATAGTAATGAGATAAAAACAAACTTAAAAATGCAGAACCGTAATATCTTTGGTGTAATCTCAACATGGATAGAAGACATACTTACTGGATTTCAATAAGAAAGAAACCCAAAATGTTTTGGTCTCAGATTAGACTCGTATAACTCTCAAACAGAATCCTGTAAACTTGTCAAGAGATGACTTTTCTCCTAATAAATTCTGGATGTCAACCAAGCTTGATGATGAAGCGGTTGTAAAATTTAATTGCCTTTTAATGAACTTTTCCAACATTTAACCAAACTAAATTGGAAGCACCTGGTAAATTTTGTGCATCACCAAGTTTATAAGAAACACAAAGTGAGTTTTGTTTGACTACAAAATCAAAACATAAGGACATATGCCTTTACTAGAGGACATAACCACTGGAAAGGTAATCTACAAATCTGTACAGTGGCTTGTTGCAATTCAAAGCTGGGTCAACTAAGCACAGACACAACCATTGGGTTGACAAAAGTGTAAAAAAATAACCAAATGTTTTGACCCAATGTTGGGGAAAAAAACAAAACACATTTTTTATAGGGTGAGAAACTCGGATTGGCAACAGGATTTTGGCTGACTACAGCAATACAAATGCAATACAGTGCAATAATCCAGCAATAATAGCTTATAAAGTTTTATATTTGCATATTTTCCTTGCAATAACCAAGTGTCACTTGTTTAGGATGTATTCATTAACCCAGAGTTAGAATAAATATGATGAAACATGTTTTTTAAAGCTTTCACAGGCATCACATATATTGCATATAATTCTTGTTGCCTCCATGTGAAAGCAGAAATGCATATATATCTAGAATGGCTTGAGGGTGAACAAATAACCGCTTGATTTCCCCCCTACAGTTTCATCCTATAAATGTCTGAAAAGTCTTTGGGATGCTTATAAAGCTGTCAAAAGTGGCTACCTTTCCCAAAGTTACATGTAAAGATGTTCTGGTTGAGCATAGTCAACAGACTTCATTCTAACAGTAAGATTTCCTACATTATAGCCATCATAAAAAAGGGACCGTCAAAAACTAGTTTAGAAACCCAAAGTGTTTTGAGTATTAGCTTGAGGTCATAATCATTGAACATGTTCTTACTTCCAACAAGCGTATGGCAAAGCTTGAATGGTGTACAAGGTTTGGTTGACTGCTGTACGAGTTGTGTTATGTTTCTCTTCAGCCTCCAGTTCCTAGACTGCAGCTCTGCACAAGACGTTTGGCCAGAGGAGATATGGTCGTGTGTAACTGAGCTTGGTTTCTCTTAAGGTTTTTTTTCCTTTACCTTTGTCAATTGGTGAAGTTTTGTTCCTCGCCATTGTCGCCACTGGCTTGCTTGGTTTGGGACTTTTTTCCCTGCAGTTTCATCCTACAAATGTCTGAAAAGTCTTTGGGATGCTTATAAACCTTTAGAAAGTGGCTACCTTTCCCAAAGTTACATGTAAAGATGTTTTGGTTGAGCATAGTTAACAATTTTAGTGTTAACAGTAAGATTCCCTACATTATAGCCATCTTAAAAAAGGGAACCGTCAGATACCCAAAGTGTTACAAGTTTCATTTGAGGACAGAACCATGACAAATAGTCTGACTTCCTACAAGTGTGTGCCAAAGCTGAAATGGTGTAGAACAGGTGTGACCAACCCTGTTCCTGGAGATCGACCTCCCTGCAGATTTCAGTTGCAACCCATATCAAATACACCAGCCTGTAATTATCAAGTGCTGTTCAAGTCCTAATTAATTGGTTCAGGTGTGTTTGATCAGGGTTGGAGCTGAACTTTGCAGGAAGATAGATCTCCAGGAACAAGGTTGAGCACCACTGGTGTACAAGGTTTGGTTGACTGCAGTATGAGTTGTGTCGAGTTATGTTGTTCTCCAGCCTCCAGCACCTAGACTGCAGCTCTGCACAAGGCGTTTGGCCAGAGGAGATATGGCCGTGCCTAACTGAGCTTGGTTTCTCTTAAGGTTTTTTTTTTCCTTCACTTTTGTCAATTGGTGAAGTTTTGTTCTTCGCCACTGTCGCCACTGGCTTGCTTGGTTTGGGACGTTTCCCCCTGCAGTTTCATCCTACAAATGTCTGAAAGGTCTTTGGGACGCTTATAAACCTGTCAAAAGTGGCTACCTTTCCCAAAGTTACATGTAAAGATGTTTTGGTTGAGCATAGTCAACAATTTTAGTATTAACAGTAAGATTCCCTACATTATAGCCATCATAAAAAAGGGATCGTCAACATCTGGTTTAGAAGAAACCCAAAGTATTACAAGTTTCATTTGAGGTCATAACCATTGGAAATGTTCTGACTTCCTACAAGTGTATGCCAAAGCTGAAATGGAATACAAGGTTTGGCTGACTGCTGTACGAGTTGTGTTGAGTTATGTTGTTCTCCAGCACCTAGACTGCAGCTCTGCACAAGATGTTTGGCCAGAGGATGTAGCCGTGTCTAACTGAGCTTGGTTTCTCTTAAGGTTTTTTGTCCCTTCACTTTTGTCAATTGGTGAAGTTTTTGAAGTTTCCCCCTAAAGTTTCATCCTATAAATGTCTGAAAGGTCTTTGGGACGCATATAAACCTACCAAAAGTGGCTACCTTTCCCAAAGTTACATGTAAAGATGTTTTGGTTGAGCACAGTCAACAGACTTCATTCTAACAGCAAGATTTCCTACATTATAGCCATCATAATAAGGGATCGTCAATATCTAGTTTATAAGAAACCCAAAGTGTTACAAGTTTCACTTGAGGTCATAACCATTGGAAATGTTCCTACAAGTGTATGACAAAGCTGAAATGGTGTACAAGTTTTGGTTGACTGCAGAATGAATTATGTTGTTTTCCAGCCTCCAGTGCCTAAAATGCAGCTCTACACAAGAAGTTATGGTTGTGCCCAACTTAGCCTGGTTTCTCTCCATGTTTTTTTCTTTCTCTTTAGTCAATTGGTGAAGTTTGCTCCTCGCCACTGGCTTACTTGGTTTGGGTCTTGTGGAGTTGCTCATCGATGTATTTGCTCTTCAGTGTTTGGACTTTCAGTGAAAATGAAACCACACTGATCTGAACCGAACTGAACTTCCACTCTGAAAACTGAATTGACAGTGTTTCAGTTTACTAGAACGTCTATGTTAAGCTGCTTTGACACAATCTACATTGTAAAAGCACTAATAAAGGTACAATAAATAAAGAAATAAAGCAATTACATTTTGTCAAAGTTTGTTGATGATACCGTCAATCAAATCTCAGTGGACATGTACTTACAGAAATTCTAAAAACAGAACCAGTTTTGGGTCAACAAATCTTGTCAACATAGTAAATGAGTGTGTCAACCCCCAAATCATAAACAAATCATAAGTGTCGATTTTCTGAAATTGAGATTACATGTGCATTAAATAATTAAGTTTGAATAAATAAACGTTCAATTGATGTGTATTTGTTAGGAAAACAATAGCAGAGATACAGGTACTGTGAAAATCTGGAATCTGAGAGAGAAAAGCACAACTAATTCATGAGGAAAATCACCTTTAAAGTTCTCCATATGAGGTGCTTAGTATACTTCACTAATCAAAAATTGAGTTGAGTCATTTACAGTTGCAAATATATTAAATATAAAGAATTTAGATGTAAAAATCACTGAAATGTATATGTAAAAATGAGCATTTTTCTCAGCCTTCTATGTTTATGTTGAGTTATTTCTCTTTAAAGACTATAAAAAGACCTTATTTTTGCCATAAAAGTCAAAATGTCTGCAACTACACACAGAAGCCTGGTAAAAATGCTTATTTTAGAGGGATTTTCAGACGGCATTTAGAGGATTTTGCATCTGAACTCTTTATATATTCATACAACATGCTATTCACATAATATATTTACTTTTAGCATTAATTAAAAACAAATTCCTTTTGGACTATAGCCAGAAATATACTTCTGCAACAAGACTGTTCTTGTGGTCCAGGATCACATATAGTGTGTGAGTTTTGCCTGACTACAATGTAAAGTATACGAGTGTCAGACAAGTAACCCAAGAGCAAAAAAAGTCCAGAAAAAAGTGCACTCCTGTTTAGTCGATTACAACGAGGCACTCATCTGGAGAAATGAGGAAAGCTCAGGGGGTTTTCACAAGCCCTCGACTGCGCCTCTGGGTCCAAGCTGCAGCTGTGCGCAGGGAGGGGCGGCCCATGCCCAAATCGACAAGGCCCAGCTGGATAAGACATACACTAGGTATGTTTCCATCCAAATATGCTAATTAATTTAATGCGTAGAAACTAGAATATTAAACAAAACATTTGCAAATAAAACCTAAGAGTGAAAGAGAACAAAATCGTCACTTCCTGATAAGCTGGCTCAAATATCAGACAGAGAAATGGAGTTTAGTGCATTCAGAGAAGCCACTGTGGTGTATAGTCTTTATTCTTTATTCTAATAAACCAGTTGCGCCTCAGTAGACGAAGACGAAATGCAATGAATGCAATGCGGTGGCTTTTAGAGGTGCAAGAGCTCTTTGGGAGCGCATACAGATGCTCAAGACAGTTCTAGAGGTAATAATAATAACTAGATTCTTAAAGTTTGAGAACAAACTTTGAGGCTGGCTAGTGAAAGCCTGATGGTTATTTAGTTTAAACAGATGATAGTTTATTTAGTTTAAACAGTTTTAAAAAGTATGAAAAGATAGATAGATAGATAGATAGATAGATAGATAGATAGATAGATAGATAGATAGATAGATAGATAAATGATGGAGGGATGGATGGATGGATGGATGGATAGATGGATGGATGGATGGATGGATGGTGTGCTAGCATGAGTCAAACAAGCCAACCCCCGCTTCTCTACGATGTTCTGATACTGAGATATAGCTGCTGTTATATCGTTGCTAGGTTAGTCTGTTTTGTTGCTATGGAGTGGATTGACAGCTTAGACTGATGATGTATCAAAGCTTCTTGCCAGTATGAACAGTTAAAAGCAACACCCATGTCTCTTTCACACTGCAGCATGACGAAATCAATCTAAACCTCGATAATGGCAGTCTATAGGACCGTTGCTAGGGTGCCGTATCTGGTTGTTAGGGGTGTGGCTAGAAAGTTAAAAGCTCATCAGTTATTGGTAGTTTGGTAGTCTGAGTTAAATGAGCCCAGTTAGAAGTCTGTGCAACAGTCTGATGTAGAGTTATGAGCTCACAAAGTTTGACCCCATGTAAAGTCAATTAGAGTCTTTTGCAGTGCAAGTCTATGGGACAGTTTCTAGGGTCCCAAAAGTGGTTGCTAGTGTGTGGCTAGAAAGTTAAAATCAGTTATTGGCAGTTAGATAGTCTGAGTTAAATGAGCCCAGTTGGAAGCCTGTAGGACAGTCTGATGCAGAGTTATGAGGTCACAAAGTTTGGTCCAATGTTAAGTCAATGGGATTTTTCAGACGGTCCCGGGAGTTTTTCGGAAAACCAAAAGTCGGATCAGTCGGAAAAGATATAGCAACCCGAGTCAGACCAGTTTGGAGGTCTGATGTGAGTTTGGTGGTCATAGCTTGAAAGCTCTAGGAGGAGATAAAGTTTAATTTTTAGTCTCAGAAGAAAAATAGGATAACAATAGTCTGGCTTGCTACACAAGCCAGCCTAATAATAATAATAATTAGGGATGTCCTGATCAGGTTTTTCTGCCCTCGAATCCAAGTCAATTGACATTGAGTATCTACTAATACCAAAACTTGATCCAATACTTCTATAATACATAAAAAAATAAAGAAACAGATCCAGGATGTTCCTTATTGTTGATTATATCACCATAATTTAACATTCAACAACTATTAACAATCAGAGCATTTCCGTAACTTGAACAATCAAGTAATAAATAACATTAATTCTACACTTTTGGGATTTAATGCAACAGTAAATATAAAAAAATTAATATATATAAAAAAAAGAATGTAAAAACAAACAGCACCTCAGCTTAAAATACCCAGCAGGCAATCCCAAGTTTACATATCTCACAGTTTGCTATGGCAATGTTGTCTTCGTCAACTTTATAACTCCACACAGCAGGCATACTCGATTCAAGCTGCTTCCCTGTTCTACTTTGCTGCCGTTTAACCCATAGCGTCTCTGCAACAAAGTGATGTCATGCCACACGCATTGCTGTTTCTGTGTGAAGTCAAGAAAGAGGTCTTAGGCCCCATGTATACTAATGTGCTTTAGTTTAAAATGCATAAGTTTTGCTACGGTTACGCCATCCGTCAACACCACGCCGGAGTTTTCCAGTGCCGAAAACTGAGCGTTTTGGAAACGCTGGAAGGCCGTTTTCATTGTTAAACACTGCTGCTCCGTCTCACGTGTGGATGATGGAAAACGGAGACATCTGAAAACGGAGACGGGGCTGCAGACATTCGCCTCTCTGGTTGGGGCTTTTCCTCAATATTAAGTAGCCTACACACAGTTTAGTCCTGCATCCTCTCTTTGCAAGTTCAGACTTCACAAGTTTGATATGGAAAACAAACTCCCGAGGACATGTCGGGTAAATCTTCAAAGGGAAAAGTGTACTTTATAACCTTGATCACATCTTAACAATAAAATAAAAACATGAAGGAACTGCTATTTTCATTTTGATATTAACAACTGAACAGACAGCAGAAATGTTGAGGCGTTGTGTATATCTTCACGGTGTGCGTATCCATAAAAAAATGGAGACTATAACATCACTGCCTCCTTTCATTTTCAGTAAAAATATGAAAAATACCCTCTCTTTTGCTGAATATCAGTTTTAATAATCAATAATGGCCATTATAAAAGTAAAACGTACAATAAGTTTATACATTATACGAATAAAGGCAAGAAATCAGTCAATATACAGAATCAGCGTACATGGTTACATTAGTTATTAACTTCTCTTTGCGCTCAGCCAAAACACGCTACCTGAGAACAAGTCATAGATTCAAAAGACCAAAGTCAGGGAATATAACGTTAGATAGACAACAAGATGAATTAAACATCACGTTTAACAAATATAGTGAGATTGAATCCAGCGGTAGATCCTTGATGAACACTCCAACGAGCACAGCTCTTATCTGGGTAGATAGGCTGCAGCGCATGCCAGAGTGAGTGTGTGTGTGTGGTCACGTGATGTGCATTTTCAGTAGTGTGGTGTAGACGAAGAGCTGTATTAGTTTGAGAACCACTGTATTAGACAATCGAAAAAATATTGCTTAAAAGGCTAATAAAATTTAGCTTAAAATGCATACAAAAATTTAAAACTGCTTTTTTTCTAGGCAAAATAACACAAATAAGACTTTCTTTAGAAGAAATATTATCAGAAATACAGTGAAAATTTCTTTGCTCTATCAAATAATTCTGACTTCAGCTGTATATCGCGGAAATAAACTAATATCTCAATATCAGGTTTTTTCCCAATATCATGGAGCACTAAAACACATCCACTCTCATGTAAAGACACAAAAAAATGCATGCACACACACACACACACACACATACACACACACACACACACACACACACACACACACACACACACACACACACACACACACACACACACACACACACACACACACAACAGCCAGTGTGAACCATGTGACAATAGAGTGGCTCTCAACCTTGTGGTCCCGGCGAGAGCTGTAGAAGCTCCGCGTCTGTGCCGGACCCCCCAACGTCACACAATGCACATTCTCCACCAATCACATGGCTGCGCTTTTGTGCCAGCGCTTATGTCATTTCCACTCCGCCAATCTAAATGAGCCAGACTGCGGCGGGCCAATGAATGTCTGAAGCCCAAAAGAGAACTAGAGCAAGGTTTTTTGTTTTGTTCTTCTTTTCTAATTAATCATCACGCCACGGAGCATGGTTTTTGTTGAGCGGCAGGGTGTGTGCTTGTCTGACAGCTCAGAGTGAAGCCTAATGGAGAGTTTAGTAGCGGGGAAAGCTTGCAAAAAAAAAAAAAAAACGACCCCCCTGTTGGAATTTGGTGCCCACTCAACTGTGAGTCACGTCAACAGGCTGTGAACCTTGACCTTTCACCCCAAACTGAAACAATGTGAAGATGCATCTCACTGTCAAATGCATGGAACATCCACCCAGATTAATGTAGCAGACGGGGGAAAGTTATGGAGCCAGATCGGTCTCAAAAATAATACATTTAAAAAAATAAAATTCGAACATCTACAACACAATTCACATTTACTAAATCCAATTTGTAAGTTCAGAACACGATTCATAAATACGCAAATCCAATTAGTAAAATCAGAACATGATTCAAAAATACAAATCCAATTAGTAAAATCAGAACATGATTCAAAAATACAAATCCAATTAGTAAAATCAGAACATGATTCAAAAATACAAATCCAATTCGTAACTTAAATATGCGATTAAAAAAATACACAAATTCAATACGTAAATTAGAAACAATACAAAAATACGCAAATCCAATTTGTAAATTCAAAACACGATACAAAAATAGGCAAACACTTCGTGAATTAAAAAAATAAAACAATAAAAAAAATAAACAAATCCTATTCATAAAATCAAAACATGATTCAAAACTACAAAAACAATTTGTAAATTCAATACGCGATTCAAAAATACCCAATCCCAATTCGTACAATTAAATCACAATCCGAAAATAGGCAAATCCATTTCGTGAATACAAAAAATAAATAAATAAATACACACAAAAAAATTTGTAAATTCAAAACACAATACAAAAGTATGCAAATCCAATTCGGAATATTAAAACACGATTCAAAAATACAAATTTAGTTTGTACATTTTTATACGATTCATTAATTTACAAATATGCAAATCCAATTCGTAAATTTAAAACAATACAAAAATACACAAGTCTATTTCGTAAATTCAAAAAAATTATTCACAAATACGCAAATCCAATTTGTAAATTCAAAACACGATTCACAAATACGCAAATCTAATTCGTAAATTCAAAAACAATTCAAAAATATTCTAATCCATTTCATAAATTCAAAAAATGATTCACAAATACATAAATCCAATTCGTAAATTCAAAACACAATACTAAATACGCATATCCAATTAGTTAATCCAAAACGCAATTTAAAAATACACAAAATACAATTCGAAGTTTAAAATACAATAAAAAAAAACACACAAATCTATTTCGTAAATTCAAAACACGATTCACAAATATGAAAACTTAATTCATTTGGTGAAAATATTTATAATATTTAAAGTATCTATTTTGTTTATGAATGGTGTCTACAGATGTACAAATTGTATTTTGTAAATGTATTTTTTATGGAGACTGATCTAGCTCAATAAAAGTAATTCCAAACTAAACATCAGCAGTAGACCTGTCGCAATAATCAATATATTGACCTATCGCACAGCACATGGACATGACCTCAATTATTTTTGCTGATGCAATATATATATATCGCCCAAAACCAAGCAATACTAGCAGCTTTTTTTTTTTACACTGAAAGAATAAATCATGAGGCTAATAATTCTGACTTCAACTGTACGATCTCCCAGTAGTGAAATGCATGGAAAATCCAGCCAGATGCATGCAGCATGCACACACAGGGAAACGCAATTCCCACAAAACATTGCAGCAGTGTTTGAATAAGCCTCCCAGAACGACTACAAATCCAGCATTTTGACAACCATAAGCCTGGTCAATTGAACGGCAATTATGGCGTTAAAACTTCTCGAAGATTTGTCAAGCCGTCCACTTTGTTTTGTGTGACGTTCCTTCAATGCGTGCATTCGGGACGGCTGATGTCTCAGGGATTACGACTGCGCCGCTGCGAAAGTGAAGTGTTTTGTGGATCTAGCGTGTAGCTCTCAGTCGCCACCCTCTAGGCTTTTGTTCGGCCTTTCAGAGCCATACTGAAGCACTGAAAGGACGCTATTCATAAAAGCTCCCATACACTCCCTGCCGCCTCGGCCAAGAGTCACTATAGAACATCCCTCATTTCACACGAGAATCAGGACCGGCTGAAAAAAAAAAAAAAAAAAGGCCCAAACCCCCGGCCCACAAAGAGTGATGACTCCTTAAGATGGGGAAAGGTCTTCAATATGGGCGAGGTTTTCACGGCTGACACCATCACAATACTTGCATGCACTCGCTGCTAACGCTAGAAACGCCCTTCAGTGTTCTGACAATTATTTGCAGGCTTAATTGTTGTTTTTGAAGACGCTGGACTTAAAGGGATAGCTGAAAATTCCGTCATCATTTATTTAGCCTTCTACTTGGAGTTTCTTCTGTTGAACACAGTAAAAAGAAGATATTTTGAAGAATGCTGGTGTTTTTTTCCTACTATGGAAGTTAATGGTTCTTCAGAATATCCTCTTTTGTGTTCAGATGAAGAAAGAAACTTATAAAGGTTTGGATGTATTAATATTATAATACATCAAACTACCAACTGCTCATTATAAATGGATTTATTAGTGATATTAAAAGACTGATGAGATGATAGTTACTTCAATAATAAAGCCTTAAACAATACATGACTCTAAATAGGCTGATTTTTGTTGTTAAATTGAAGTGGTAGTTTACAATTTCTTTCTTCTGTTGAACAAAGAAGATATTTTGAAGAATGCTGGAAACCTGTAACTATGTTTTTCCAATGACTATGGAAGTTGATTGTTTTCAGCATTCTTCAAAATATCTTCTCTTGTGTTCAGCAGGAGAAAGAAACTCAAAATATGGAGTCACGTGAGGCTGAATAAATAACGAGAATTTTAGACTTTGCGTGAACTAGCCCCTAAACAATTTTTATATAATAATTATATTAATAATAATACATGGAACTACCAACTCCTCATTATGAATGGATTTATTAGTGATATTAAAAGACTGATGAGATGATAGTTACTTCAATATTAAAGCCTTAAACAATACACAACTCTAAATAGGCTGATTTTGTTTTTCAATTTAAAGTGGTAGTTTACAGTTTCCTTCTTCTGTTGAACAAAAAAGAAGATATTTTGAAGAATGCTGGAAACCTGTAACCATGTTTTTTCTATGACTATGGAAGTCGATGGTTTTCAGCATTTTTCAAAATATCTTCTCTTGTGTTCAGCAGGAGAAAGAAACTCAACGTTTGGAGTCACTTGAGGCTGAATAAATAATGAGAATGTTTGATTTTGCATGAACTACCCCCTAAACTATTTTTATATAATAATAATAATAAGTATAATACATGGAACTACCAACTGCTCATTATAATTGGATTTATTAGTGATATTAAAAGACTGATAAGTTGATAGTCACTTCAATATTAAAGCCTTACACAATACACAACTCTAAATAGTCAAACTAAAGCGGTAGTTTACAATTTCTTTCTTGTTGAACAAAAAAGAAGATATTTTGAAGAATGCTGGAAACCTGTAACCATGTTTTTCCTTTGACTATGGAAGTCGATTGTTTTCAGCATTCTTCAAAATATCTTCTCTTGTGTGCAGCAGCAGAAAGAAACTTTGGAGTTTGGAAAGTTTAGAGTCATTTGAGGCTGAATAAATAATAAGAATTTTTGATTTTGCATGAACTACCCCCTAAACAATTTTTTGAAGGGAGGCAAAAATATGAATTATACACTGAACTACCAACAATGCATTGTGAATGAATTTAATAGTGATGGACCGATATTAAAATACTGATAAGATGATAATTACTTCCACATTATGGCCTGAAAACAGTACACGATTCTAAACAGGCTGATTGTCGTTGGGGTTTCTTTGGTGTTAAATGGCAACAAGGTCAATAAAACGATCTATAACAAACAAAACTGCATGGCGTTTTAATTTAAAAGTGGTAGTTCAAAGTTTCTTTTGTCTGTTGAACAAAAAAGAAGATATTTTGAAGAATGCTGAAAACCTGTAAGCATATTTTTCCTACCATGGAGGAATTTTTGATTTTGCATGAACTACCCCCTACACATTTCGCAATAATATTAATAGATCGAATTACCAACAGTGTATAGTGAATTAATATAATTGTGATGGACTGATATTAAAAGACTGTAAACAATAGGTTTAAGTTGGGTCTAAATAGGTTGCTTTTTGCAGTTTAATAGCTACAAGGTAAATAATGTGATCTATAATAAATAAAACTACATGACATTTCAACTTCAAGTGATAGTTTAAAGTTACTTTCGTCTGTTCAAAACAAAAGTTATTTTGAAAAATGTTTTTTCAACTATGGAAGTCAATGGTTACCGGTTTCTAACATTCTTCAAAATATCCTTTTTTAATTTTCCGAAGAAAATACCATTCATAAAGATTTAAAGCACTTAAGGATGACTACATCATTTTTGTTGAACTATCCCTTTCAATACTGAAATAATTATGAGTTCTTTAATACAAACTAGCTAAATAAAAAACAACTGTTTTGTGATTTTTGGCATCACAACATTTTAAATTTGTGTTTAAAATACAGAAATGTTGAGATCTGTTAAATAAATACATTGCTTTTCATTAATTACGGAAGCTGTAACATTAGCAAGCGTTCCTAAATTTACAAGATCAGTCCCCAAACTATAAAAGATGTCAATAATAGCTCAAATTGAAGCACTTTTTAAGCTCTAAGTGAATTTTTTCAATAGTTTCCAGCACTTTACTGCACTTAAACTGTAGTAAACTATGTATTTACATACAGATATGTACATCATCAATGCATTATATGAAATGCTGCTTGTTTATAGTATTCTAGGGGGAATTTTTAAGATTTGCCTCGAGCAATTTACAATCAGTATCATTAAAAACCTATAATTTACTCTTAAAGTCCGCATGAACCAGAAGCTGCAACCTTTTTTTCCCCGTATTGTGATGCAGTTCTTAGACAAACAGAATATTAAATGAGAAAACAGTGGGCGTGGCTTGTTTTTTCTACTGCAGGCTGATTGGATGTAGTAAAGTCATTCATAAAGATTTGGAAAGGGGTTTGGGAAGAGTTAGTACAACCATAACAGACTCCTCCTCCTCACCATTTCTGTTTGTTGTGCAGCTGGAGGGGCGTGGTTAAGTGTGTTAGCCCTACCCAATACATCAGACACATGCAATCTGACAATTGAACTGAAAACAAACAGGGGAACAGTGGATTTCCAGATTTCAAGAACAAATTATTTTGTTTTTCTTAATGACATGCACAGATCAATTATTCACCACTAAACTAGTAAAGCAGGGTTCTTGCACCATTTTAAAAGTAAAATCTAATGCTTTTTAAGACCTTTTTAAGACCTCAACAAATATAATTTAAGACCCAAAAATTGTATAATTTCTTTGGAAAAGGCAACTCATTTTAATGTCCTCGTTAGATTTAAATAAAGTGTGCTTTGTTACAGTATGGATAACCCACAGTACCTGACTTTTGGGTGTCTGGTGGTGAAATGAAACTGTTATAGCTGACTGTGAGGGGGCGTCTGAACTAGAGCTGTAATCAGGCTATAAAAGTTAGGCACGATAGCGCCCAAACCCGACAACTATCAACTATTAGATGATTTACGGTGACCACTGTACTTCCCTATCGTCATTAAAGGGTCACGAAACACCAAAACACATTTTTTGAGCTGTTGACAGTCGTATATGTGTCCCACACTGCTAAAAACACTATTAGGACACCTATATTTCACTAAAAAGTGTAAATTGGTTGTTTTCGCGTTATTTCAAGCAAATTCGTACTTCCTGTTTGAAACGAATTTTTGAAGCCGCGTCACGGTCATGACATAATAGCGTGTATTCCAGCGTGCAGACTGGACGTCTGTGCCAGAGTGTGTCTTGTTACGTCTTACAGTGTGCTGCATTAATGCATGAGTAAGGCTTGGTTTAAACCAATCAGCGCGCTCTATTGTGCAACTTCATTAATATTCATTACTGTCACCGTGTTTTCAGGACAGAGACGCCACGTTGTGTTGGCAAAACAAGCGTGAAGTGTTGCTTTTATAGTTTGCTGCAGTTAAGTTTTGTTTTCATTTTCTCTCTGTGAGAGCTCAGCTGGAGTCACGTGTGGATTAACAGTGTACGCGACGCTCGACAACAATAACTTACGTGTCTAAGGAGGATTATTGTTTACCTGAGAGCTGTTCTCATCTGCAAACGCTGAGATCCGGATTCGCTTGTAGTCTTCTCTTCATAAAGACCGGCTCTAGTTGCTGGTGATTGTCCTGTCTCTACAGATTTGGTAAGTGAGCGATCAGTGCTCTTTGTTTATTCAGTTTGTTCGTATTGAACTAAGTTAACTATTGCACCGAGTGTAAACATGTTAGCACCACAACCAAACTTTAACCTCGTGTAGGGTTTTCACCGCATTTAGTGACCGGAATAACACACGCGGCTTTCTGATGCTACCTGCCGTGTGCATCTAAGTTTCCGGGAAATGCGGAGTTTTTTTTTCTCTCATTCGCCGTGCGGTATCAAAAATTGCATGAAAAATACACGCTTAGAGCTGATCCTCGAATCAAACATCTTGTTTGTCGCGAGGGGCATGAATGAATTGCCTGAATGAAAGAGCCAAACTGCAGTTAAAGTCCACCATTTAATAATTTGTCAAAAATTCGACTACAGATGTCCATGTAGGTTAAACACCATCACTTTCTCCTGTGTGTGTGTATTTTGACTCTGAAACTCGCGCGTGCACAAATAGACAATCCCACACCATCCCACTTTAGTTCCTCCGACACTCCCCCCTAAACAGAGCTGGACACGCCCACTTTTCTGACTTTTTCCAAAGTAGAGGTGTGAAAACACCCTGCTGAAACGAGGGGGTATCATGGCCCTTTAAGCACACCGGCTGAAAATTCAATACCTACAGCCATTTTACGGTAAAATTTAGGACAATTTAAGACCTTAATTTCCAGGATTTTAATTTAAGACTTTTTAAGGACCCGTGGGACCCTGTAATGCGAGCTAACAATCAATATGTTTAGCTTTGATTTCCTGGAGACTTTCAATGACCTCCCATATTAAAATGGACGTTTGTTTATATTAATGAGCTCCAAATGTTGAATATAAAATAATATTCATTTTAAGATGTTATGTATTAGTCGGCAGAATTTCATGCAAAAGCAAATATTATGTTTACACAGGAAACTATTCGGTAGGATAAACTAACATTAAAGCAACACAACTAAACCTTCAAGCCATTTCAAGCACAAAAATTGAAGCACATTTCAAAAAAAGTCTAAAACTCGAGAATTTTCAAGGGTTTCCAGGACCCTAACGAATAACTTATCAGGTCTCCACTCGAGCTGTATGTGACAAAGCATAACAAAGTCATGCTCTATATCAGCTTCGCACACATTTATCAGGTTTCAGAAGTCAGCAGACATGCATTCCTTGTGCTAAAGGTAACATTACGAGGGGGAAGACAGCAGTAATTAAAAGCGCAGCATGATAACCGTATCACAAGCAACTGATCGTACAAGGAATGGGCTGAAAGTACAGCTCACCCAACAAGAAAATCCTGATGCCGCTGATATCAGATCTCCCATGGCCTTTTCAGCCTGGCATGAAGCAGCAGGCACAACAAGGCCATGTGAGACAGTAGAGGGCTGCGATGAGATAACACGTTATCACACCGTTCACGTGCTCCAACAGGACACACACACACATGCATGCTTGCTTTGGCCTGAAGCTGTGCAATTCGATGATATATACAGCTGAAGTCAAAATTATTCGCCCTCTTTTGCCAATATTTCCCAAATGATGTTTAACAGAGCAAGGAAATTTTCACAGTATTTCCTAAAATATTTTTTCTTCTGGAGAAAGTCTTATTTGCTTTATTTCAGCTAGAATGAAATATATATGTTTTTTTTATTTAAAACCATTTTAGGGTCAATATTATTAGCCCCTTTAAAGGGCACCTATGATGAGAATTATCTTTTGTAAGCTGTTTGGACAGAGCTGTGTGTAGGTATAGTGTGTCCACAGTTATATTGGGGTGATTTAAACACAATAAGTCTCTTTTTTAAAAATTGCTCACATTAAAATAGGATCCAAACCCCTCCCATTTTGAGGCCGACAAGTGATGTAAGACTCCTATGTGAGGTAGGAGTGCGGCTTTCCTGCCCACTGAATATATTTACAGCTGCGTATTAACATAACTCCATAGTAACACGTATAATGATATCAACAAGACAGGGTATGCGCAAAGCAACTGGGAGTAAAAGATCTGTTCAGCTCTCTGTGATCATCAATCATCATCAAATACGATCAAGAATGAGTTTTACAAGTTTAACACGTTTAAAACGTTAAAGACGGTAAAATTGCTGTAATTCGTCACCAGAGGCGAGTGTTGCGAGTGCAATTATAAAAGTAGACGCTTCAATCCTGGTTTGTGGACGTTAAATCAGGTTTATTTTTACATTAACATAACGAATATCCATAAAGCAGTGGATTTTAATATCCTGTCACATTTGGCGTGCAAAAAAAGTGCAAAGTTAAATGCGCGCTGTATGTGTGTCCACTGTGTGTGACTCATTGTTGCAGAAAGGCTTGAATTAACTCCACAACACATACATCAAATAATAATTGGGAAAGTTCTTACTGTAGTATTTCTCACAAATGTTACGTGCAGGAATTAATTTGTGCCAGAAAAAGCCGGATCTGGATCCGGTACCTCGTTTACCGAGATGTCATTTCATCCCAGCCCCGCCCCAATATTACTTTTTTTCCACGACTGCCCGACCCTCTTAACTTTCGTCCACGACACCTACCCCCCGTCCCACGCTTCACTTTCGTCCACAACATCTTCCCCCCCAGCCCCACTACTCACTTTCTTCCACGACACCTTCCCCCCCTGCTCCACTCTTCACTTAAATCCACGACCCCTTCCCCCCTGCTCCACTCTTCACTTTTGTCCACGACACCTTCCCCCCGTCCAATCTTCACTTTAGTCCACGACACCCCTCCTGTATAATCTTCACTTTCATCCACGACACCCCTCCTATCCAATCTTCACTTTCGTCCACGACAAACTGCCCTGCTTTTTACTTTGGTCCACAAAACCTTGCCCCGCACCCCACTCTTCACTTTCGTCCTCGACACCTTCCCCCCTGCCCCGCTCTTAACTTTCATCCATAACACTTTCCCCCTGCCCCACTCTTCACTTTCTTCCACGACACCTTCTTCCCTGCTCCGCTCTTCACTTTCGTCCATGACACCTTCCCCCCCGTCCAATCTTCACTTTTGTCCACGACACCCCTCTTGTCCAATCTTCACTTTCATCCACGACACCTTCCCCCCGTCCAATCTTCACTTTCATCCACGACACCTTCCCCCCGTCCAATCTTCACTTTCATCCACAACACCTTCCACCCCGTCCAATCTTCTCTTTCATCCACGAGACTTTCCCCCTGTCCAATCTTCACTTTCGTTCATGACACACCGCCCCCACTGCCCCGCTCTCCCTCCTCTGGTAACATTCTGGATCAGTTACCCCAAACTGTTCCAATACCTCGCAATTTACGAATTAAACACTGGTCACTGAAATCTGCTTCCTTCATGTCTGTCACTATGCTGCTTATCTGACGCAACCGAGGCAAAGAACCGAGGCACAATCTTACAGGCACGTGGAAACGGTGGGCGGGGAGAACTAGCTCATTTGCATTAAAGGCACAGGCAACAAAAACAGCTACAATGTGTTCAGAACAGAAAATCCCAATACTCTGAGAGGTCTAAATAAAAATAATAAATAAATAAATAATCTGATGGGTGCTTTGAGCTGAAACTTTACATTCTGGAGACACAAAAGATTCATCTTAAATCTTGAAAAAGGGGTAAAATAGGTGCCCTTTAAGCAATATTTTTTCAGATTGTCTACAGAACAAACTATTGTTATACAATGACTTGCCTAATTAACCTAGTTAAGCCTTAACATGTCACTTTAAGCTGAATACTAGCATCTTGAAAAATATTTAGTCAAATATTCAAATATTATGTGCTGTCATCATAGCAAAGATAAAATAAATCAGTTATTAGAAATGAGTTACTAAAACTATTATGTTTAGAAGTGTTTCCCAGTGATGGGTTGCAGCTGAAAGGGCATCCGCTGTGTAAAACATATGCTGGATAAGTTGGGGGTTCATTCCGCTGTGGCGACCCCAGATTAATAAAGGGACTAAGCCGAAAAGAAAATTAATGTTTAGAAATCTGTTGGGGAAAAATTCTTCTCTCCATTAAACAGAAATATTCAGTTGGCCTAATAATTCTGTATATCGTTATCAGGATATGAGATGACTTTGGCCGAATGCCCGCTTTCTCACCCACCTGGCACCCTCATCCCCACAGCTTGCTTGTGTTTTTTTGTTTTTTTCACCCTATAATGCATCACCCCTAACATCCCCCAGCACCCCTCTCTCTCTCTCTCTCCCCATCCCGAGGCCCCAGGAAGCTCTGACTGCGAGGTAATAACTGAAAACAGCTGTTAAAAATACCAGACTGATGAAGCCTGAAGCCCCCCCACCCCCTTAAACTTTATCCCCAGCACAATCAAGTTTTATTAGCATGGAGTGATGCATGAAGTCAGTACGCAGCTCTGAGCGAGCGAGCAAGCGAGAGAGAGAGAGAGAGAGAGAGAGAGAGAGAGAGAGAGAGAGAGAGAGAGAGACGTTTAGTTTTTTTTGTAAAGGAAAGGGAGTCGGCGGGGGTGAAACTCACTGCAGGACATGCGAGCGAACATGAAGTGGTTTTTGATGAGCGCTGAACACTGCCAGTGCGGAAACTTATCAATGGAGAATGACATCAGCGACTTTCACTAAGAGATGTGATGGTATGCAAATTACATATCGCGATTATGGTGAGCAAAGTTATACTCAAAAGTAAACTTCACACACACTTAAAGGGTCAGTTCAGCCAAAACTTGCTCTGAAGCAGCTTGAGCTTATTTTATTCATCTGTTGAACACACAAGAAGAGATTTTGAAGAATTTTGTAAACCTGTCACCATTGACTTGCATAGAAAGATAAAATAAATACTATGGAAGTCAATGGTGACCGTTTGCAACATTCTTCAAAATATCTTCTATAGTGTTCAACAGAAAAAAAGTGTGAGGAAATGATGACAGATATATGAATCCCTTTTAAGTTATTCCATCGAGTTTTGCATCTGAAAATGAACAAACAATAAATAAAATTTGCACCAATCTGCAATGTTGTAATAAACGCATTAACATGTATTCCAGCTTTTTTGATTTGTTTACTTCTTTTATTCTGCAAGTACATAGTTTTTTTGTGTGTTTTTAAGGTATTTGTTTATTAAAGCCGCACTTGGAAAACTGCCTCACAAACTAGGTCTCCATTGTTTTTCAAGCAGCTTCATGAAAGCCAAACAGAGCCGTGCGATTTGACGAAAATATCGTATTATTTTGACTTATCTAATTGCTAAATAAATATTTACTGATGACACAATGTAATTTTGTGGAGTCAAGCTTCAGCTCTGTATTCTCAATATTGTGCAGGACACATTTTAAATGAAGCAAATACAATATACTTTAATATATATTTATATATATATATATATATATATATATATATATATATATATATATATATATATATATATATATATATGTATGAGCAATTCCAACCTTGCCATGAAAAAAAATTAAGTTTTCGCCAAAATAGCAAAACCGTTTCTGCCTTTTATGTGTAGGCTTGTATTTTACAGTGCTTTGAAAATACTGAAAAATGTCTCTGTCAGAGTTTTCAAACAATTATATTTGATTTGCCAAAGTCACATACGCCACATCCATAACAGAGAGATATCACATCCATAACAGAGAGATATCACATCAATAACAACACTTTTTCCTCATAAATGCAAAGATGTAAAATCAAATAAAAGCAATTATGTTTGTTTTATAAAGAGCTACTCTTATCCTCTTTATCAGCATCGTTTCTTTTGGGTTGTGCAGTTTAATTCACAGAATTTCTACAAAGTATGCTGCATACTGTAAACTTGCAGACTTTTTTGTCACATCCATGGCGCATGTTTATTTTCCTCATTTAAAATATAAATAATGTTTATAGATTGATATTATTCTGCTCCCACAATACTGTGGCATGTTGTTTTGAAAAATATAAAGAGATGTGTCAATATAATGTTAACATACACTTCCTCTGTCAATTTATGTTTTGAGATTTTACTGCAAATGTCACATCCATAACGCTGAAATTGCTATATATATATATATATATATATATATATATATATATATATATATATATATATATATATATATATATATATATATATATATATATATATATATATTCAGTTGAAGTCAGAATTATTACCCACTTTTTTCCCCTGATTTCTGTTTAGACGCACATTTCTAAACATAATAGTTTTAATAACTCATCTGTAATAACTGATTTATTTATCTTTGGCATGATGACTGTAACTAATATAACTAGATATTCTTCAAGACACTTCTATACAGCTTAAAGTGACATTTAAAGGCTTAACTAGGTTAATTAGGTTAACTAAGCAGGTTTGGGTAATTAGGCAAGTCATTGTATAACGATGGTTTGTTCTGTAGACTTCTGAAAAAATATGTAGTAATATATATAATATAATATATATATAATAATATTTATCTTAAAATTATGTTAAAAAAATTAAAAACTGCTTTTCTTTGCCAGCTACAACCCAGTACTGAGAAACACCCATATACACTCATTCACACTCATACACTATGGCCAGTTTAGTTTATTTAATTAACCTATTCCACATGTGTTTGGACTGTTGGGTAAACTGGAGCACCCAGAGGAAACCCACACCAACACGGGGAGAACATGCAAACTCCACACAGAAATGCCAACTGACCCATCCGGGACTCGTGACCTTATTGCTGTGAGGAGACAATGCTAACCACTGAGCCACTGTGTCACCCTTGTAAGTGTTTAATTTATACATATAATATTATTTTACACACACACACACACATACACTGTGCAAGCAATCAATTAATAAGTATAAATAAGAATAAAATTAATGGGCCGATGCACTAAGGAGATTTCTGCATCATTACAGTAAGAACACAAACAGATTGAGAGTGCAGGGTAATGACGACGGCGCTCCTGCTATCTACACATTACCGTAAACACAACAAAACCATACGAAGATAATTGGCCAAAGAGATAAAGCCATGGCAAAAAAAAAAACCAGAGCAAACTCTGAATGCTTCCATGCAGCAGTGCAGGACGCGATATGATCAACAGGAAAGAGATCTGCGTTACGGCTCTGGCCTTGGGAACGGCTCCTGCATTCCTTTATCTACTTCCTGTAGCATTTCTTCAGCCCCTGTGGTTCGCCCTCACGTACAGATTCATAAACCATGCTGCGTTCGGGAGGAGCGTCTGTAAAGTAGGCTTTATTTTGTGCCTGGTCTGTAAAAAAAAAAAAAAAACGAATCCGACGTACAGAGCGACGCCAAGCTTGTGTGGAAAACCAGAGGGAAATAATGTTTAGCTTGACATTTTCTTGCTTTAAAGACTTTCTGGTTTTAATCTCGGTCAATAATCAAGTTACCAGAGAGGGTCTCTTCAGTGGAACCAATCCAACAGGAACTTTATAAACGGAGGCAGCAGGAAAACTGAGCTTCGTTCACTCATTCACTAATAGTGATTGCACTACAGCAGGAAAGAATGAATGAAAATGACTGAGCGAATTTATCCATTAGCGACAGTGATGTTAATAATGTGAACCGGAGGATAATTTAGTTATGAACATGACATCTAGCATCATTTAAGCCTTCACTGAGTGAATAAAAAACCCTATATGATCGACATATATAACGCTATATTGTTATATATAACAATTATTTTGCTCGATTTTGGGAAAAATCATAATCACGATTATTTTGGTCATAAGTGTAATCACGATTATTCAAAACGATTATCAGTTGAAGTCAAAATTATTAGCGCTCCTGAGAATTTTTTTTTTTATAAATATTTCCCAAATGATGTTTAACAGAGCAAGGAATTTTAACAGTATTTCCTATAATATTTTTCTTCTAGGCTTATTTGTTTTATTTTAGCTAGAATAAAAGCATGTTTAAATATTTTGAAACCAATTTTAAGGTCAACATTATTAGCCCCCTTAAGCAATCTATTTTTGATTGTCTGTAGAAGAAACTACTGTTAAAAATGACTTGCCTAATTACTCTAGTGAAGCCTTTTAATGTCACTTTAATCTAAATGCTTGTATTTTGAAAAATATCTAGAAAATTTTGTGCTGTCATCATAGCAAAGATAAAAGAAATCAGTAATTAGAAATGAGATATCAAAACTATTATGTTCAGAAATAAAAAAAGGAAAAGGGTTGCTAATATTCAGGAGGGCTAATAATTCTGACTTCAACTTCATATATACAGTTATTTTCCACCCTGCAAAGGAAAGAGAAATAAATACAATAGAATAAAAACATGAAACAAACTGTGCTTTAAGCATCTTCACTTTAAGAAAAACACTTTAGCTACAAAAATCCTTCAGTCAAGAGCAGAGAGGGATTTTCTCTTTTTATTTAATAATGATAAAAAGGCGGCAGCAAGAATAGTGCGCTGTCTCTTTAATGGTTACTCTTTCACGTGTCTTTTGATCTTCAACTTGTTTATTACACAAATGAGGGTTAATATGAATATTCTCTAAACACCGTGTTTTGACATCTATTTGACCATTAAAGAGCTCGCGTTAAGATGACTTTAGATGTCTGCGCTCCTCTGCTCGTCTCAGTGTGCGAATGAGACCGAATGCTGACTGGCCGCATGCTTCTGGCTGCACACACACACATAAGCACACGCTCTTTCGCGCTTTTAAGAGCAACACGTGTTCAGCTGGAAATAGGGCGGTATATGATGCAATAATCGTTTATCTCGATTAATGCCTCTTCATAATCGTTTGAAGCCAAAATCGAAATCGGATTTTCGATTAATTGCACAGCCCTACTATATTGATTGACATTGATTACATTTATATATTGAGATATTGTTCACTCATTCACTAATCCCTAAATAGTGAGTGCACTACATTGGAAAATAGTGAATGAAAACTACTTATGGCCTGTTTCCACTGAGTGGTACGGTACGGTTTGGTACGCTTTTATGGCAGTTTCCACTGTCAAAGGGCGTACCGAATCGAACCACTTTTTCGGCAACCTTTTTGAAACACGAGAAAGGGTACACAAAGGCGGAGCTGAACGCTATTGGTTTAGAGAGATATGTCATTCGCTTACGCAAGAAGCCAAAATGAAAACAAAAAACCCGCCATGTTTAAAATACACAGCCGAGAGATTACAGCGTAATTATATATATATACATATATTAACGAGCCACGGTCAATCCGGCCTTAAACAAACCTTGTCGTCGTCTTGATGAACAGCCACAAAGCCATGGAGTAGAGAAGAATCTACCTTGTGCCTCGTAGTTTTTTACGAGCCAGTCTGAAGCGCAAGTGTTTTCGCTTTCTTGCTTGCGCTCGCCGCACATCTATATCTGAAATAACAAACTTCTTGAGCTGATGACAATAACGTGCGCTGGATTATTGACGTGCTTTTGAAACCCGATCCTGTCAGACACTGAGAAATGCGAGAGTGAAGTGCGAAAAAACAAAGGAGAAGCCGGAAAAAAGGAGCACGTTATTTCTTCAGCAAACGTGAAAAAACTGCCATGTTTAAATTTTTATCATCTCCTTTTGGACTGATATGAACTGGGAATGATGGAATTACTCTCTAAATAAGCTTACATGTGCTGCAGACACAGATGAGAGGTTTGCGCTGACTGTAGGCTATATTTTGTGTTGTTTTGAACCTAAATAAAGACGAAATGTCTGCTTTGTGTAGGTCTTCTGTAGTTGGTAACATATCGGAGACTGTAAGGGGCCGTATGTGTTCATATATGTTCATTTATTTATTTATTTTATATAATTACAGACGTTACAGTAGGCTATTTTGCGCTGTCATTGATCTGCAGTTATAATCAAATCCTGTTCATAGATGGTAATAAACATTTATACAGAATTATTTATGTGTGTAAAGCATCTGTTTTGTGAGAAGTGCTTCTCATATGATATGCGAGCGACCTGTACAGCTTTATTGTACACATTTCCTTGAGCGAAAATGACACCAACTGAAACTTATATACATCATACACCACGCAGACCAAAAGGGTACCCTTGGTAGTGGAAACGCAAGCCTGGTAAAGGTGACCCGTACCGACCAGAACCATACCATACCAGTCAGTGAAAACGAGCCCTTAGTGCAGGGGTCACCAATCTCGGTCCTGGAGGGTCGGTGTCCCTGCAGGGTTTAGCTCCAACTTGCCTAAACACACCTGCCTGGATGATTCAAGCATACCTAGTAAGACCTTGATTAGCTTGTTCAGGTGTTTTTGATTAGGGTTGGAGGTAAAATCTGCAGGACACCGGCCCTCCAGGAACAAGTTTGGTGATCCCTGCATTAGTGAATTGATCTATTAGCGACAGTGATGTAAATAATGTAAGCAAAGGATAAGTTCATCGTGAACATTACATCCACCATCGTTTAACCCTTTATTGGGTAAAAAAAAAAACATATATAATCTTTTTATTGACACTGATTACAAATATATACTGAGAACTTGTTCAGTCATTCGCTAAACCCTATATAGTAAGTGCACTGCATCAGGAAAAAGTGAATGAAAATAACTATAATATATAAAAATTTATTTACATATATATACATATATATATATATATATATATATATATATATATATATATATATATATATATATATATATATATATATATATATATACATATATACACACACACACACACATATATATATATATATATATATATATATATATATATATATATTCTGGTTCAAATGTAAAGTTAGAACAAAAACAAAGACAAATAATTATTTTTGGATCAATTCGAGATGACTCCCAGAATCAAAATCAAATTGAATCGCTAATATCCTAAAGATTCACACCATTTAATGCATAGGGAGCAGTTCTGAACACATCTTCTGGTTCACTTCTGGCCTTCTAACAAGACTCGGCATTCACAGAGCACACGCAGCTAAAGAGAGACTGAAATATTTCTAAATTAATTTGGATTTGTTTAGTTTATCCTTACAGAACGAAAAAACATCCCAGCCCATAGCACATTAAGTCGGGATAAAATTGTTAAACAAGAATTTTGAACTACAAACAAATACAATATAATCCCCAAAAAATAATATTTATATAAACATTTCTGCTTTAAAGACATTTCTTTGTTAAAAAGTTTTAAACAAACAACATAAACAATGCTCTCTCTCTCTTGTGAAATAAGAACTTTATTCTTTGTAATCTTCCCTTTCAATCTTACCTTAAGAGCTTGTTAATAAACTTTTTAATTAAATATACAACTTTTAAGACGGCAGTACTGTCATACATACATTTCAACTATAATCAAAAGCACAGAAACTTAAAATCTGGTTCAAGTGAAACGTTATGCTGCGTTTACACCAGACGCTGAACATGCATCAAGCTCGAGTGATTTACATGTTAAGTCAATGCAAACGCATGAATTGGCATCCTGCGGCGTGATACGCAAGACTGGCGCGTATTGCGTGGCGCGAATTGAGTGTTTTGCGCGTTTCACGCGAATTGCTTAAGTTCAAAATTCGTAACTTGAGCGGACATTCGCGCGGCGTTAACCAATCAGTAGCTTGCTCTTGTGGAGGCGTGATTGTGACGTACACCCGTTGTTGGAGTCCAGGGGGAAACCCTTCAGCCGAGACCGACAAAAAGTTCATCAAACTGGGCTGGGCTTAGTCAGAAGCCCAGCTGAAAGCCTCCATCATCCAGGTTCAGTTTCTGGAGGAGTTGATGAGCACACAGAGCTAGATGCACCTCTGAAAGAATCTAGTGGACTCAGACACGGCCCTAAACGCATCAACGCTGTCTTTCAGTCTTCATAAAGCACAAAAACGCTGTTATTTTCTCAATAAAATCTATGTTAGCCATTTATTAACAAAGCTACGGTCACCGGGCTGACAGAAGCCCTGCCCATCACGCGAGTCCACGTCTGTTCTGAAGTGAATTTGACATGCGAATGAAGCGGATTTGACACTAGAGTGAAGCGAGTAAACTCAAATGTTCACGCAGCTATTTACGAGTGAATAGCGCGATTTATCCGCACGTTCCGCGTCTAGTGTAAACGCAGCTTTAGAACAAAAATAAAAATAAAAAAACGTAGATAAAAAAAAATCATTTTGGGATAGAATCGAGATGACTCTCAGAATCTGAATCAAATAAATTGTTAAGTTCCTAATAATTCACACTATTTAGTGCATAGGGAGCAGTTCTGAACACATCTTCTGGTTCACTTCTGGCCTTCTAACAAGACTCGGCATTCACAGAACACACGCAGCTAAAGAGAGACTGAAATATTTCTAATTTAATTTTGATTTGTTTAGTTTTTCCTTACAGAATGAAAAAACATCCCAGCCCATAGCACATTAAGGCGAGATAAAAATTGTAAAACAAGAACTTTAAATATATGGCACGACGCTGCGCTCACTAAAGCGAGTTCTCTGCGCCCTTAAACTACATGAAATTCCAATATAATGCCTGAATATCACCTTCATATAGACCTTCATGCCTTATTTCTTTGTTAAAAAGTTGTAAACAAAGAAAAAATTTGGCCTTTCAATGTTACATTAAGAGCTTGTTAATTATCTTTTTTAATTAAATATACCATTTTAAGGAAGGCAGTACTGTCATACATATATTCCAATCATAAACAAAAGCACAGAAACTCCAATTCTGGTTCAAATGTAAAGTTAGAACGAAAATAAATATGAAAAATGTAGATAAAGAATCGTTTTAAGATCGAATTAAGATGACTCAGAGTCAAATTGAATCGCTAGGTTCCTAAAGGTTCACACCATTTAATGCATAGGGAGCAGTTCTGAACATATCTTCTGGTTCACTTCTGGCCTTCTAACAAGACTCGGCATTCACAGAGCACACGCAGCTAAAGAGAGACTGAAATATTTCTAAATTAATTTGGATTTGTTTAGTTTATCCTTACAGAATGAAAAAAACATCCCAGCCCATAGCACATTAAGTCGGGATAAAATTGTAAAGCTGTGTTTGTTCGGTCATTTATGCAAACATTCGTACACCGGTTTTCAGGTTTCCTGAAGCGTCCTGCACTACAGGAATGCTGTCTTAACTTAAAGGCCTGGACAATGTCCCCTCTGTAGGCGAAGACGGCGGTGGGACGGGCCCGAGACGGGAGGGGGGTGCCTGGTTTCTCTCTCTCCATCTTCCCCCACCCGTCTCTGAGTGCTGAGTGTGTGGAAAAGGCTTGGGCTGTTGACAGGGCTGTTCTCCTGAGCACTGTTTGTTTATGTAAAATGAGGCCCTTCTCGTACGCAGGACAATTCCTCTGTTTACTTTATATTGTCTCGTAGGTCTTAAAATACCGTCGTAAGAGGAGAGAGCTTGAAAGATGGAGTAGAGGAGAATGTCAGTCAAAAACCTGCAGATATATGCCTTCGTGAGGTACTAAGTGCACTTAAGTTTAATTAATATCACTGGTTAGCATGTGTCGAGACTTATACAAGTGGATACGCAAGTGTGAAGTGCTTCCAAAACAATTAAAGTTGCTCAAGTTCTCGCTTTATTCTGAATTGTTGTCGTTTGCTGCATCTAAATCGCAAAGTTTGAACTATACAAAACATCAAGAGCCAATCAGAATCGAGCAGTTAACAGATCTTGTGCATTTAAAGGGGCAGTTCACGCAAAAAACGAAAGTCTGTCATTTACAAATGAGGCCTTCAGGTAAGCAGTACAATTCCTCTGTTTACTTTATATTGTCCTGTTAGCATGGCAATTTCACTGGTTAGCATGTGCTGTGCCTTAAACAAGTGGATACGCAAGTGTAAAGTGCTTCGAAAACAATTAAAGTTGCTCACATTCTTGCTTTATTACGAATTGTTGTTGTTTTTTTTTTTACACCTAAATTGCGGCCATTATTGCAAATACAATGATCACGGTTTTTATAATCGCATAAGATACTTATTATTAGAATCGCTCATTTTAAACTATACAAACATCGAGAGCCAATCAGAATCGAGCAGAGTTAACAGAACTTTTGTGTTTAAAAGGGCAGTTCACGCAAAAAAAATTTATTTTGTCATTTACAAATGAGGCCTTCTTGTACGCAGGACAATTACGCTGTTTACTTTATATTGTCTCCTAGGTCTTAACATACTGTCAAAACAGTTTGAGTTCAGTCAAAAGCGTGCTTGGACAACACAGATATATGCCATCGTGAGCTACTAAGTGCACTTACGTTTAATTAAAACCATGAGTTAGCATGTCTCGAGATTTAAACAAGTGGATACGCAAGAGTGAAGTGCTTCCAAAACAATTAAAGTTGCTCACATTCTTGCTTTATTACGAATTGTTGTTGTTGTTTTTCATACCTAAATTGCGGCCATTATTGCAAATACAATGATCACGGTTTTTATAATCGCATAAGATACTTATTATTAGAATCGCTCATTTTAAACTATACAAACATTGAGAACCAATCAGAACTGAGAAGGGTTAACAGAACTTGTGCGTTTAAAGGGGCAGTTCACGGTAAAAAAAAAATAATTATGTCATTTACAAATCATACGCTGGACAACTCCTCTGTTTACTTTATATGGTCTCGTAGATCTTAAAATACCATCGTAAGAGAGAGTTTGAGTTTAGTCAAAAACGTGCTCGGACAATACAGGTATATGCCATCGTGAGCTACCAAGTGCACTTAAGTTTAATTAATATCACTGGTTAGTATGTGTCGAGCCTTAAACAAGTGGATGCGCAAGTGTGAAGTGCTTCCAAAACAATTAAAGTTGCTCAAGTTCGCGTTTTATTCTAAACTGTTGTTATTTTGCCTAAATTATTATTACAAATATAATGATCACGTTTAAAAAATATGTTTAATAACCGTATAAGAAGTGAGAAGAAGAGACTTATTATTAGAATCACTCATTTTGAGCTATACAAATATCAAGAGCCAATCAAAATCGAGCAGAATTAAGTGAGCTTGAAGGGATAGTTTAAAGCAAATTTAAACTATTTAAAGGGATAGTTCACTCAAACATGAAATTGTGGATTACTTGCAACAAACATGTTTAAGTTTAAGTTATATTGTTGATTTCAGAGAATATTTTGAAGTTGGCTTGCTTTAAAATATTGCCTTTTGTGTTAAACAGAACTCAACCCTGCTGAAAAAAACAGCTTAGACCAGCCTAGGCTTGTTGGCTATTTTTAGCTGGTTGACCAGCCTGGTTTTAGAGGGGTTTTGGCCATTTCCAGCCTGGTCTTAGCTGGTCAGGCTGGAAAATGACCAGCTAAATCCAGCTAAAATCAGCTTGACCAGCCTGGTTTAAGCTGGACATAGCTGGTTTTGGCTGGGTTCTCAGCCTGGCTAGGCTGGTCAAGCTGGTTTTAGCTGGTCATCTCCCAGCTAGACCAGCAAAGAGCAGGCTGGAAATAGCTGGAAACCAGCCTGGAAATGCCCAAAACCCCTCTAAAACCAGCCTGGTCGACCAGCTAAAATCAGCCAACCAGCCCAGGCTGATTTAAGCTGTTTTCTTCAGCAGGGAAACTTAAAGGTTTTGACACAGATGATGAAGAGTAAATGCTGAGTACATTTTAATTCTAGGGTGCGCTGTCACTTAAAATGGGCACAAAACATAGCTGAAGTGAGCACATTATCATTGGTGTGAAGGTTAATAAAGTTATATTGTCATTCTTAGTCTGAGTGGATCTTTTTTGGAGAGTTTTTGTTAGCATCTAACAAACTTCACCAGACTTAATTAATAAACAAATCATTACGGTCACACCAAGAGAGCCGAGATAAACAAGTCAAACAAGATTAGCCTAACAACATGATATTGGCTAATCGGCACACAAAAGCACTGGACTTTTGCCCTGCTTGTTTACTCGGACTCGAATATAATTAAATCAATTAGGAAACATTATTTAATAAGGAAGTGATAATTAGCAAACAATGAGCGAGTCTGTTAAACTGATGTGGATGTTGAAAAACTACAAAAGTGCTGAATTAGCATTAGCAAAATGAGGACATTGTGGAAGATAAAACCTTAAGTAACTTCAACCTGGGGTCAAAGCAAATCTCGTTAAAGCCTACTAACATAGTTAAGAAAGCTAAACCTTCTAACAAGAAGCCCTTGAGTGTTTTCCATCATCCAAACCAAACAAAAAAACAGAAAATAAAGCTCCTTCCCATAGCAGGTTGTGTTTACGTTGGAAATACAGTGCCAACAGTTACTGTAAACAATTTTCAGCTCCGCTTCAGTAACATTACATGCTGTTTTTCCCTCTCTCGCATAGACTGAGAGGCGCTTCACAAACTTTTGTACTCCAAAACTATACACAACCTTGCTATTGTACACCGAGGAAGACACGGCTTGCCTTCGGGCTCACACACACACACACATGAGCAGGCCAGAAGTCAGATGTTATTATCCATCTTATCTGCTAGAATCACAGTCGCTCTTTGTTACAGCTGTTAAAGGTAACCTGTTTCCCCTAGTCAAACCACTCATGCGACAGCAGCCATTCTCTGGCTATAATGCTATTTGACGAGTTGAAAAAAGCATTGTGCTGCAAACAAGCAGGCCTAATGCCACATCTAATATCCAAGTGTATGCCCAACAGATTTATGCATTCTCACGAGTTCGCAGCAACACAATGAGCACAATGAATGAATGTTTATCACCACGGGCTTGCTGAAATTTTTCCACAATGACATGTTAGCCTACGTTGGCATGCCTCATCACTTATACACTGACATGGCAGCTTTAGAAAGCAACAGGCAAATACTGCACACACAAAAAAAAAAAGAAAGAAAAGCAATGGGCGCCTTCTCCAGACATCCTTCAGTGGAGTTAAATGGAGGAAGGCAAACATATGCGGCAATTTGCCTGCGATTCAAACACCTCGGTGGGGGCTTTGCTGCTCAGGTAGCCAAACCGCCCCCCCTAGGTGAAGATGTCATTAAGATAATGGGCATCCAGCGGAGACCTCCGATAGGGCCGTCAAGCGGTAACTAATGATAACAATAGTCGCTTAACAGCCCTCTAATTGAAAGACAGTTTCACTGATGGGGAAGAACTTATCTGGAGGATCTCAATGTGGCTCAAATGAACTCAAAGGTCTGCATGACATAAGCCATAAAAACAAATCGCACGCAATCAGAACCACCTTCCTGCTTTCGATATCTAGTCGTAAATTCAGCTCTTTAACATCCTATCATACAACAACAAAGGGAGTAAAGACACATTCCTGACACGGAAAGCTGGATGAATCCTATCTGCCTGGGCTTGCCTCCAGTTTGTCGCCTGTTATGATAATAGAAAATTAATTGTGCAGACATCTCGCTAAGAAAAGTCCATTTTCGTGCCATTGGGGGCGGCGAATAAAGACCTCTTTTGTGCTGGGGTGAGCCCAAGTAAATGACTTATTGTGCAATGCATCAGAATGGCCTCTTAATGCATGCATGCATGCTCAAGACTCAACAAGTGGTTGAAACTACGGTAAACTTTTAAAACGCAAAGCTTTCTAGGGTGTTTACTACAGACTTAAAATGGACACTAAAGAAACGCTGGGGGGTTCTGGTAGCGAATATGGCGCACATTTTAACGCGCGTTTTCCAGCCGAACAAAAATTCGCGGAGTTCAGGATGACGTCACGAAGGTGATAGTCGCGTTTAAAGTGAAATTGCACGTACCGTTCGTGTGCTGGGAGATAGCGATCCGTTGGAGAGGTATGGATTGGTGATATCTGGGATCATAAGAAACGGATAACCAGCATAAGGGGGTCCCTTAAAAAATCCTCCATCTTGTTGTCGTCTCAAAGCTTTGAGGGGGAATACAGAAAACGTATAATTTGAGCATTAATCATTCATAGATAATGAAATACATCTCAAAGTGTGTTGTTATTATATTTGTTTACCTTCCGCAAAGTATTCCCTCTGTTTCTCGTAACTTTCTAGATCTGGTCTCGGTCGAGGACGTCTATCTGTTTGCTTGTATTTGGGAAATATAAGACAACAGTTTAGTTTAAACGCCACTAATGATCACTTATATGAAGATAAGAGTGATACACAAGTGTTTTTTGCTTACTTCGGAGTCTGATGAGCTGCTGTTGTTCTCGGACTCGTTGACTAGTGAGGATTTGACCTCGTCCAGATCTCTCTCCGACGACACATTTTCGGATATTTTCTCCTCTTGTTCGCCCTCGTCTTTGAAGGAAATAAGTTCATCATTTGCTCCCAGGTCATCACCTCCTCCTCCGTTTAACTGAGGCATGTTGGCACTTTAAATGAAAAGCCAAACGTCTGCTTAAAGCGAAACTTTCCTGTCTCACGAAGAGAGCTGCAGTAATCCGAACTAACCCCAAATCTTACAAGCGCGACTGTGGAGGTTAGAAAAAACCCAACATTCCCAATTTTCCCATGATCAGATCAGAAGGGTTGTGGGTTGAAGAATCGGGGTTTTATTTCCAAACAAAAAACACTCTGAAATAAACCCCCAAAACAGTCCACGGGCATCATTTAATATCCATCCGCGCTGCTGGAATCTTCGGATACTCCTGCAAAAAGTAAGTTACGAGAGAAAGGAAAAGTTTCGCGAAACAAAAGGTGTGGATACAAAACTTTCAGCCGCTTCAGAGTTTCTCTTCCAAACACTCAAAGCTCAGTGTGTCAATCCCATGGTTTTGATTGAACGCGCACGAACGTCTCCGACTGTATGTTTAATATTTACAATCGGGCTCCGGTGACAGACTCGAATGTGGATAAAGAAACATTTGTATCCCTGGATGTTAGAAGCGGAGTGGGGCAGAAGGAAGAAACACCCTCATCAGAATGGAGGAGGAGGAGCCTGAGATGTAAACCGACACTCTGTTCACACGACGGAGCCCTTAAAGAGACAGTACACACTTCTGAAAGACACAGTTGAAATCAGAAATATTAGCCCTCCTGAAATATTAGCCACCCAGTTTATTTCCGCCCCAATTTCTGTTAAACGTAGATATTTTTTTCCAACACATTTATAAACATAATAGTTTTAATAACTAATTTCTAATAACTGATTTATTCATCAAGATTTTCAAGATACTAGTTTTCAGCTTAAAGTGACATTTAAAGGCTAAACTAGGCAGGTTAGGTTAATTAGGCAAGTCACTGTATTACAGTGGTAGACAATTAAAAAACAACATTGCTAAAAGGGGCTAATAAAATAAAACTGCTTTTATTGTAGCCAAAAAACAACTTTCTCCAGAAGAAAATTATTATAGGAAATACTGTGAAAACATTCTTTGCTCTGTTAAACATAATTTGGGAAATATTTGGAAATAAACTTTACAGGAGGGTGAATAATACTGACCAACTGAAAATACATCACGACAACACAACAGCAGCCACGCACTACAATTAAAATAATTAATTTTAGTATCAACAAACAATGTTTATGCATATATAGTATGCCTAGATAGCTTTCATGATAATTACTGTGATGCAGCTTAGAAACAATCTGAGTTTAAAGTGCTATATACATTTAAATATTTTTGAACTAGAAAAATGGGTTAGAAATGTATTTAAAAAGTCATAATAATTACTTCTACACCTCTTTTCTGCATATGAAAAAACAGATTTTACTTTGAAACAATTTCAACTCCGAATATGCAAAATTTTGTAAACAATTAAACATGAAAGTGACATTATGAAGTATACTGACATAACAATTTTATTATATATATATATATATATATATATATATATATATATATATATATATATATATATATATATATATATATATACACTACCTGACAAAAGTCTTGTCGCCTATCCAAGTTTTATGAACAACAAATAATACCTTGACTTTTAGTTGATCATTTGGTATCAGAAGTGGCTTATAAGAAAGGCAAAGGCCTCTAGATGATGCTTATTTGACCACAATAAAATATGATCATGCCTTGATTATTAATGATTTCATTAGGACAGTAAGGTCTGACTCTGCTTAGACAGAAGTCTCATCACTGAACAGAAATAATGTCCAGTATAGAATATAAAGTCCTGCTGCAGTGGAGACAGAATGAATATTGTGTCTGACTCCATCATGAGCTTGGAGGACTGCATCCATACATCTCTGACATGACTCAAATCACTGATTAATAAAGTCATCTGGAATGGCAAAGAAAGCGTTCCTGCAGGACTCCCAGAGTTCATCAAGACTCTTTGGGTTCATCTTCAACGGCTTCTTCTTCATCTTACTCCAAACATGCTCATTAATGTTCATGTCTGGTGATTGGGCTGGCCAATCCTGGAGCAGCTTGACCTTCTGTGCTTTCAGGAGCTTTGATGTGGAGTCTGAAGTATGAGGAGCGCTATCCTGCTGGAGAATTGTCCCTCTCCTGTGGTTTGTAATGTAATGAGCAGCACAAATGTCTTGATACCTCAGGCTGTTGCAGATCTCTCGCACGCCCCCATACTAAATGTAACCCCAAACCATGATTTCTCCATCACCAAACTTGACTGATTTCTATGAGAATCTTGGCTCCATGCGGGTTCCAGTAGGTCTTCTGCAGTATTGGTGATGATCAGGATGCAGCTCAACAGATGATTCATCAGAAAAATCCACCTTCTGCCATTTCTCCAAATGATCAACTAGAAGTCAGGTTATTATGTGTTGCTCTGACTTTTGTCAGGTAGTGTATAGTCAGCTTCAGCCCACATTTCGTTTAATGCAGGTAATACAACATACTTTCCATGTTGTCAGATAAATAATGGAGAAGGTGTTTGCTGGAAATACAAAACAAATATTCAACATGCAGCTCTTCAAAGCTTGATCTGATTTGCAACTGGTGGAGCTACTTCATTCCCCGTAAAGTAGTGCCTGTAGTTCTCTTTCAACAGGATCGTGTTTTGATTTCTCTTCTCCGACAGGTGACTAAACCTCTTTTTAATCCGAAAATAAAAGCATGCACTTTACAATCTTTGCATAGACTGAACTCTATTAAGCCTCTATGAACTCTTCCCTCTCTTGTGTGGTTTTCTATATCCACTTGAGTGTTCACTGGCCGCTCAAATACTCCCGACTGTGTCCATGTTTGTTTTTTCCATCAACACGGATGGCCTTTTACATGTAGTGCATGGCCAAGTCAGCCGTCCATAAATCATTCAGCGGCGGTCCGATTGAAATGAATATGAAAGTACTGGGAGAGTCAGATGTAGACTGTCAGGTGGAGAGAAAGAGAGAGAGAGAGATGAATAATTCAAACGCTGATATATTAAATCATATGAGCGATGAATTATTGACATGTTGACTTTGTGGTTATCGGAGACATGGGAATTTCACTCTCAGATTTCCTCTCTGTTGGCCAAGGATAAATAACACATCTTCTGCGGCATCTCTGCATCCAGCTGAAAAAATCTGAATAGATTTGAGAGCAAATAAATAAAATGACACGGGTTCATCCAAACAAAGTGTGTGTTAAGACAGTTTTGCGGTCATCCAGTGACTGGCAGGACTCTAAAATATAACACATCAGCTCTTAAACTACCCTCAGGCAATCTTAAATAGGACACATATTATTACGTTCACACTGTGCAACAAGATTTGATTTGTTAATGCAAGATTTGAGATGAGAATATTGTCAAAAATGCTGTTTTGTGCATTTTAAGGGAGTCATTTCAGGCGGTTTGACTTCGTCAAGAAACAATATGGTTCTGCTTTTGATGTTTTGAATGTTAGTTCCTTTTTCTTTGTTGCTATGGTTACATGTTGCTTTTTGATTACACTCACCTGTGTCTTGTTTAGGTATTCTTCATCCTTTATTAGTTAATTTTTTCATGGTTTTGTCTTTGGCATGGTATTTCCTTTGTTGCTATGGGTACTTGTTGCTTATTGATTACGTTCACCTGTGTCTTGTTTAGTTATTCATTCATTCATTCATTTTCTTTTTGGCTTAGTCCCTTTATTAATCCGGGTTCGACACAGCTCATAATGAAGCTCATAGTTTTCAGGATAGATAAATAGATTAAAAGCAAAAATGGCACGTGACATCAAATAAAACTAAATTCTGTTTTGCATTTACCCAGTGTTGGGTCAAATATGGACACACCCAATGTTGGGTTATTTTTTGCACATTAAGAAACAATTTTTTTTATTAAAGAGAAAGCCACAGCGGAATGAACCACCAACTATTCCAGCATATGTTTTACGCAGGGAATACCCTTCCAGCAGCAACACAGGACTGGGAAACGCTCATACACACTCATTCACTCACACACACACACACACACAATACGGGCCAATTTAGTTTATTCAATTCCCCTATAGCACAGGTGTTTGGACTGTCGGGGAAAACCAGAGCACCCAGAAGAAACCCACACTAACACAGGGAGAACATGCAAACTCCACACAGAAATGCCAACTATACAGCTGGGACTCAAACCATCAACCTGCTTGCTGTGAGGCCACAATGCTTGCCCATATTTAGCCCAAATGCCAACTTCTAGATTGTAAAAATTATTTTTTTTTAGAAAAATAGAATGACTGAATTGTATTTTCTTGTGATCCATAACAATTGTTTCTACACCATTTTTTGAGCGCTTGAAAAAACGGATGTAGCATTTACTCTAAAGCAATTTCAACCCAGAATAAGCTATATCTTGCAAATAGCCACATTCTAAAAATACTGGCATGTATTAATCCAACATTAGGTCAAATATGGACAAACCTAGCTGTTGGGTTAATTTGTCTCAATTAAATGTCAGTTATATTTGTACACCCAGCTGTTGGTTTTCTTTATTCATATCTGACCCATCGTTGGGTTAGTACGACCCAGCATTTTTCATTCATTTTTCTTAGGCTTAGTCTCTAATTCAGAGATCACTACAGTGGAATAAACCACCAACTCATTCATTCATTCATATTCTTGTCGGCTTAGTCCTTTTATTAACCCGGGGTTGCCACAGCATAATGAACCGCCAACTTATTTAGCACGTTTTCACGCAGTGGATATTTCCCATCTCTGGGAAATATCCACACATACTCATTCACACACACACTTATACACTACTGACAATTTAGCCTACCCAATTCACCTGTACCACATGTTTGGACTGTGGGGGAAATGCAGGGAGAACATGCAAACTCCACACAGAAACGCCAACTGCGAACCAGCGACCTTCTTGCTGTGAGGCGACAGCACTACCTACTGCGCCACTGCGTCGCTGAACCACCTACTATTCCAGCATATGTTTTACGCAGCAGATACCCTTCCAGCCGCAACTCAGTTCTGGGAAACACCCATACACACTCATTCACACACATACTTATTTACACACTACAGGCAATATATCTAGCAGGCACAGCATATCAACATGACGTCTGATTGACGTTGTACCCTAACGTAGTGGGGCGTTGCATTTTGTTTGGAAATGAAAATCGGGTTGACATCAGAACCCAACATCAGGCCGACATCAATGTCCAACATTAAACAGACATTGCATTTCGATTACTTTCCAGCACAAACTAAAAAACGATAAAATATCAACGTCTAATGATGACTTGACATTGTTTGGACACTGCCACTATGACATCTATAAGACGTATTTTGGTTGCCATACCTGACGAATAAATGTCAGTATTTGACGTCAATATGACGTTGGTTTAAAATGTTAGCTTAACGTTGAATTTCGGTCACTTTTCAACACAACCTAAAATCAACACAATATCAAGTCATTTCACATCGTTATTGGACGTCAAAATAACATTATCCTTAGACGCTACCACTGTCGTCTATCAAACGTTTGATTTTAGTTGCCATACCTGACGAATAAATTTCAGTATTTGACGTCAATACAGTATGACGTTGGTTTAAGATTTTGGTTTGACAATGGATTTTGGCCACTTTCCAACACAATCTAAAATCAACCAATTATTATTTCGTTATTGGACATCAAAATAACGTTATCCTTAGATGCTACCACTATGATGTCTATCAGATGTTGTATTTTGGTTGCCATACCTGACGAATAAATGTCAGTATTTGACATCAATATGACGTTGGATTTTGGTCACTTTCCAACACAACTTAAAAATCAACACAATATCAAGTCATTTCACATCGTTTTTGGACGTCATAATAACATTATCCTTAGACGCTACCACTGTCGTCTATCAAACGTTTGATTTTAGTTGCCATACCTGACGAATAAATTTCAGTATTTGACGTCAATATGACGTTGGTTTAAGATGTTGGCTCAAGGTTGATTTCGGTCACTTTCCAAAGCAACCTAAAATCAACACAATATCAGCGTAATGTCAGGCCGTTATTGGAGGTCATAATAACATTATCCTTAGATGCTACCACTGTCGTCTATCAAACGTTTGATTTTAGTTGCCATACCTGATGGATAAATGTCAGTATTTGACGTCAATATGACGTTGGTTTAAAATGTTGGCTTAACGTTGGATTTCGGTCACTTTCCAACACAACCTAAAATCAACACAATATCAGCGTAATTTCAGGTCGTTATTGGAGGTCATAATAACATTATCCTTAGATGCTACCATTGTCGTCTATCAAACGTTTGATTTTAGTTGCCATACCTGACGAATAAATTTCAGCATTTGATGTCAATATGACGTTGGTTTAAGATGTTGGCTCAAAGTTGGATTTCGGTCACTTTCCAAAGCAACCTAAAATCAACCAAATATCAACGTCATTTAACAACGTTATTGGACGTAAAAATAACGTTTTCCATAGATGCTACCACTATGATGTCTATCAGATGTTGTATTTTGGTTGCCATACCTGATGAAAAAATGACAGTATTTGACATCAATATGACGTTGGTTTAAAATGTTGGCTTAACGTTGGATTTCGATCACTTTCCAACGCAACCTAAAATCAACACAATATCAGCGTAATTTCAGGTCGTTATTGGAGGTCATAATAACATTATCCTTAGATGCTACCACTGTCGTCTATCAAACGTTTGATTTTAGTTGCCATACCTGACGAATAAATGTCAGTATTTGACGTCAATATGACGTTGGTTTAAAATGTTGGCTTAACGTTGGATTTCGGTCACTTTCCAACACAACCTAAAATCAACACAATATCAACGTCATTTTAGGTCGTTATTGGAATGTCACAATAGCATTATCCTTAGACGTTATCACTCTGACGTCTATCAGACACTGGATTTTAGTTGCCATACCTGATAAAAAAATGTCAGTATTTGACATCAATATGACGCTGGTTTAAGATGTTGGCTCGACATTAAATTTCAGTCACTGTCCAAAGCAACCTAATATCAACCAAATTCCGTCATTTTTATTACATCATTATTGGATGTCAAAATAACACTGTTCTTAGATGCTGGAGACCTAAATCTAACCTAATATTAATGTCTTATGATGATGTGTCAGCTGGGTAGTTCATTCAATTCACCTATAGTGCATGTGCTTGGACTGTGTGGGGAAAACCGGAGCACCCGGAAAAAAACCAGCAACCTTCTTGCTGTGAGGCGACAGTGCTAACCACTGAGTCACCATCAAATAATGATTCAATGGATGTACTCAAAATCTTTAAGGTAACTAATTGCAAACAATTTATATGTGCTGAATTTAAACAAACAAGTTAAGTTGAACATTACTCAATTTTTTGTTTATATTCAGCCCATATAAAATAGTTTGCAACCACTTACCCTAAAAACAAATGTAGTAAATCCAATGGATCATTTTTTTTCAGTGTTACAGAAATAACATTTAACACCAACATTCATTTAAGCTACACTTTTTGCTCTGCGTTTGCCATCACAGCTTGTTCTATTTTATAAATTGCTTTCCGAGTACGTCAGGCAAAAATGCCCACCGCTGACAATAAGCTCAGCCTGTCGCTCAATAAGCTTTAAAGGCAATGTGGTCATATCAATTACTTTTGATGATCAAAGATGAGTGCATTAGCGCAAAGCAAGGAAGCACTTCATTTCCAGATCAAATATGTTCCTCATTTCAGGCAGGGTCACATCTCCTTTTCAAGAGAAGCTGGACGCCACTTTCATCATCTCAAGCTTGAAAGAGAGATCCTCCTCGGCGGCTGCTCACTCCGGGTTAAACGTGGACGTCTTTTCACAAGATCAAAGAGCAGGAGAAGGAGAAGTGCATCTCCTTGATTAAGCCACATCTTCTCTCTTCTCTCTCAAAGTACAACAAAAAAAAAACAACAACTTGCCATTAATGCATCCATGAGAACGAAGACGAAGATTCCCCTCCTCTCATCATGAAAAATCTGCCTCGTGCGCATGAATATTGCATTACCTGCCATTTCTCGTCTCTTCTCATCCTACCCCACTTTTCTGTGCCACAAAATTGGGCCACGCTTTCATGTTTTGACACCTTCTGCACATTTCAGCCCTTTTGTTGTGTAATCAAAGCCAAAATGAGAAGTGATGAGCCCAAATCAAGCGCTGTATAATAAATCAACCCAAGAGCATTCTCGGTTCCAGCAAGGGCCCGAAAATTCCTTTCCCACCAGCAAACCATCGAGCGGTGTATTCTGAATAATCCAGGAGCGAAATGAGGAAGCGGGTCCTATTTTAAGACAATCTGAAACAAAGCGTTCCCTGATTGTGCGCGTGTGAGAGGTCAGTCTTGGGTTCAGCGGCGCTGCTTCTGCTTTCATCCTCTGTGACCCGTCCTGAGAAAGTCACGCTCACACACAACTCATCCACAGCTTTTGCAGATTCATCGCAACCGTCACATGATGGAATTATTAGAGCTGTTTGATAGGACAAGTAAGTGTTACATATAATAAATGTGACGTTATATACAGCACTTCTGAAAGCTACAAACTTAAAAAAACATTATCCAACCCCATTGGATAGCAGGAAAGAGCCAAGATATATTTTAAAACTATGCAAACTGTGTTCGTCTGACAGAAGTCATATTTTCACAGAGGATACATCACTATTTGTACTATTACTATTTGCGCAGACTCAATACGTGCCTCAGGCAAAAATTCTGCGAAACGTAAAACACATTGCTCCGGGTATGTTTGGTCACAAGCTTCAGAAAACAAATACACTAGAGGGCGCTGTCTACATTTTTGTGAAACTGAAATACGTAGTGTAAGTTTTGGGCGAGGCAGTGGCGCAGTAGGTAGTGCTGTCGCCTTAGAGCAAGAAGGTCGCTGGTTCGAACCTCGGCTCAGTTGATGTTTCTGTGTGGAGTTTGCATGTTCTCCCTGCCTCTGCGTGGGTTTCCTCCGGGTGCTCCGGTTTCCCCCACAGTCCAAAGACATGTGGTACAGGTGAATTGGGTAGGATAAATTGTCCGTAGTGTATGAGTATATGTGTGTGTGGATGTTTCCCAGAGATGGGTTGAGGCTGGAAGGGCATCTGCTGCGTAAAAAACTTGCTGGATAAGTCGGCGGTTCATTCCACTGTGGCGACCCCGGATAAATAAAGGGACTAAGCTGACAAGAAAATGAATGAATAGTGTACGTTTCTTATACGTTTCAGATGAGGAATCCACTAAATTGTGCAGTCTACATTTTTGCGAAACTGAAATGCGTTTAGTGTTTGTTTCTTATATGTTCCACTTGATGAATCCACTAGATGGCACAGTCCACATTTTTCCGAAACTGAAGCAAGTTACTTATTGTACTTTCGTTATGTGTTTTAGATGACAAATCCACCAGAGGGCGCTGTCTATTTTTTTGCAAAACTGAAATTCGTTACTTAGTGTGTGTTTCTTATACGTTTTAGATGACGAATCCACTAGATGGCGATGTCTACATTTTTGTTAAACTGAAATACGTTACTTAGTGTATGTTTCTTATGTATTTTAGATGCCAAATCCAATGGAGGGTACAGTTTACATTTTTGCAAACTGAAATTCGTTACTTAGTGTGTGTTTCTTATACGTTTCAGATGACGAATCCACTAGACAGCGATGTCCACATTTTTGCTAAACTGAATTTCGTTATTTAGTGTAAGTTTCTTATGTTTCAAATGATGAATTCACTAGATGCACACTGTCTACTTTTTTGCGAAACTGAAATATGTTACTTAGTGTACGTTTCTTATACGTTTCAGATGACGATTCCACTAAATTGTGCAGTCTACATTTTTGCGAAACTGAAATGCAATTATTGTTTGTTTGTTATATGTTCCACATCATGAATGCACTAGATGGCACAGTCCACATTTTTCCAAAAACTGAGACAAGTTACTTATTGTACCTTCGTTATGTGTTTTAGATGACAAATCCACCAGAGGGCGCTGTCTATTTTTTTGCAAAACTAAAATACGTTACTTAGTGTGTGTTTCTTATGTATTTTAGATGCCAAATCCAATGGAGGGTGCAGTTTATATTTTTGCAAACTGAAATACATTATTTAGTGTACGTTTCTTATACATTTCAGATGGCGAATCCACTAGACGGCGATGTCTACATTTTTGCTGAACTGAATTTTGTTATTTAGTGTACGTTTCTTATATGTTTCAAATGATGAATTCACTAGATGCCACTGTCTACTTTTTTGCGAAACTGTAATATGTTACTTAGTGTACGTTTCTTATACGTTTCAAATGACGATTCCACTAAATTGTGCAGTCTACATTTTTGCGAAACTGAAATGCGTTTAGTGTTTGTTTCTCATGTTCCACGTGATGAATCCACTAGATGGCACAGTATACATTTTTCCAAAAACTGAAGCAAGTTACTTATTGTACCTTCGTTATGTGTTTTAGATGACAAATTCACAAGAGGGCGCTGTCTACTTTGTTGCGAAACTGAAATACATTATGTATGTTTCTTATACGCTTCAGATGACGAATCTACTAGACGGCAATGTCTACATTTTTCCTAAACTGAAATACGTAACTTAGTGTACGTTTCTTATTCGTTTCAGATGATGAATCCACTAGATGGCACTGTCTACATTTTTGCAAAACTAAAATACATAACTTAGTGTACGCTTCTTATGTTTCAGATGACAAATCCACTAAATTGTGCACTGCAACTACATAGTTTTACCTTTATTTTACATTACTTTCACCTCTTTTGTGAAACCATGAAAGCGTTATGTTGTTTTCCCGTTGATAATGTGTATCATTATTGTGAAAAGGAACAAAAGTGGTTGCCGTCATACTGCCCCCTAGTGTTCATTCCACCCAGAAACTGCAGTCCACCTGTGCTTAAGTATGTTTTTAGCTTCACAAAATTGTAAGCTGAAGCAGGTACTTCCAATGAGTCAAGTGATGGATTTCTGATGTGGAAATGAGAGATTCAGCAGTTCAGCCCGTAACGCCGTGTACCCATTAAACAGCCATCAGTGGCTGCAGTGTGATGAGTTTGTCCCGCCTCAGACGTGTCTCGTCCCGCGCTGCTGTAAGAGAAGAAATACGAAAGCGTTTGCACACGTGTTGAACCTCCCTTTTGCCATAATTAGCTGCGCTCTCTCTAAGCAGGCCTCCAGACCCGCGCCAATGTATAATTAACACAATAAAACTTTCAGCAGCACGTGGGAACAGGCACATTTTTATACCAGCCATAAATAATGGAGCGCAGTTTCACCTGGACAGGATGTAAAAGTCGAAGCTGTTAAAACACACAAAAACCATGAGGATGCAAAAGGGAATTATATTCATACCATCTGTTTGCAATATTTTATGCTTTGTAGAGAAGATGTGGGCGATCATCGAGTATTTAGGCATTTAACCCTTTTTTTAGACGGTCTTAGATAGCTACAAAAAGGCTAAATGGAATGAGATATAATATTACGAATAGTGAACGTGTGTATTTTAGCTATCTGCCAAAGACATACTTATTGTTAATAAGTGAAATTGAAATAATAATCCAAATGTTAGAACTATAAAAAATAAATAAAAGTGACAAAAACGCAACAAAAAGACTTGAATTAATTTAAAATGAAATGTTTAAATACTTTTTAAATTAAAAAAATTATAATAAGACTAGCAAATTGATCATTAAGCAGGAATAATGATAAAACAATAAGCAAATGAACTGCAAAAACCCAAAACAACCACTCTGGACACATAACAACACTCTAGAAGAAGAGGAAGACGAGGAGGAAAAGACAAGGGTGAAGAAGAATAGGAGAAACAGATGGAATAGATGAAAAATAGAGGGAGAGCAGAGTAATGAAAAGGAAGAGGAAGAATAGAAATAGGAAGTAAAGGAGGACAGTGAAGAGAAAATGAAGAGGAACATGAATAGGAAAAAGACGGAGAAGTGGAAGACAAAGAAGAAGAGGAAGAACCAAATGAATAAGAAGAGGAAGAAAAAGATGATGATGATGAAGAGAAAGAAGAAAAGGATGAAGTGGGAAAAGCATAGGAAGAGGAAGAAAAAGAAGACAAAAAGAGAAGGAATTTGAGGAAGACGAAAAGGAAGATGAAGAGGAGGAAGAAGAAGAAGACGAGATGAGGAGATGAGAAAGGGAGATGATTAACAAGTGGAAGAAAAAAGGAAGAAGAGGAAGAACAAGAGGGAGAAGATTAGGAAGAAGAAGAAAATGAAGACCAAGAAAAAGGAAAGAAGAGGAAAAGGAAGAAGAGGAGGAAGAACTAGAGGAAGAAGAAACAGTAGAAGAGCAAAAGAAAGATGAAGAGGAGGAGGAAGAGGATTATGGATGAAGAGAAATGAAGAAATGGAAGAAGAATAGGACGAACCAGAGGAAGAAAAAGAAGAGGAAGAAGAAGAGGCGGAAGTAGAGGAAGAACCAGAAGAAGAAGAAAAGGAAGAAGAGGAGAAAGAGCTAGACGTAGAAGAAACAGTAGAAGAGAAAAAAGAAGATGAAGAGGAGGAGGAAGAAGAAGATGGATGAAGAGAAAGAAGAAAAGGAAGAAATGGAATAAGAATAGGATGAACCAGAGGAAAAAGAAAAGGAAGAAGAGGAAAATGAACACAGAAAAAAGAAGAGGCGGAAGCAGAGGAAGAAGAAAAAGAAGAAAGGGAAAAGATCAAGAGGAGGAAGAAGAAGAACAAGGGGAAGAGGATTAGGAAGACGAGGAAGAAGAAGAAAATGAAGAAGAGGAAGAAGAGGAGGAAGAACTATAGGAAGAAGAAACAAGAGGAAAAGTCAAGGATGTTTGACTGTAGAGTTTCTCAGACTCCACTGGAGAAAGCTGAGAGTGAAGCTGTGTTTGACTGATGGATTAAAGCTGATTCTGCTCTGCTTCAGTTCTCATGTGTTCTGCTCACGACTCGACTGGATTAAACTGTTGAAGGAATGCTGAGCCCGATTAAAACAATTAGCCATCATATTAGACTGCTCAACACTTCAGTGCTGTAGATAATCTCCTGTACCACGCAGTGCCTCTTTCACTGTCTGTGGGTGATTTTGAACCACCAATTACTCCAGCATATGTTTTACACAGCGGATGCCTGTCCAGCCGCAACCCAGTACAGGGAAACACCCACACACACTCATTCACACACACACTCTCATACACTACAGCCAATTTAGTTCATCAATTCCCCTATAGCGCATGTGTTTGGACTGTGGGGGAAACTGGAGCACTCGGAAGAAACCCACGTCAACACGGGGAGAACATGCAAACTCCACACAGAAATGCCAACTGACTCAGCCGGGACTCGAACCAGTAAGCTGTGAGGCCACAGGGGGAACCACTGAGCCACCGTGCCCCCCTTTAATTTTGAAGTCAAGTTAAATTGATTTTACTTTTAAAAAACGAGGTGATCTTCACGGTGAAGGGACTGCTTGAGTTTACTCACATTACTTGAGGCATCATGTGAACTTCAGTTTCAGCAGATGAGGTGTTTTACAGTGCGCTCGGCCAAAGTCTTGCAGGTTAAATTCCTCAAACTGTTCGTCATCTGGTAAACTGCACTGTAATGGCTTTGGTTCACCTTAATCTGCTTGTCTGAAGTGGGTAAAGTCCAAAGCGATTGCTCCAAGTAGATTATAACCTGTCCTTTTAGAGGAACTAGCTTAGGATAGGCTGGTTCCTTTATTTTTCCACATGATTTAATGTAAACTAAAAGTTCTACAATAAACTGTAATGATACTTGCTTGTAAAATAATCACATGTAGTCATAAATATAGCATGTCTAACCTAATATGTGTGCATTTACAGTCATTTTTACAATTACAATTTATATATTCATTCATTAATTTTACTTCAGCTTTCCTTCAGCTTCCTTTTCTCTTAGTCTCTTATTCATCAGGATTCGCCACAGTGGAATGAACCACCAACTTATCCAGCATATGTTTTACACAACGGATGCCCTTCCAGCCACAACCTAGTATTGGGAAACACCCATAAACATTTACACACACACACACACACACACACACACACACACACACACACACACACACACACACACACACACACACACACACACACACACACTCACACTACAGCCAATTTAGTTAATCAAGTCCAATATAGCGCATGTGTTTGGACTGTGGGGCAAACTGGAACACCCGGCGGAAACTCACACCAACACGGGGAGAACATGCAAACTCCATACAGAAATGCCAACTGACCCAGCCGGGACTCGAACCGGCAACCTTCTTGCTGTGAGGTGACAGTGCTAACCACTGAGTCACGGTGTCGCCTAATTTATTTATTAATTGTATTCAAAATTTGTTAACATACAAATCCAATAAATAATGATTTCAGCCAATTATATTACATCATATAAACTACTTGCGTAAATAGAAAATAAACATCATTTATATGATTTTCAGTTAATTACAATTAAATGTTCACATTTTAAAAATATTTTAAATTAATATAAAATATATTCGTTTTTTAACAAATGATTCAACTTAAAAAAATAATTATAATACCAAATATTAATAAAATATATAATAATTAATACTTATTACTATTATTATTATGAATAATTGTGCTATTTGTTAATATTTAACATTTAAAATATATAGATATAGCAGTATTTAACATTTTATATATATTATAATATAATAAAGGCAGCTTACAGACGCCTCTCATATGTTGGATTAAGTCACATGCATTGCTCAGGTGTGATTTTCTCACAGACTTCAACAGAGTGTCATAATCTTGATGTTTCTGTGTGTCTCGTCTATCAAATCTGAGCTTTATTATGTATTCTCTATTGGATTCGAGTCAGGTGATTGGCTGGGCCATTCTACAGCTTGATTTTTTTCTCTGAGAGCCTCTAAGAGTCTCCTTGGTTGTGTTTTGGATCATTGTCTTGCTGAAATGTCCATCCTGGTTTCATCTTCATCCTCCTGCTAATGTAGATGTTGGACTGAAGCAGCTGATGTTCATTTACACTGAGGAAGGGCTGAGAGTTGCTGAAGAACTACTGAAAGATTTCAGCTGCTGTCTGGGCTTTCACTGCCGAACTACACCTTCCTTTCTGCATGTGTTTAATGCTTTCTTCCTGTGTCATTTCATTTTATTACACAGAACTTCATTTGTGAAATATTTTTTAGTTTTCTTTGCATATATGGATTTCTTTGGTTGCTATCAACATCCGAGGAAAAAATTTGAGTCAACGTCACCTTTAGAAACATGTTTAGTGTGAAAAAGGGTGACGTGTACTTATTTTTCCCAGTGTTTGTGTGTGTGTATATATATATATATAAACAGAGCAAGGACATTTTCACAGTATGTCTGATAATGTTTTTTCTTCTGGAGAAAGTCTTATTTGTTTTATTTTGTTATAAATAAATAAATAAATAAATAAATAAATAAATAAATAAATAAATAAATAAATAAATAAATATATGAATGGTGAGGCAGTGGCGCAGTAGGTAGTGCTGTTGCCTCACAGCAAGAAGGTCGTTGGGTCGCTGGTTCGAACCTCGGCTCAGTTGGTGTTTCTGTGTGGAGTTTGCATGTTCTCCCTGCCTTCATGTGGGTTTCCTCCGGGTGCTCCGGTTTCCCCCACAGTCCAAAGACATACAGTACAGGTGAATTGGGTAGGCTAAATTGTCCGTAGTGTATGAGTGGGTGTGTGTGGATGTTTCCCAGAGATGGGTTGCGGCTGGAAGGGCATCCGCTGCGTAAAAACTTGCTAGATAAGTTGGCGGTTCATTCCGCTGTGGCGACCCTGGATTAATAAAGGCACTAAGCCGACAAGAAAATTAATGAACATATATGAATTATTTTGTTATATACATCACTTGATAATTTGTTGAATTTGAGCATTTTTACAATTTTTCTAAAAATGAAATTAATATTTTAAACTGCATACAGTTGTATGTGTGTTTAATTAAATTTGAATGTTAATTGTATATGTATGTATTTTAAAAAAAACATTGTATTAAAAACAATTTAACATATAATAAAACATTACATTGAGTTTACACATACAGTACATCCCCTCTTCCTTCAGTCTGCTTGTTGTTTTGTGATTGGCTGCTGTTTTTCCTCCCACACATTGTGCAGTAATGATACGGCAGTGATTCAGGAACACCTCAGCTTTAGTTCACACACTGGGCTCTCACTGACACACGGTTGTGTTTTGCAGCAGAAGAGCAGCTGCTGGAAACTCGAAGCCACACTCACTTTATCAGCTCTGGCATCTGCAGGGCTTCCTCTCGTATGCAGGCGAAGAATTCAGCCTTTGTCCTCGGTGATGTATGTGGGCCTCAATCAGGTCCTGTGCATCCTCATCACAGGCCTGAGACGGGCTGGAGTTTGCTCATCTGAGGTGTCCGATACGCAGATGTGTTTGCCTGAATAATCCAGAGTAAATCACAGCTTCACACATTATTGTTCACTACTGCATGACTTACAGTGGGTCGAAATGAAACGCCCTCCTGTCAATTGTTTTTTTCTTTTTTAATTATTTCCCAAATGATGTTTAACAGATTCAGGGATTTTTCACAGTATTTCCTTTAATATTTCTTCTTCTTGAGAAAGTTTTGTTTGTTTTATATTGGCTTGAAATGTATTAAAACCATGTGAAGGTCAATACATCTACATTTACATTTAGTCATTTAGCAGACGCTTTTATCCAAAGCGACTAACAAATGAGGACAAGGAAGCAATTTACACAACTATAAGAGCAACAATGAATAAGTGCTGTAGGCAAGTTTCAGGTCTGTAAAGTCTAAGAAGGAAAGTATTAGTAATTTTTTTTTTTTGGGTACAGTTAGTGTGATATCCAGAGAGGGAATTGCAGATTAGGAAGTGAAGTGGAGACTAAATAGTTGAGTTTTTAGTCGTTTCTTGAAGACAGCGAGTGACTCTGCCGTTCTGATGCAGTTAGGGAGTTCATTCCACCAACTGGGCAGATTGAACGCGAGAGTTCAGGAAAGTGATTTCTTCCCTCTTTGGGATGGAACCACGAGGCGACGTTCATTCACAGAACGCAAGTTTCTGAAGGACACATAGATCTGCAGAAGTGAGAGCAGATAAGAAGGAGCAAAGCCAGAAGTCGCTTTGTAGGCAAACATCAGAGCTTTGAATTTGATGCGAGCAGCAACTGGCAGCCAGTGCAAACGGATGAGCAGCGGAGTGACATGTGCTCTTTTAGGTTCATTGAAGACCACTCGTGCTGCTGCGTTCTGAAGCAGCTGAAGAGGCTTGACAGAGTTAGCTGGAAGCCCGGCTAGTAGAGAGTTGCAGTAATCCAGTTTGGAGAGAACAAGAGCTTGAACAAGTAGTTGAGCTGCATGTTCAGATAAGAAGGGTCTAATATTATTAGCACTATTGAGCAATAATTTTTCCGCTTGTCTACAGAACAAACAACGACATGTTATTTTATGTATTTCATATTTACATTTATATTTGTGTGTTAACTCACACTTTCTCGTTTGGTAAATTGAACTAGTGTGTGGTTTTATGGTGTTTGTGTATGGGCATACACTCACCGGCCATTTTATTAGGTACACCTGTCCAACTGCTCGTTAACACAAATTATACCACTGCCAACATTCGGATCATAAAATCTGGGAGATCTTCACCGTGGATGAAAGGGGAACTGAAGAGCGGGGAGCGGGTATAAAGATGGTTGCGCATAGAGACTGAACCAAAAAGCTAGCCGGGCTGTATCAAAAGTCTGAGGGCCGGGGGGGGGGGGGGATTCCAGGAAACAGAACAATACGGGAGATGGGTGGGAGATGGGTCTGAAATACGGGAGTATTGGCAGGTATAAAATCTGCCAATCAAATGGCAGCAGCTTAATGCATTTAGGCATGTAGACATGGTCAAGATGATCTGCTGCAGTTCAATCCGAGCATCAAAATGGGGAAGAAAGGGGATTTAAGTGACTTTGAAAGTGGCATGGTTGATGGCGCCAGTCAGGCTAGTCTGACTATTTCAGAAACTGCTGATCTACTGGGATTTTCACGCACAACCATCTCTAGGGTTTACAGAGAATGGTCTGAAAAATAGAAAATATCCAATCAGCGGCAGTTCTTTGGGCGCAAATGCCTTGTCGATGCCAGAGGTCAGAGGAGAATGGCCAGACTGGTTCCAGCTGATAGAAAGGCAACAGTAACTCATATAAGCACTCGTTACAACCGAGCTCTGCAGAAGAGCATCTCTGAACACACAACATGTCCAACCTTGAGGCGGATGGGCTACAGCAGCAGAAGAGCACACTGGATGCCGCTCCTGTCAGCTAAGAACAGGTAATTGAGGCTACAATTCACACAGGCTCACCAAAACTGGACAATAGAAGATTGGAGAAACGTTGCCTGCTCAGATGAGTCTCCATTTCTGCTGCTCGATTTCGATTTCTGGTCAGAATTGGGCTTCAACAACATGAAAGCATGAATACATCCTGCTTGTATCAATGGTTCAGGGATTCAAGGAATAAGGCAGTTCTGAAGGCAAAAGGGGGACCAACCTGGTACTAGTAAGGTGTACCTAATAAAGTGGCCAGAGAGTGTATCTATATTATTTATATTTTATTTACAGAGTTATTATTTTCTGTCAACAAACAAAACAAACAATTAAATAAAAACTGACTGCTATACATGAAAAAATTGCCTGTATTTTTCTCTTTTCTTCAAACATTTGTAATTTCAGCTTGGATTGATTAAAGGTTAAAGGCTTTATAAATGTGTATTTTGTTTTTAAAAGTTATTAAAGAGCTAAGAATAAAATACCATAACAATCCACTTTAACCATCAGGTCTGTGGGTGTGGAGGAGACATGGACATTATTTCAGTGTTCTGCACTGACTCTAGTAAAACTCTAATGAGGCGAGGAGAAACACTCAACATGACTTCAGACTTGGGTTTTATTTTTAGCTGTTAAACATCAGGGGCATTGAGCAGATTAAAACACTACATACATCTGACAAATGAATAATAAAGTTTGTCAAGATTGGGTTGAGAAAGCATTACCTTCCTAGTGCAACAGAGATATATGCAGATATGGAGATATGAATGGATGGATGGAGATATGAATGGATGGAAATATGGATAGATGGATGGAGATATGAATGGATGGATAGAAATATGGATAGATGGATGGAGATATGAATGGGTTTATAGATAAAGATATGGATGGATGGGTATATGGATGGATGGATGGATGGAGAGATGGATGGATAAGATATGGATGGATGGAGATATGGAAGTATGGATGGATGGATTTATAGGTGAATATATGGATGGATGGATGGAGATATGAATGGATTTATAGATGAAGATATGGATGAAAGGAGATATGGATGGATGGATAGGTATATGGATGGATGGATGGATGGATGGATGAAGATATGGATGAATGGATGAAAATATGGGTGGGTGGATGGATGGAGATATGAATGGATGGATGGATGGGATTTAAATGAATGGATGGAGATATGGATGGATGGATGGAGATATTAATGGATTTATAGATGAAGATATGGATGAAAGGAGATATGGATGGATGGATAGGTATATGGATGGATGGATGGATGAAGATATGGATGAATGGATGAAAATATGGGTGGGTGGATGGATGGATGGAAATATGGATAGATGGATGAATGAGATATGAATGAATGGATGGAGATATGGATGGGTGGATGGAGATATGGATGGATTTATAGATGGATATATGGATGGGTAGATATATGGATGGAGATGTGGAAGGATCGATAAATTGTTGTAAAAATGGATGGATGGCGATATGGATGGATTTATAGAAGAAGATTGAATGGATGGAGATATGTTATGATGGATAAATGGATGAATATATGGATGGATGGATGGATGGATAGAGATATGGATGGATTTATAGATGGAGATATGGATGGATGGAGATATAAATGGATGGATAGATGGATGGATGGGTATGTAGATGGATGGATGGAGATATGGAAGGATTTATAGATGGAGATATAGATGGATGTAGATATGGATGGAGATGTGGAAGGATGGATAAATGGTTGGAGATATTCATGGATGGATGGAGATTCGAATGGATTTATAGATTGAGATATGGATGGATGGAAATGTGGAAGGATGGATAAATGGGTGGATAAATGGATGGATGGATATATGGATGTATTTATAGATGTAGATATGGACGGATGGAGATTTGGATGGAGATGTGGAAGGATGGATGAATGGTTGGAGATATGGATGGATGGATGGATGGATGGATGGAGATTTGGATGGATTTATGGATGGAGATATGGATGAATGGAGATGGATGGAAGATGGATGGAAGAAGTTATAGATGGATAGATGAATCGTTATTTGGATGGGTGGATGGAGATAGGGATGAATGAAGATATGGATGGATGAATGGAGATATAGATGGATGGATGGAGATATAGATGGATGGATGGATCGTTATTTGGATGAGTGGATGGAGATATGGATGGATGGATGGATGGATGGAGATATAGATGGATGGATGGAGAAATAGATGGATGGATGGATTGTTATTTACATGGGTGGATGGAGATATGGATGAATGGAGATATGGATGGATGGATAGAGATATAGATGGATGGATGGATCGTTATTTGGATAGGTGGATGGAGATATGGATGGATGGATGGAGATATAGATGGATGGATGGATCGTTATTTGGATGGGTGGATGGAGATATGGATGAATGGAGATATGGATGGATGGATGGATGGATGGATGGATGTAGAGAGATAATAGGAGGTTGCATAGGTAATGTGGGTGGTTAGGCAGTTGCTACATGGTTGCTGATTGTTGCTATGTGTTAAGTCTGATTTCTATGAGGTTGGAATCAAACTGGTGGAGTAATTCCACTGTAAACATTTTATATTGTGAAAAGAACTGATTCATAGGAGTCATTTGTTCAGGAATCAGACTACACTAATTGTGCTCTATGTAGTTTTGATTCTGAATCTTCAACGTTTTGATTCAGTAAAAAGAACTGATTCATAAGAGTCATTTGTTCAGGAATCAGACTACACTAATTGTGCTTTGTGCAGTTTTGATTCTGAATCTTCAGAGTTTTGATTCAGTAAAAAAAACTGATTCATAGGAGTCGTTTGTTCAGGAATCAGACTACACTAATTGTGCTTTGTGCAGTTTTGATTCTGAATCTTCAGAATTTTGATTCAGTAAAAAGAACTGATTCATAGGAGTCGTTTGTTCAGGAATCAGACTACACTAATTGTGCTTTGTGCAGTTTTGATTCTGAATCTTCAGAGTTTTGATTCAGTAAAAAGAACTGAGTCATAGGAGTCATTATTCATGAATCTATCTACACTGGTTGTGCTGTATGTGTTTAGATCAGGAAAAAGAAACAGTTTGTTCAGGAATCAAACTAATTGTGCTGCATATATTTCAGAAGAAGACTCATGAGTTTCATAAGAGCAACCTCTGAGCAATAAAACACCACAGTGGAATGTTTATGCCTATACAGCCATGCATAATGTATGAAGACAACAATGTGTGATTTATTATCTTAAGTACTCAAGAATTTGCAACATATTCCTTGATATAAATTGTCCTGCAGCTCCTAACTGTTCATCAGATTACAACATATGACATTTTGCAATGCCTAGAGCTCATTAATGCATGCGCTACAGTCCTCCAGATCTGATTGGTTAACAAAGCATGTGCCCTACTGGGAAAAAGATGTTCTCCAGAAAGAGACGCTTCTCTAGACAGATTGGCACCACGCAACCGACACTTGACATTCAAGTAATGCTCTTCAGGCATATTCACGCTGCCACAACATTACATAAATATTGCAAAAGCGCCGCATGTGGAGTCCTTATGTGTGACAATTACACAGCATTGATCTTAATAAAGCTGCTAACAGATCATTCAGCGAAGTGCATCAATCAGGCCCTTGAGTAAAAGTACAGATGCTCTAATAAAATATATTACTCCAGTAGAGGAATAAAGTCATCTGCTTCTATATTATTTTTCGTTTACTTGAGTAATTAAAGTACTTACAATTGGGTGTTTATTTAAAAAAAAGTGAATAACCAAAACATTTTATAGTCTGATAACCACATTGATAATTCAAGTAAAAATCTACAGATTTATTGAAGATTCACTCTGAACGGACCATTTAAATCAATGAGTTGATTACAAAAGACTCACTCTGAATGAATAATTTGAATCAGAGAGTTGTTAAATGGAGACTCACTATGAACTAATAATTTAATGAGTTGCTTACTGGAGACTCACTTTGAACGAATCATTTGAATCAGTAAGTTGTTTACTGGACACACACACAAAATTGATTATTTGAATAAGTGAATAATTTACTGAAGACTCACTCTGAATGGATCATTGTAATTAGTGAGTTGTTAAATGTAGACTCACTCTGAACGACGGATCATTTGAATCAGTAATTTGTTTACTGGAAACACAAAATGATTTATTTGAATCAGTGAATCATTTACTGGAGACTCACTCTGAATGGATAATTTGAATCAGTAAGTTGTTTACTGGACACACAAAATGAATTATTTGAATTAGTGAATCATTTACTGAAGACTCACTCTAAACAAATCATTTGAATCAGTAAGTTGTTTACTGGACACACAAAATGAATTATTTGAAACAGTGAATCATTTACCGAAGACTCACTCTGAACAAATCATTTGAATCAGTAAGTTGTTTACTGGACACACAAAATGAATTATTTGAATTAGTGAATCATTTACTGGAGACTCACTCTGAATGGATCATTTGAATCAGTGAATCATTTACAAGAGACTCACTCTGAACGGATCATTTGAATCAGTAAGTTGTTTACTGGATACACAAAATTAGTTATTTGAATCAGTGAATCGTTTACTGGAGACTCACTCTGAATAGATCATTTGAATCAGTGAGTTGTTAAATGGAGACTCACTTTGAACGAATCATTTTAATCAGTGAGTCATTTACTGGAGACTCACTCTGAACGGATCATTTGAATCAGTAAGTTATTTACTGGACACACATTCCAGTAGAGGAATAAAGTCATCTGCTTCAATACTGTTATTCATTTACTTAAGTAATTAAAGTACTTACTGTTGGGTGGTTATTTTATAAAAAGGTAAATAACCAAAACATTTCATACTCTGATTACCACATTGATAATTCAAGTAAAAACTACATTCACACACCGAGCCCCATTCAGATCAGTTTGTGAAACAAGTGAATCATTTAGTGGACACTTACTCTGCATGGATTGTTTGAGTCAGTGCAAGGTTTATTGGAGAATTACTCTGAACAGACCATTTAAATCAATGAGTTGTTTACAAGAGACTCTGTCCGAATGAATCTTTTGAATCAGTGAGTTGTTTACAGGATACTCACTCTGAATTGATCTTTTGAATCAGTGAGGTGGTAAACGGAGACTCACTCTAAATGAATAATTTGAATCAGTGAGTTGTTAATGGTGACTCACTATGAATTAATCATTTGAATCAGTGAGTTATTTACTGGACACTTACTCTGAACGCACCATTTGAATCAGTAAGTTGTTAAATGGAGAGTCACTATGAACTAATAATTTGAATCAGTATCGGTGAGTTGTTAAATAGAGACTCACTCTAAATGGATCATTTGAATCAGTGAGTTGTAAAATGGAGACTCCCTCTGAATGGATCATTTGAATTAGTTGTTTACTGGACACTCACTCTAAATGGATCATTTGAATCAGTGAGTCATTTGCTGGACACTTACTCTGAATGAATCATTTGAATCTGTGAAGCATTTACTGGAGACTCACTCTAAATGGATCATTTGAATCAGTAAGTTGTTTACTGGACACAAAATTGATTATTTCAATCAGTGAATCATTTACTAGAGACTCACTCTGAACAGATTATTTGAATTAGTGATTTGTTAAATTGAGACTCACTCTGAATGGATAATTTGAATCATTGAATCATTTGCTGGAGTCTCACTCTGGACGGATCATTTGAATCGGTAAGTTGTTTACTAGACACACAAAATTGATTATTTGAATCAGTGAATCATTTACTGGAGACTCACTCTGAATGGATCATTTGAATCAGTGAGTTGTTAAATGGAGACTCACTCTGAATGGATTATTTGAATCACTGAATCATTTGCTGGAGCCTCACTCTGAACGGATCATTTGAATCAGTAAGTTGTTTACTGGGCACACAAAATTGATTATTTGAATCAGCGAATCATTTACTGGAGACTCACTCTGAATGGATCATTTAAATCAGTGAGTTGTTAAATGGAGACTCACTCTGAATGGATCACTTGAATCACTGAATCATTTGCTGGAGACTCACTATGAATGGATCATCTGAATCAGTGAGTTGTTAAATGGAGACTCACTCTAAACAAATCATTTGAATCAGTGAATCATTTACTAGAGATTCAATCTGAACAGATCATTTGAATCAGTGAGTTGTTAAAAAGAGACTCAGTCTGAATGGATCATTTGAATCAGTGAATCATTTACTAGAGATTAACTCTGAACAGATCATTTTAATAAGTGAGTTGTAAAAAAAGACTCAGTCTGAATGGATTATTTGAATCAGTGAGTTATTTACTGGAGAGTAACTTTAAACAGGGTTTTGAATCAATTGGTTGTTTACCTAAGACTCACTCTGAATGAATTATTTGAATGAGTGATTTGTTTGCTGGACACTCATTCTGAACAGATCATTTGAATCAGTAAGTTGTTAAATGGAGACTCACTCTGAGTGGATCATTTGAATCTGTGAATCATTTATTGGAGACTCATTCTGAATGGATCATTTGAATCAGTGAGTTGTTTGCTGGACACTCACTATGAATGACTCGTTTGAATCAGTGAATTATTTACTGGACACTCACTCTGAACTAATAATTTGAATCAGTGAGTTGTTAAATGGAGACTCACACTGAACAGATTTAAATTGATGAGGAGTCTCACTCTAAACAGATCATTTGAACTGGTGAATCATTAACTGAGACTTGCTCTGAATGGATCATTTGAATCAGTGAATCATTTACTGGAGACTCACTCTGAATGGATCATTTGAATCAGTGAATCATTTACTGGATACTCGCTCTCAATGGATAATTTGAATCATTGAATCATTTACTGGAGACTCGCTCTGAATGGATCAGTGCAGTTTGTGAACTGATTTAACAGGTTAACTAAAAAAATTCAGCTTGTTCTCAAATTTAAGCCACTATCTCGTCAATTTCTCCAGTTAACATATGCAATAAATAAAAGTGCAATGTTTTGTTTTGGAATGTAGTGAAGTATAAGTGAAAGGTTGTGCTAATAAACAAATAAAGTACAAATACTTAAAATATTTACTTAAGTACATTAGTGAAGCAAAAAATACTTAGTTACTGTCCACCAGTGGATCAGAGAATCATTTACTACACCAGATCAAGTGTGTTTGCGGACACAGACACGCTTTTCCTGTTCAGCAGACAACAGTGCTGATAGCAGTTCATATCTGATAGCTTATCACACACTGAGACGAGTAACACTGAATCAAAAGTATGGATCTGGGTTTTGAGGAGCCATTAAAGAATGTGAACGGTCTGCTTCGTGTTATTGTGGATATTTTAGTTGGTGCACGGCGAATGCAGCTGCAGCTCGGCTCTTTAACACAAACCCACAGCTGCTCAGAAACACTGTGAGAAGGGAATGTTAATCCTGCTGGGGATTTCTTTTTTTCTGCACACGATCTATCTGCACCCAACCAGAAGATGGAACATGTGGCCGTTAATTCGTACAGCATCATATAATGTTGGTTTTCTAGCTTAGGTCAGGAGATTTTCATATTTCAGCTTGTTTTGCATCGTCTCTGAGACAGGAATAACATGTGTGATAGTAGTGATACGCTTTGTGTAAATAGCCTGGTTTTCAGCCTAACTTGAAGTGAATCATTTCCAAAGTTGGGGAGTAACTAGTTACATGTAACGGCGTTACGTTATTTATTTACAAAATTCATTACAGGTTCTGAGAAAAATGTGTAATTAAATTACAGTTACTTATAAAATGTTAAAGACTACAAGTGGGGTTACATTTAAATATGTTGAATGATATTAATCTGTTTTTGATATGCACGATGCCTTCTGCTAAGGTTTTCCGGTTTGAATTTGGGGTGCATTTCCTCTTCGCCGATGAAAGCATTAGGCTATTAAGACCAGTCTGAGAGCTGCCACGATGGCGAGTGATAAAAATGCATTTCATTGCTGGAAATAAAAATCACTTTACCCTGAAATCTGAGAAGAGCACAAACACAAATATGTCACATGTTTACTCCTTCATTGTGTTTCCAGATCAGGAAGATCAAGACTAAAGGCCATATATACTTACAGCAAACCTTTTTTTGAGAAAATCTTGAGAGAAATTTTCTTTTTGAGAATTTTTTATTAATATCTAGACCAAAGGTGTCAAACTCAGTTCCAAAAGGGCCGCAGCTCTGCACAGTTTAGTTCCAACCCTAATTAAACACACCTGATCAAACTAATTGAGTCCTTCAGGCTTGTTTGAAACCTACAGGTAAGTGTGTTGGAGCAGGGTTGGAACTAAACTGTGCAGGGCTTCGGCCCTCCAGGAATTGAGTTTGACACCCCTGATGTCAAACACACATTTTCTGATCTGGAGAAGTTTACACACATTTCCTTGGTATTTTTTAGCTTTGCTTTTAAACTGTATAACTTTGGTCAAATGTTTTGGGTCTCCTTCCACAAGCTTCTCACAATAGTTTGAAGGTCTGAAGGTTTGAAGTTTTGTCCCATTCCTCCTGACAGAATTGGTGTAACTGAGTCAGATTTGTAGGCTGTCTTGCTCACACAAGTTTTTTCAATTCTGTCCACATATTTTCTATAGGATTGAGATCAGGGCTTTGTGATGGCCACTCCAAAACATTCACTCTGTTGTCCTTAAAGCACATTTGAACTCATTTGGCAGTATGCTCAGGGTCATGGTGTGTTTGGAAGACCCTGTTGTGGCCAAGTTTTAATTTCCTGGCTGATGTCTTGAGATGTTGCTTCAGTATTTCTCCATAATGTTCTTTCCTCATGATGGCATCTATGCTGTGAAGTGGACCAGTCCCTCCTGCAGCAAAACTGCCCCACAACATGATGCTGCCGCCCACATACTTCACAGTTGGGATGGTGTTCCCAGGCTTGTAAGCTTTCCCCTTTGTCCTCCACTGGTCATTATGGCCAAACAGTTCAATCTTAGCTCCATCAGAGCACAGGACATGTCTCCTAAAATGAGTCTTTTTCCCAGTGTAATTCAGCAAATTGTAATCAGGCTTTTGTGTTGATTCTGGCTTGTTGATTCTCCATGTTGTCACACAAGGAAGCAGTGTGTTTGAGGTTTTTCTAAATACTATTCTACAGTTGTGCCTCCAATTAACTCAGATGTTGTCAATTAGCCAATCAGAAACTTCTAAAACCTCGACATCATCATCTGAGCTTTTAAATCTGAGGCAGAATAATCGTATTGTATGTAAACTTGGCTTTCAAGAAAAGTTATAACAATTTCTCAAAAAATATCATATTAAGCAGAACAGAAACTAATATGATAATCCTAACTTACCTAAAAGAGAAAAAAATTTAGTCACATTAACATCTGACTTTTTTTTTAATGGTTATGTGCGTTTTAATAAAGTGTATGTAAACTTCTGGTTACAACTGTATATGCATAGTAGACTTGTGAAGGGTCGCAATAGGCACATTTGATTTCTGTCTGCATGATAGAAACCCTTACCACTGCTTTTCTTTACAGCAGTTTTAATGACCGGTCTGCGTAGGCTGATCTTAAAATAAGAGCATTCCGGTTTTATTAGTCAATGAACACACTCATTAGTCAAGATCAGCTGCGTACAGCCTGCATAAAATGGCTAATTTTAGTTTAATAGTCATGTATATTAAATCTATTGAAAACTGGACTAACTGTTCAAGTTAATTGTAGCCATGTCATGTCAACAAACAATCCTGTCTTTGCTCTACACCCTTGCTTAATCAGATTTAGAGATTGCCCCTTCCATAATACCCCCTTTTCGATGATCACATAAACACAAGAAGTCTTACTTTAGTTTTAAGGAAGCTCACTCTTTTGTTTTTTTGTCCAAGTAGGCTCTTCCTTCTGCTTTTAGTCATCTACGAGTGAAACCACAACGATTTTAATAGCTTCAAAATGCTCCATCAATCTCTGTCTTGAGCAGTTGGCTTGGAGTCTAGGTTAATGTCACTGCGTGTTTCGGTATGTGGTTATCCTCCCTGTTTGGATGCGCTTTTCTTGACAGCGAGCGAATTACTCAATGTAACATTCCAGATGTGAGCTTTGTCAAAATTTCCATACGCCTGTACGCTCTCAGTGTCTAAAACTCACTCGAATTTGACATTTCGTCTCTCAAGATGTACGACCGCCGAGAAATTAGCACAACAGACGCCGCTGAAAACAATTAATCACCACTGCCAAACTCCACGATGCCTGTAAGACAAGTGAACGGCGTAAATGTGCAAAGATTTAGCATTGATTTTAGGTTTTTGAGTCGTCACTGTGGAGAGGGGTTTGGTGTTGTACATTTTATCTGACGTGTAAATGTTTACTGCTGCTCTTTAAGTGCAGAACGTTATGGTGAAATATGCAAATGAGTTAAAAGGGAAATAAAGCACTCAGTCAGGTTTCCCTTATTTTGTGCATTGGATTCCACTTTAATGAAAATTTATGAAACTAATTCGATTAATGTAAGCATTTAGCAGAAAACGGCATGTTTTACTATAGATTTTAGACCTAGGGCGCAGCCATCTTGGAATGTCGCTGTGTCTGACGTCACAGGGTTGGTTGAGGTCCCTTCGCTGAACAGAAACAATGGAAGTAAAGGAGACTGTAAAGCCTATTTAAACCCAATGCGTGAAGTTGTGGACGTGGAGCCGCTGCAAATACAAGCATCAGATGTGTGTCTAATATAAAGGTATAGATATTTATTCTATTTTTATTTTTTCCCCTTTTAAAGGGCCATGACACCCCCCACTTTCGGTTAAAGTCTACTTCAGAATTTTTTCAAAAGATGCATGATTAATGGGCGTGGAGCCCCGCGAGCATAGGGCAGGAGTGGGCGTGGCCAGCAGGGGAGAAGGGGAGCGAATATCTGTTGTTGTCAGTTAGCTCACAAATTGAGACAAACCGTGAGGAGACGCATGAGTTTATAGTTTACAAAGTCAGAATGCAAAGAAATAAACAGTAATTTAATGCCCTGCTACATTTATTATTCGTAATTTCATATACAGACAACCACAATTTATATCATTATAAAGATAATCGTGTTCATATAAACACTATAAATGAGGATTCTCCCTCAATACCCGGGTCTGAATGATAGATCTAATGCAGACTCAGTGCAGCAGGTCTCCTGACCTGTCTATTTTAACCATTAGTCCTGCTGGTAATCTGGAGGATTTAGGCAAACACAGCAGCACGGCGATGTGTCTGAATGCGAATGAACTCCTGATACAAGACAACATCCGCCATTCTCCAATTCTCGTGCTGCTCTCCCGACAAAAATGCTTACATGGCACACACAGCTTTGCTGTATGATCGGCCCTGACAGGATCGCGGGGAAAAACATGCAACAAACCCCGTGGATCATGGAAACATACACATACGAGCCTTCATGAACGGCTACTGCGTGCCCGTGGGTCCGTGTCTCACAGCTTGAGCTTGGCACTGGTCTGGCAGGTCCACGTGCAAAAAGCACGTGCTGTCATGCTCTCATGAATAATTAAGCAGCCGGCTCTTCTCATAGGATAAGGAAACTCCGCTTTGAATAATAATGAGAAACCGACGCGTCATCATTGCACTTGCAGTACTGCGCTACGTCGCCGATTTTAATCCCGCCCCAAAAATCATTTTAAACCCGGAAGCTGAAATTAGGCAAGGCAAGGCAAGGCAAGTTTATTTATATAGCACATTTCATACACAGTGGCAATTCAAAGTGCTTTACATAAACAGGAATAAAAAAGACAAGTTTAGGAAAATAAAATGCAGACAATAAAAATTAATAAAAACAGATAAAAACAAATTAAAATGAGTTAAAATAGGTTAAATTAGCTGACAAAAGCTCAAAATTATCCAGTTTTCCCCACAATTAAAGCTGAGAGGTGCTAACATTGTCTTAACTGATGCTAAACACACACAAATTTGTTAATATATAAAAAAAAAAAGTTCTCCAGGGTGTCCTGAACCTTATATTACAGATCATTTGATGCGCTTTGATTCAGTCTCTGTATTACGCTGCCTGACTGCCTGTCTGGGTTTCACCCATGATTGTAACGGACTGAACACAGAGACTGGACAGCCTAATTTATGATGATCCTCATAAATAAACCTTCAACAGATTACTTTTATCTTTGCCATGATGACAGCACATAATATTTGACTATATATTTTCAAAGATACTAGTATTCAGCTTAAAGTGACATTTAAAAGCTTAACTAGGTTAATTAGGTTAAAGTTAGGGTAATTAGGCAAGTCATTGTATAACAGTGGTTTGTTCTGTAGACAATCCAAAACAAATATTGCTTAAGGAGGCTGATAATAATCACCTTAAAATGGGTATTTAAAAAATTTTTTTATTCAAGCCGGAATAAACAAATAAGACTTTCTCAAGAAGAAAAATATTATAGGTCATACACTACCTGACAAAAGTCTTGTCGTTGATCCCAGTTGTAAGAGCAACACATAATAACCTGACTTCTAGTTGATCATTTGGAGAAATGGCAGAAGGTGGATTTTTCTGATGAATCATCTGTTGATCTGCATCCCGATCATTACAAATACTGCAGAAGAACTACAGGTACCCGCATGGAGCCAAGATTCTCACTGTAATCAGTCAAGTTTGGTAAGGGAGAAATCGTGGTTTGGGGTTATATTCAGTATGGGGGCGTGCAAGAGATCTGCAACAGCCTGAGGTATCAAGACATTTGTGCTGCCCATTACATTACAAACCACAGGAGAGGGCAGATTCTCCAGCAGGATAGCGCTCCTTCTCATACTGCAGCCTCCACATCAAAGCTCCTGAAAGCAAAGAAGGTCAAGCTGCTCCAGGATTGGCCAGCCCAGACACCAGACATGAATATTATTGAGCATGTTTGGAGTAAGATGAAGGAAGAGGCCTTGAAGATGAACTCAAAGAGTCTTGATGAACTCTGGGAGTCCTGCAGGAACACTTTCTTTGCCGTTCCAGATGACTTTATTAATCAGTGATTTGAGTCATGTCAGAGATGTATGGATGCAGTCCTCCAAGCTCATGATGGAGTCAGACACAATATTCATTCTGTCTCCACTGCAGCAGGACTTTATATTCTAGACTGGACATTATTTCTGTTCAGTGATGAGACTTCTGTCTAAGCAGAGTCAGACCGCACTGTCCTAATGAAATCATTCAAAGTCAAGGCATGATCATATATTATTGTGGTCAAATAAGTGTAATCTAGAGGCATTTGCCTTTCATATTAGCCACTTCTGATACCAAATGATCAACTAGAAGTCACGTTATTATTTGTTGTTCATAAAACTTGGATAGGCGACAAGACTTTTGTTAGGTAGTGCACTGTGAAAAATGTCTTGCTCTGTTAAACATCATTTGGGAAATATTACCAATATATACTGTCATAAAGCACAGCCCTACTGTGTGATGATGATGATGATGATGATGATACAAACAAGAACACACACACACAGATAAACACATCTTCAAGCAGGAATTAGACCCATTTCTAACTTTCTAATCTGATATTAGTGAAACTTTGGCCCTGCTTGTCTTCATTTCCCCCAATGTGACCTCTCACCCCTGCTCTATGCGTGTAACTCCAAGAGGCTATTAACCTTTAACCCCACACCGTGGTGAAAGCTCTCCGTCCCAGCGTGCAACGGCTGTTGAGTGCCCATTGTATATAAATACAAACCCTCTGTTTCCCCGTTCATCCCAGCGGAGGTCATATTCATATCCCTTCCTCTCCATTTGCTGACCTTTACGTTCCAGCGGGCTAAACTCATGCCACTCGCGGAGCGATGACTCAAACTAACCACACTGCTGTGTTTCGCTTACAATCATATATTTTGATTAAAAAGTGTAAACAAGTGAAACATGCAAATGCAAGTTTAGTATCTGCCACAAACACATGCAAACTGATCATCTGCTGCAGCTGATGTGAAGGAAGTTCATCGCCAGGCATTTCTGAACACTGTTAGAAATATCTGTTCATGAAGTTTTGTTATTTTGTGATTCATTTGATGTTTATTTACGGTTGTGAATTGCATTATGGGATGTTAAAAAACAAATTTTCAATTTAACAAAGTGGCTTCTTTGTTTTCTTTTTGCAGTTATTTTTTCAGGGTTTTCATTTTTATAGGAAAGTAGAGAGATTTGACAGAAAAGCATGGGGAGCAGAAGGATCGGCATAGGACCGCAAGGCGGAATCGAACTCGGGTCGTCGTGAGTATTGAGTTACATGTGTTGACGCACTTACCACTACACCACTGGTGCCAACACAAAGTGACTTTTATTGACATTTTAGTCGTTTGAAATAATAAAGCAATGTATACAGGGCTCAACAATAAGGACTGCCCGATGGTCCAGGCTCAGAGTGCGAGATGCTCGGTACAGTATTCCCAAATCTGTTGTTCCAACGAACATGCATCGCAAACTTGTGCTTGCAACTATACCTCTGGAGCTGTAGTTAGAAACATAGTTCCCGGCTGTGTTCTATTCCCAGTTATCCCCCACCTGTTACAAACCCCTGATGTTAATCTAGGGGATAGTGGGGTTTGACATTTATTTAATTAAAATATATTTACATAAACAGTGAATGAGTGGAAAGACAACCAAAGTAATGCCAAAAAAATGTGTGCTTTTATTTACAATCCCAAAGTGAACAACAGCAAATTAATCAAAAATAAAGAAAAAGTAAGTAAGGGAAAAATATACTATTTACAATATGTACAACACTGAGACAAATAAAGACGGGAAAAAACAAGAGAGCTGGCAGAAGGGACGCGGGCGGCGCTAAAGAAATGAAAAGAACAAAACCCAACCTAAATCTAACGCCCCAGAAGCATCTAGCTAACTAACTATGTGAAAAACAGTATAATTAACACGCGAAGATCTTCCGAGTCCTAACTATCTACTCTATCTATCCAAAAAGTACAAGGAGTGGCGCTCGGCCCTAACCTAGTGTACTAGACAGCAGAGTAGTCCTATGTGTTGCAATATGTATGTCACGTGACCTTCTTACCTGTCCGCTTCGTAAACAACGATAAACCAAGAACGATGTACGAATAACAGATGGATAACGTGAACACAGAAACGGGCAACAACAAAACACAGTTAGACGGGTTATTTCTAAACGCACGCGATAAATACAAACAAACGACAAAGCAGCGAAAAGAAAAAAATGCAAGGAAGGGAAGGCGAGTGGTCTGGCGGGCGCTTTTAACACGGGGGGTCTTTGCTTATTGGATGTGATACAAGAGTGACGTAACCGGGGAGGATTGACTGACAGCTGAATGGACCAATGAACGGAACCTGAGAATACATGAAAGCAGATACGGGAGAACAGAGCGAGATCGAGAGCGAGAGAGAGAGAGAGAGAGAGAGAGAGAGAAAAAAACACAGAGAAACAGAACAGAAAACACACAAATACATAACACCCCCCTTGCCCTATTAATTTAGAACATTCTAACATTTAATCTTGGAAAAGGGTATATGCGGAAGAATGCGGAAGGACTATTATTTTGCCAGTAACCTGGGTTAAGCGTTTCCGGTGAACTGTACACCATTACAAAATCAGCACGTTTAAGGTCTGTTTTCTTTTAAAATAAGCGATCTCCACTGGCTGAGTGATATCTGATATATAGTGGGTCTAAGATTTTACAAGAAGCACTGCATTAAATTACATTTTACCTGACATTTAAAACATGACCATTTATTTTACCCCAGTATATTCAGTGAAGATTCTGCTCTAGCCTGACGATTCTGACGAGCGCATGCAAGTAAACGGATTATTGTCTCGGTTTACGCTTGGGCAACTAAATGAATGGCAAAGTCTATTTAACTGATTGTATTTTAATTACATTACAACATCAATGCTGTAAAATGAACCATATAAAATGGAAAAAAGTCACATTAACCGTTCACCAGAAGTTTATCAGTATGGGAAGAAACACTAAGGGCTCTATTTTAATGATCCAAGTGCAAAGTCCAAAGCACAGGGCGCAAAAGCATTAAGGACGTGTCAGAATCCTCTTTTGCTATTTTAAGGACAGAAAAATCCGCTCTGCGCTGTGGCGCATGGTCTAACAGGGTTGAGCTTATTCTTTTCATGAGTTATGGGTGTGTTTTGAGAATAAACCAATCAGAGTGTCATCTCCTCTTCCTTTTAAGAGTCAGTTGTGTAGCGCCAAGGTGCATTTGCTATTTACATGGTGGACTTTGTAATTGGAAAAACTGAACACTTCACAAGCGAGAAAACAGTTAAACAGAGCATCTGCAGCGCTACAATGAGAGAATGAGCCTCCACATTCTTTACTTTCACTCTCTTCCTTGGATGAGGAAACGTGTTGTACGCACAGACATCAATTAGCCTCTACATAATTAATTTTGTTTGTTTACCGCAAATATTTGTTCTAAATTCAGTTCAAATCTCCAGCAAACGAACAGATGAACAATAATAATGAAGTGTGGTCAAACAACAGAGTTATATCCAAATACACATGCTGTGCCCTAAAATCTGGTCTAAAACCTGAAAGGTGGACAAATCTAAGCTTGTTTTTAATAAATCCTTAGCGTTGAGGTCTGGTATAAGAAATAGTATATAGAGGAATAAGTCTCTAAAATAACAGAAAATGTACAAGTAGTTTATTACGTTTCTGTAGCATAATATACAACACCAACCCAGACAATATAACACTGCAGACTATTATAATTACAAATTATAATATAATTAATATGAATTTGAATTTATAAAACTGACTTTTTTTAACTTTTCAAGGTTAAAAGTCAATGAAAAAAAGATCAAGATCCCATAACGCAACTCAAAAGCAAAAATAAATGAGGGAAAATAAAAATGTGAATCACAAAATATTCGTTCATTAGTCCCTTTATTAATCAAGGGTCACCACAGCGGAATGAATTGCTATCTTATCCAGCAAATGTTTTATACATAAGATTCCCTTCCAGCTGTAAACCAGAATTGTGAAACACCCATACACACTCATTAACACTCACAAACATACTATACTACTACTATTACATACTACTTTAGCGCATGTGTTTACTACCAACACGGTTAGAAGAGGTGTTCCTGAGCGCGGTTCAATTGGGCTTTGGCCCAAAGCCAGAAACTGAAAGCAAGACGTGACTTTTAAGAGACTGTTTCATATGGATTAATTAATCATTCTTACTAATCAGTGAACACAAAATTCATTCATTCATTTTCTTGTTGGCTTAGTCCCTTTATTAATTAGGGGTCTCCACAGCGGAATGAACCACCAACTTATCCAGCAAGCTTTTACGCAGCGGATGCCCTTCCAGCATGCACACATTCACACACACTCATACACTATGGACAATTTAGCCAACCCAATTCACCTGTACTGCATGTGTTTGGACTGTGGGGGAAACCGGAGCACCCGGAGGAAACCCACGCGAAGGCAGGGAGAACATGCAAACTTCACACAGAAACGCCAACTGAGCCGAGGTTCGAACCAGCAACCCAGCAACCTGCTTGCTGTGAGGCGACAGCACTACCTACTGCGCCACTGCCTCGCCATGAACACAAAATATCGTAGATTATTAAAGACACAAACTCCACACTGCACGACAGCTGCGCACATTCAGCAAATCTCCTGCGTGTAACCACATCTCAAAGAACTTAACCAATAAAACTAAAGAAATCTCCTCTGTGCTGAGCGAGAGCGCTCACTGAACAGCCAACACAATCTCACGGCAATTCGTAACTTTTTCATTCAGTGGCTAATTCGTACGATCTAATTCATACAATTTAGTACGATTTGCTTATCCCCCAATGACGGTTGGGGTTAGGGGTGGGGTTAGGTGCCACGCCTCCTTTTTAAAATCGTACCATTTCGTATGACTGAATTCGTACGAATTAGCCACTAAACTGGCAAAACGTAAAATACTAACGTTTTCTCGTGAGATCAGGCTGGAACAGCGCAGCGTCGATGATGTAAGCGTGCCCAGGCCCGAATGTAATGTGAGTGCAGGCCGTCGGGGGAGACAGGAGGGGGGACAAGTGTGCTTTGGCCCGGTTAAGGGCAACTGTACATAGTATGAGTACGGCCTTAGTAAATGCATAGGAAAGCACTGAGACCACTCAACCTTAGCAACACAAGAGAAATACTTGCAATTAATCACTAGAGCAGCCTTCCTAGACACACAAGCAGACAAACTTTGTCAGTTTAAATGGGTTTTAATAAGTGATAGTAAATATATACGGTATCCGTCTAGAAAAATATTAACAGCCTGTTCCCTGGTCAATATTTATGAGCATGTTAGCGTAAAAGTCAGTGTCTCTGCAATGATCAGCCACCCCTAGCAGACAGGAAGTAGACTGGATTTATATGGGCTGGAGCAGTTGTTTTGTTTATGTCGCTGTGTGCACATTTGAACTCTTTCATTGTGTTTCCGGATCAGGAAGAGCAACACTAAAGGCCAAATATACTTACAGCTTTTTTTTGTTCTTCATATTGTAAAATAATATCAGTGAATGAACAGTTTTCCATATTTTTTTTTAAAATTTTCAATATTTTGATTTGAATTTTTTTTAGATAATATACAAACTTATTAATGTACAGTTGAAACCAGAAGTTTAAATACATGTCTGATGGTAAATCATGCTAAACGTTTGCTTTTTTAGGTCTGTTAGGATTACCTAAATGATTTACATTTGCTAAATGCCAATATAATGAGAACTTTTTTTTTTTGAGAGAATTTTTTATTCATTTCTAAACAGTCAAAAGTTTACACACATTTCCTTGGTATTTTTTAGCTTTGCTTTTAAACTGTAACTTTGGTCAAATGTTTTGGGTCTCCCTCCACAAGCTTCTCACATTAGTTTGCAGAAATTTTGTCCCATTCCTCTTGACAGAATTGGTGTAACTGCATCAGATTTGTTGGCTGTCTTGCTCGCACAAGCTTTTTCAACTCTGCCCACAAATTTTCTATAGGATTGAGATCAGGGCTTTGTGATTGCCACTCCAAGCATTCACTGTGTTGTCCTTAAAACACATTTGAACTAACTTGGTAGTATGCTGCCGTCCACATACTTCACAGTTGGGATGGTGTTCCTAGGCTTGTAAGCTTTCCCCCTTGTCCTCCATTGGTCATTATGGCTAAACAGTTCAATCTTAGCTCCATCAGACCACAGGACATGTCTCCAAAAATGAGTCTTTTCCCCAGTGTAATTTAGCAGATTGTAATCAGGCTATTGTGTTGATTCTGGCTTGTTGATTCTCCATGTTGTCACACAAGGAAGCAGTGTGTTTGAGGTTTTCCTTAAATACTATTCTACAGTTGTGCCTCCAGTAAACTCAGATGTTGTCAATTAGCCAATCAGAAACTTCCAAAACCTCAACATCATCATCTGAGCTTTTTCAGAGGCAAAATAATCTGATTGTGTGTAAACTGGGCTTTCAAGAAAAGTTATAACAATTTCTTTTTAAAAAAATCTCATTATTCTGCTATTAGGCAGAACAGAAACATGTGATAATCCTAACTTACCTAAAAGAGAAAAAGTTTAGTCACATTAACATCTGACTTCTGGTTTCAACTGTATATGAAAAATAGAAGTCCTATCAGCAAAGAGATGACATGAAATATATAAGAACAAAAACAAGGAAACTGCAGAACTCTTCAATCAAACTTACACTTTTCTGCCGCCTTCTAAGCACCATCCCTCCCATCTCCTACCCCTCCCTATTTCCTGAGGCCTTTAATAAGTACACAAAGATGAATCAAGACATAGATAAACAAATAATTAACCAAAATAAATAAATAAATAAAAAGATATTTAACATATGGGTAAATATCAAAGAAGAAAATGTAAAGTAAACACTAGAAGTCTCTCTTTCTCCCTTTTACAATTCTAGTGAGCAGGTCCTGAAATGTTAAGGTTCTCAAGACAGACAGTATGGAACTCCGAGTTTTGTTAAAAGAGTTCAGTGATCCTTTAAAACAGGGATCACCAAAGTCCTGCAGATTTTAGCTCCAACCCTAATCAAATACACCTGAACAAGCTAATCAAGGTCTTACTAGGTATACTTAAAACACCCAGGCAGGTGTGTTGAGGTAAGTTGGGGCTAAACCCTGAAGGGACACCGGCCCTCCAGGACCAAGATTGGTGACCCCTGCTTTAAAACAATGTCTCAGTTTCTCAAGACAGATGCAATGTAGAACTTCTTTAATCCAGTGTTCTGTTGATGGAGCGGACACATGTTTCCATTTGAGGAGAACTGCGTGCCTAGCGAGCAAGGTGGTAAAGACAGTGATGCGGCGTGCTGATGTTTGTGAAGTTGGGCTTGGAACATATCCAAAAAGGGCAGTCAGATGGTCAGGAGTGATGATTATATTAAGAGCTTGAGAAAGAATTTAAAAAATAAATGACCAATAGTTTGTTAATTTTGAACATGACCAAAATATGTGAAAGTAATCAGCCGGTGACTGCTTACAGTCATCTATTTTTCATTTATTTATGGTTTTAATTTGCATTATGGAACCTTAATCTTTCTTTTTGATGTTGAAAAGTTTCAATAAGTGGCTTTTATTAACATTTTTAATAGTTTGAAGTGATATATTGTCTGGGTTGGTGTTGTAAATTACAGTACAAAAGCCTGATAGTAAACTGCCAGTACTTTTTCTGTTGTTTTACACACTTATTTCTCTATATATTATTTATTGCACAATATATTGTTTTAAACTACTAAAATGTTAATATGAAGTGCTTAAGATTAGCCATAATTATTGCAAACTCACACTGCAAAAATAGGTTTTCCTAAACTTAGAGCTTTCCCTTTTCTAGTCCAAATATTGACAAATTCAATATAAAAACATCAAGAAGCATTTTCTATAAAATAAATCTAATTCACATCTTTGAATGGAACCACAGCTACTATGAGTATTTCAGTGTCTACAAACTCAAGAAATATGAAATGATTTCTCCTGAAGTGCATCATCCAGTCACAATGCTGCTCATTCATCCTAAATTATGCCAATTAGACTACAAATCCAATCATGACGAAGACGGAGCAAAGAGAAAAGAAAACCCACAGTAAATCCCCATCACCTCATCTCCATTCCATCTGTCAGCGGAATATGATTTCGGTTTTATAACCTTGGATAAAAATATCACAGTTTTGTGATTTCTGCTCTAAAATAAGTTCTTTTCACATGTCTGGGTAAGAAAACAACGACTTTTTCCCATTGAACACAATATGTTGTGTTTTAAAAAATATTTTGGAAGAGTAAACATGTCAGGCTAAGTTGCGATATAGGTTCATTCTGAAAACGTAGCTCTATATACATTTCTGGAGATTGTGATTTATGTAGTCAGAAGTACGTCCGGCTACATTTAGTCTTTAAAACTAATGCTACAGGGCGGTATGTCGATGTCCCTTTTCGCGCTGTAACCAGTTTGCCCAGTGGCTCACCATGTATGTCGGTGGACTTACGACGTGGAGCTTGACCACGATGACAGAGTCCGAGTCCCACGAAGAACCGTTCCAGAAAGCAGGTACGACTAAAACAAAAGTAAAAAAATTAAATAAACACAACCCAAGCTCATTCTGAAAACGTAGCTCCGTCGATGTTTACGGAGACCGCGATTTACATGGCCGGTGGTACGTATGGCTGCATTACATTTTTTTTAGTTGAACGCTACAGGGCAGTGTGACGCCGCTCCTCTTCGCGCTCGCCGGCTGACAGCTCACCTCCGTGTGGAGGGCTTTCCAGCCGCAACCAGTTTGTCCGGTTAGCTCGTCGTGCACGTCAACGGAGCGGAGAGTCTGGAGGGGAGCCGACCGCGACGATGCCAACGAGTCCGGGGAAGAGCAGTTCCAGAAATCAGGTAAGACAAAAACAGAATCCAAAAAATAAAGTGAACGAGTTCATAACGGGGCGAGAATGTGGTGAAATTCGAAAACGCGGTCAAAATTAGATGAGGACTTTTCTTTTTCTGGACGGATTTTGTAAATTGTTGCTTGGGTTTAGGGAGGGAAGCGAGCGGTCGGGTCAATCGGTAAAAACGGTTGGGTTTAGGGAAGGAGGAGGAGGGTGGGTCGGCCAATTGGCCCGTCGCCAAGTCAATCATTCAGTCATTGGGACAGACGGTCACTCAACATCAGCCTCCGGCGGCTTTACGCAAGAACATTGCGGGCACGAACGGCAAGTAAATAACAAGTAAACAAGTAAATAACAGGGTGAGAATGTGGTAAAATCTGAAAATGTAATAAAAATCTGGTTGTTGCGAGGGCTTTCTTTTTCTGGATTACTTATGAAAACACTATTGCTTGGGTCTAGGGCAGAAGGAGTGCGCTGGTCAATCAGTGCTTTTGAAAACACTGTCGGTTGGGTTTAGGGAAGGAGGTAGGTGGTAGAGATCTGCGCGGGACTAAATTTTTTATCTAACTGCCGCACCAATTACTGCTAACGGGAGCAATATTGGTAGACCCCCCCACTCCCATTCAAATTACACCAGGTACTGACCACTCCTGTGCTTTATTTGAAAATTTATTCCTGCGCCGCAAGAAATCTGGTCGGGTCCTGCAGCTCCCACGGTATAGCTGCTTGTAGATGGGTCAGTCGATCAGTCAGTTGACAGCGGCCTCTGGTGGATTTACGCGAGAAAAGCACGCACGAAAGGGACTCTCGAGAGAAATCTGAAAAAGTGTACACAGCGGCCTCTGATAGATTTGCAAAAACAAACACTGCAAAAAAATGTCGCTCCTGGGATGTATTTGGCGCTCTCCAAAAAAGTATATAGGAATATGTTTTCGGAATGGGTTGCTTAAATAATGTCTTCATTAGTTTCAAAAACACCGATTTCTTTACAACTTGAAAAGGCATCGATGGAGAGCTTTCTTTTTTTGGATATAAAGAAAAGCCACTGCCCTGTTCAGCTCTATAGGATGTGGGTTTATAAGCCACTTGTTTTTCAGACATTTGCTAAATCGTGAGATGACTTGTAGCTCTAGATGTGGATGCTCCTTTGCTGCTGGAGATAATGCTGTCCCCAAAAAATATATATATAAATAATAAGTAATATACCTTAGGAACGGTATAACAGAAAATGCTAGCGGTTGTGAAACCTTGACTATTCCAATAATCCAGGGTACATCTTGAAACTGGTTATCGTCCCATGCCTAGTCAGCGAAGGCTGGGTTAATGTGATGAAACAAGCACCTTCTCTCTGCCATTATAACTCCAGCGGCCGACTATTTATCAGTCCGAAAGGAAATCCCTCTTTTGTTCCTCAAGGAAACCGAGAGAAGGGCAGAAGCGGAAGGACGTGTCGCAGTGCTTGGAACAGCTGGAAAACGGCGTGTGTTAAACCTGTCTAACGCCTTATAACACTTTTAGAACACTTGCCGTGTCAGATCTTCTGAGTACAGACTCAGATCAAGAGAAACAAATGCTCTCCAGATAGACTGAACACATGCAGATACACACTGCAAAAAGCGAATAGTTGACGTTATTTTAAAATGAGCAGAATTATTGCAATTAAGTCAACCATTTTTTATTTTAATTTTTTTTCCTTATTTTTGTGGAGTCTACAAAAAAATACCACAATATCAATAATTTACACTTTTTTTAAACAATAACTAAGGGTAAACAAGAACATTTAAAAACCCTCAGTTCCCCATCCCACACCAAGGAGGAGAATTAAATAAACACAAACAACAACATTAGCACCTACAAGACTTGTCAAAGCAACTAAATAAGCACACATAAAATATAAATAGCACATGCACACAATAATAAAAAGAGCAGATCTTTCTTGAAAAAAAAAATTCTCATAAATCAGCGAAGAGATGTGAACAGTACGCCAACTTAACACACTTTAATAAATGCTGGGTTCCACACAATCCATTCGTGTTGGGACAACATGAAGGAATTAAATTAACTTAGTTTTTACAATTTTAAGTAGATTGAACACAAAACTATAAAGTTGTCCGCTAATAAAACTCAATAATTCGGTTGTTTCAGCTCATTTTAAATAAGTAGTTCGAACAATCAGCAAACATACTATTTTGAGTGCATTTCCAAGTTACAATGAGTTTGCTTACTCTATTTTTTAAAGTCAATTTTTAAGACAATGGGCTTACTCACCTTAAGTAACTAATCACCTTTTTCAACCCCGGGCTTGTTCTGGAAACGTACACCTAAATTCATTTCTGAAGAGCGTCAAATACGTCCCAGGAACTACGTTTTTTCCACAAGAGGCGGCTGTGTATGCTTTTTCAGATCTCAAATTTCTCTCGTGACTGCCATTCGCACCTGCTGTTCTCACATAAATCCAGCAGAGGCTGCTGTCCAACCCCGTCGTCACTGTCAACTTCTCTCTGCATCTCAAGTCTGCCGACGTACGTGGTGAGCTACTGGGCAAACTGGTAACAGATCATAAGCCGTCCATGTGGAGGTAAGCAGCCAGCTGGTAAAGCGAAAAGGAACGGTGTCATACAACATAGGCTCATTTTGAAAATGTAGCCCTGTATACATTTTTGGAGATCGTGAATTATGTAGCCAGAAGTACGTGTGGCTGCATTTCGTTTTTAAAATGAACACTACGGGCCGGTATGACGCTGTTTGCGTTTTCCAGCTGACTGCTTACCTCAGTGTGGACGTTTTTTTTTTACTGTTACCAGTTTTTCAAGTGGCTCGCTGCGTATATAGGCAGACTTGAGATGCAGAGAGGAGTTGACCATGATGATGGGGTTCGGATGGAGTAAAGAACGATTCTAGAAAGTGGGTAAGACAAAAACAGAAGCCAAACAATAAAAAAAGTAAATAACAAGGTGAGAATGTAGTAAAATATAGGGCTTTTCTTTTTCTGCATTACTTTTTAAAACAGTCAGTTGGGTTTAAGGACGGTGGTGGGCGGGTCAATCAGTGCTTTTGAAAACACTATTGGTTGGGCTTAAGGAAAGAGGAGGGTGGGTCAGTCGATCGGTCAGTCAGTCCACAGCAACCTCTGGTAGATTTAAGCAAGAACAGCAGACACAAATAGCACTCGCGAGAGAAATCTGACATCTTAAACAGCGTCCACAGCGGCCTCTGGTGGATTTAAGCAAGAACAGCAGGCAAGAATAGCACTCGCGAGAGAAATCTGAGATCTAAAAAAGCGTCCACATCGGCCTCTGGTGGATTTAAGCAAGAACAGCAGACACAAATAGCACTCGCGAGAGAAATCTGACATCCTAAAAAGCGTCCACAGCAGCCTCTGGTGGAATTAAGCAAGAACAGCAGACACAAAAAGCACTCGCGAGAGAAATCTGACATCTTAAAAAGCGTCCACAGCGCTCTCTGGTGGATTTAAGCAAGAACAGCAGGCACGAATAGCCCTCGCGAGAGAAATCTGACATCCTAAAAAGCATCCACAGCGGCCTCTGGTGGATTTAAGCAAGAACAGCAGACACAAATAGCACTCGTGAGAGAAATCTGACATCTGAAAAAGCGTCCACAGCGGCCTCTGGTGGATTTAAGCAAGAACAGCAGGCACGAATAGCACTCACAGAAGAAATCTGACATCTTAAAAAGCGTCCACGGTGCACTCTGGTGGATTTGCGAAAACAAAAACAGCAATTAAACATACCTCCTGGGACGTGTATTTGGCGCTCTCCAGAAATGTTTAAAGGGGTATGTTTTCAGAATAAGCCTGAGTTGGTGTCAAACCACCCCGTAGCGTTCATTTTAAAGACGCGATGCAGCCATTGTGATCTCCAGAAATACATATAGGGCTACGTTAATAAGAATGAGCCTATTTTGTTTACTTCATAGTGCACTCCAAAAAATTTCTTGCTGCTTGTTCAAACTATTTCTTTAAAATGAGTTAAAGCGACACAATTCGGGGTTTTAGTGATTCTAACCAATTCTTTTTTTGGGGGACACCTTAATTATTTTATGTTCAATCCACTTAAATTTATGAAACACGATTAAGCCCACTTAATCGATGTGTGTTGGGACAATATGGAGGAATTGTGTGGAAGCCATTCATTTATTTTCCTTCAGCTTAGTCCCTTATTTATCAGAGGTTGCCACAGCTGAATGAACTGTCAACTTATCCAGCATGTTTTACACAGCAGATGCCTTTCCAGCTGCAACCCAGTGCTGGGAAACATCCATACACTCTCATTCAAACACACACTAAGACCAATTTTGTTTACGCAATTCCCCTATAGCGCATGTGTTTGGACTGTGGGGGAAACCGGAGCACCCGGAGGAAACCCATGACTGCACACAGAAACACCAACTGCTATGAGTAAATTAATCTTTCTAGTATTGTCTTGAACAATTATAGTATTTTTGTACAAAACAAACATTTTGTTAAGCACTTATGACCTATATGTGTCATCGTGAGGTTAAACGTAAGATATTAGTTTGGTTTACTTGTTGACTGAATGGCCTTACGGTTGTGTATTGCTGGACATGTGGACAGCAGAGGTGTTAAAGACCTTCAGCACTCTGTCAGTTTGTTTCAGTTTTGCTCAGTCTGGTGTGGAGAGGAAATGAGGTGTTATTAGGACACAAACACTGACCATAAAACAGCAGACTCTCCTCAACACAGTAAACACAGCATCAACCACAGTGAAGACTGAAGTAAACCACAGGCAGAGCAAACAATGACGTTCAGGACACCACACAGCCTGTGAAATGAGCCCATTCAGGTGAAATTTACACACACACACACACACACACACACGCGCTCAAAAATATAAATATAGTTCAACAGTACAGATGTATATATTCATATAGTGTTACATACATATATTACAAATTGGGTAGGCTTAATTATCTGTAGTGTATGAGTGTGAATGAGCGTGTGGATGTTTTCCAGAGATGGGTTGCAGCTGGAAGGGCATCCGCTGCGTAAAACATATGCTGGATAAGTTGGCGGTTCATTCCGCTGTGGCGACCCCAGATTAATTAAGGGACTAAGCCGAAAAGAAAATGAATGAACATATATTACATATACACATTAATAACATCAAAGGAAAAAGTTTGTGTTTTACATAATATACATGTGTACTGTGTGTATTTGTGTTATATACACATACTAAACACATACAAAAGAAATGTGATCAATCTTGCTTAATCCTTTGACAGCATTAATATTATTAATGACATTTTTATGTATTGTTTTATGGTTGTTAATAATATACTTATAATAATTCTAGTTATATATTGTATAATGATTAATACTATTATTTAAAATGAGATGTATTTGTTTGTATTTGATGAGCTACATATTTATTCTCATCATGAATCACAAGTTAAGAAAGTTCAGAATTGTTCCTTTATTTATTGTTTGTCATTTGAACTAACTGAGATTAACATATGGCCGCTTTACAAGTGAAATAATGTGACCTTTTTACATTACAATAATGAGAAGTGGCAGTAAATGCACTTAATTATCATCACAATAATCTCACATTGTGTTAAAATAATGTCGACATCTTAACAGCCCTACAGGTTTTCTTTATTATTATTTTTTATTTTATAGACTACATTTTAGAAATTATATAATATGTTTAATATAGGTATGTAATTAATTTGATCATTAAAATATTTGAACATTTTTTTTGAGATGCTGTAAATACTTTAAACTCACATATTGGAATCAACATACTTTAAAGATGAAATAATGTTACCTTTTATACATTACAATGATAAGAAGTGGCAGTAAATGTACATTAATCATGAAAATAATGACGTATTATTTTAAAATTCATCAAATCAAAATATATATACTATTGAAGTCAGAATTATTCGCCCCTTTGTTTATTTTTACCCCAATTTCTGTTTAACTGAGAGAAGATTTCTTCAACACATTTCTGATCATAATAGTTTTAATAACTCATCTCTAATAACTGATTTATTTTATCTTTGCCATGATGACAGCACATATTATTTGACTAGATCTTTTTCAAGAGACTTCTATACAGCTTAAAGTGACATTTCAAAGCTTAACTATGTTAATTAGTTTAATTAGGCAGGTTAGGGTAATTAGGCAAGTTATTGTATAATGATGGTTTGTTCTATAGACTATCAAGAAAAAAATAAGGGGCTAATAATATTGACCGAAAAATGGTGTTTAAAAATTTTAAAACTGCTTTTATTCTAGCCGAAATAAAACAAGTAAGACTTTCTCCAGAAGAACAAATATTATCAGACATACTGTGAACATTTCCTTGCTCTATTAAACGTAACATGGGAAATATAAAAAAATAAAAATAAATTCAAAGGGGGGCTAATAAATCTGACTTCAACTATATATATATATATATATATATATATATATATATATATATATATATATATATATATATATATATATATATATATATATATATATATATATATATATATATTAAATTAGATTATATTAGCCAGTAATGAAGCCGAATATGGAGCTTATCTAACAACATAACTTACCATATCGGTTCAAAAACTAGTATACCCAAATTTGTGTTATAGAAAAATATTAACTGCAAAAGAGAAAAAATCAAGAGAAATAAAAAAAAATTTGAAATGTAATTGAAATTTTGTAGTTTGTCATTTTTATTGCAATAATTTGCTTGAATTGAATCGTATTACTTTTTAATTTCAAAATATGTTTGGTGACTAAACTATTATTTCAATAAATATATCTGTTTAATAAATCTGTTTTGTTCAAATGCACCAAAATACATTGCCAATATTCACTGAGAAATTGATAAAAATATTCATTTTAAAATGGTGTGAACTCAATTATCCAAATACTAGGATAAATAACTATTTATAGTTATTACTTAATATTAATTAATACATTTAAACTGATGCAACACTGTTCAATTATTTTGATCACAAACATGGAATCAATGTGCTTAATTGTATTGAAAATAGACAAAAAAAAAACAGGATTCGGTATCTTTATGCTATATTACGTAGGATTTAACAAGCACATTGCATTGCATTTTGCATTTTACAGTGCTGTTAAAAACAGCCCAATTTAAAAACAAAACAAATAAAATATAAAGATAATGTGGTTATAATCTGCTAGTCCTTAAAACAGTGAAAATTGAATAGTCCTAAAAATAGATTCCAATCTATGTAATGTAATTTAATATAGAATATGACGTAACATTCATTTTACATCTATGCCTTCTTAAATATATGGTACATTAGTAACCAAACTAAAATTAAAATCAACACACTGTAAAACCCAACAGTCAACTTTATCAAATTAAATGAGTGTAGTTAACTCAAACTTTACTAAAAGTTAAATGTACTCATTTAAAAAAAGAGCACTGAACTCATTGTTGAAGGTAATGAGTTAAGATAATACCTCATTACTTTAACTTAAATGGAGCAAGTTTACAGTACTCATATAGATTAGTGTTTAAACTTAAATGGTTTGTAGCAATCAGTATCCTCAAACGATTTGAGTTGCCTTAACTTATTGGGTTTTACAGTACTCAGTTGGTTTGAGTTCTCTTCATTTTTTGGGGGGTTTTTACTGTGCTCAGATTGCTTCATTTACTCAAGTAGATCAAGTTCACAGTACTCAATAGGATTAGTTTTTGGACTTAAATTGTTTGTTGCAATCGGTTTCCTCAAATGGTTTGAGTTACCTTAACTTTTCAGGTTTTACAGTGCATAAATTGAAGACAGTACCACAAATATATAAATACTACACATTGTAAATAATGTAGCATAACTTTTCCACATGACTTCGCATGCAGACAATTTTCTAACCCCTGTGGGAGACAAAGTTTATTGAATTGAATACGTATATCCCATAATCACATACAATAAATATATAACTATATGGTCCAGCCGAATGCATATGCAGATGTATTTGTAGAGGAAGCGGAGCCACAGATGATGTATGATACGCCGCATTATCAATAACTCAGAAAGCTGAAACGTCTCAGTGTTTTCTTCCGAATGCCGGACATTTTTCTCAGATGAGCAGAGCAGCTGTGCTTCATTCATTTTCAGAAACACACCAACGATACAGCGCCACAACCTACACAACACGATTCCTATTCAAGTCAATATTAGCATCATACTTTTCACAGTACCAGTTCCAAACCGCATCGGTCTTAATAGCTATTAATTGTTTATATGTTCATTAAAAGGATAATTCACCCCAAAATGAAAATACACCAACAAATACATTAAAGCACTTAGGGTTTTCAGGGTAACCAGTTGATTTGAGCTCTCTTCATTTATTGTACTCACTGTTTACTCTCCTTCAAGTGCTTCCAAACTTTTACGATTTTCTTTCTTCTGCAATATGTGACATGGGTTTAGCACAAAAGTAATCTTAATGTAATCCAAAAAATAGTCCGATTACATTAACATAAAGGTTAATCTAAGAGATTATATTATTGACACCAAATCTTGTAATGTAGTTCACAATCAGTAATTAACTACAATTCAAAAGCAATCTACTGGTCAGTAACCTTAAAATACTCAAGATTATGTTAAAATAAATGTGTAATTTAGGAGACTTTATTACAAATTGTATCATGCAATTGTGTGATTAGTTTTGGGTTACAACTCATATGTAATCTAAAAGTAGTCAGATTAAATTAAAACAAATGTGTAATGTAAGAGATTTTATTACAGACTACAAATTGTTTCATGCAATTTGGAATCAGTGTTGGATTACAGTTCATAAGTAATCTACCCATGTAATCTAAAAGTAGTCAGAGTACATTTAAATAAATGTGTGAATTAAGATTATAACCCACTACAAACTGTACCATGTAATTTGTAATCGGTATCGGATTACAGTTCATAAGTAATCTACACAAAAAAGTAATCTAAAAGTAGTCAGATTACAATAAAGTAAATGTGCAATTTAAGAGACTTTATTGTGGACTACAAATTGTACCATGCAATTTGTAATCTGTATCGGATTACAGTTCATAAGTAATCTAACTATAAGTAATCTAAAAGTTGTCAGATTACATTAAAAGAAGTGTGTAAATTTAGATAACCCACTACAATTTGTATCATGCAATTTGTAATCAGTATCGGATTGCAGTTCATAATTAATCTACAAAAAAAGTAATCTAAAAGTAGTCAGATTACATTAAAATAAATGTGTAATGTAATAGACTTTATTACCGACTACAAATAGTTTCATACAATTTGTAATCAGTATTGTATTACAGTTCAAAGTAATCTAGACAAAAAAGTAATCTAAATGTTGTCAGATTACCTTTAAATAAATGTGTAAATTAAGATTATTACCCCCTGCAAATTGTACCATGCAATTTATAATCAGTAACTAAATAAAATTCAAGAGTAATCTACCCATAAGTAATATAAAAGTAGTCAGATTACATTAAAATAAATGTATCTATTATCAACCATAAAATATATCATGCAATTTATAATCAGTATCGGATTACAGTTCATCAGTAATCTACCTATAAGTAATCAAAAAGTAGTCAGATTACATTCAAAGTAATGTGTAAATTAAGACTATTACCCACTACAAATTGTATTATGAAACTTGTAATCGGTATCAGATTACAGTTATAAGTAATCTTTCTATAAGTAATCTAAAAGTAGTCAGATTACATAAAGATAAATGTGTAAATTAAAAGACTATTATCGACTACAAATTGTGTCATGCTATTTGTAATCAGTATCGAATTACAGACCATAAGTAATCTATCGATAAGTAACCTATAACTAGTCAGATTACAATAAAATTTATGTGTAATTTAAGAGACTTTATTACAGACTACAAATTGTATCATGCCATTTTTAATCAGTATCGGATTACAGTTCATAAGTAATCTACCCTTAGGTAATCTAAAAGTAGTCAGATTGCATTAAAATAAATGTGTATCTTAAGAGACTTTTACCGATTACAAAATGTATCATGCAATGTGTAATCAGTTCACAGTAATAATTAATCTACCCATAAGTAATCTAAAAGTAGTCAGATTACATTCAAATAACTGTGTAAATTAAGACTATTAACCTCTACAAATTGTATCATGTAATTTGTAATTAGTATCGGATCACAGTTTTTAAGTAATCTACCCATATGTAATCTAAAAATAGTCAGATTACATAAAAATAAATGTGTAATTTAAGACTATTAACCACTACAATTGTACCATGTAATTTGTAATCAGTATCGGATCACAGTTTTAATTAATTTACCCATAAGTAGCCCAAAAATAGTCCGATTACATTCAAATAAATGTGTAAATTAAGACTATAACCCACTACAAATTGTATCACGTAATTTGTAATTAGTATTGGATCACAGTTTTTAAGTAATCTACCCATTTGTAATCTAAAAATAGTTAGATTACATTCAAATAAATGTGTAAATTAAGACTATAACCCACTACAAATTGTATCACGTAATTTGTAATCAGTATCGAATTACAGTTCATAAGTAATCTACCCAAGAATCTACATAAATGAATGAATGAATGTGCGCATTGCTCATTGAGGGCTGTCAGCGAGGGGTCTGGATCCCGGCTGGGCGTCCGGCTGAAGGCAAGGTGTGAGAGAGAATGTTAATGGGCTTTAATGAAGACCAGCTCTGATAAGGAGGTGTGTGGAGGCCCCGGGGCCCCGGAGAGATCATCGATTGCCCTGCCGGGGGGGACGACTCACCAATCTGCCATTCATTTACTAACATGATGATGTGTATCAAATCACATGCTAATGGGCCTGTGGAGGGGACGGTTATTTATTCTAAACGTTTGAGTGGGAAACAGGCCCAAACAATCACACATGGGGCTTAAAACAGCCCCTGGGGACAATCTGCATTTACTGCGAGATTACGTCAGACTTGACTCAGAAGTAGAACTAAGAAAATAAAATCAACATAGTCAAAGGAAAAAGTTTTAAACAGTTAAATTATGCTGGCTTCTTGGTTGTGTGAAAATTAGGGGGACTAAATGTCCCCAAAGAGATACACTGACAAAAACTGTTCATTTGATTCACTTTTTGTAAGGTCAGTGGTTGCAAATAATTTATATATGCTGAATGTAAACAAAATAAAATTATTTAGTAATGTTCAACTTCATTTGTTTGTTTAAAGTCAGCTCATATAAATTGTTTACAATCACTTACCTTACTTATTAAGATAATGCAGTAAATCTATTAAATCTTTATTTTCAGTGTATGGTTAAGTCATATAAATTAGGCTGGTTCATTGGTTGTATGCAATAAAGTCCCATGGATTAATGGAAATGAAGATGAAGTTGAAATGTAGTTGAAGATAAAATATGAAATATTTCCAGTGTTTTTTTTCAACAAAGAGAAGATTTTTTTTGAATAATAACTTCTAATTTGAAGTATTCTGCTTAAAGTGACATTTAAAAAGCGTAACTCTGTTAATTAGGTGAATTAGGCAAGTTTCCTAAACACAAAGGTTTGTTTAGTAGCCAATCAAAAGAATAAATGGCTAAAAATATTAACCTATAGAGATTTGTTTTATTTTTTTATTCCAGCAAAACCTAAAAGAAAAATGCCTACATTAAGCAGAGTTTTTGTTGTTGTTGTATTATAAAAAAACAACAATGGTTGTATTAAAATAAAACTAAACATCTTAAAAAGATTGAGTGAGTCTAACATATACAAAATTTAAAAAAAATTTAAAACAAAGCTTTTTTTCTTGCTTGTTTCCCATGAAATCCAGCAGAATATAAAAATATTTAGCTTGAAATAATGTTCATATAATGCTAAAAATTCTAACTAAAAGTCCCTGTAAAATTCTTCTGACTCAATTCAACAAGCAAAAATATCATATTATCAACAAGCATCTCGACAAGTGAAAGTGTTTCTCTGTGTTTCATCGAAGTTGTTCACAATATCCATGCCTCCAGTTTGTAATGTAGTTGAATGTTTACAAATACAAGCGCAGCCATTTAGAGCTCATTTCTGGTTAATGATGTCATAATTTACCGGCATTTTGAAATGGATGTGTGAATGCTCTTTTCCGGAAAAATTCTGTAACGTCCTCGCCTGTGTGATCAGCGCTCTTTTTAATCCACCAGTAAAGTCGTTCCGTAAATTTTCCGGATATTTACCGGTATCCCTGTGTGAAAGGGGCTAGTGTCCAACAAACAATCCAGCTTTAAATATTATTGATATAAGGTTAACTAAAATAAAGTAACTGTAAAAACATTTTATACATTTTTTTTTCTATGTAAAAAGGAAACTTTTTTTTTATTTTTCTGACTCAATTCAACAAGTAAAAAATGTCAAAGTTAATAGAAAAACCTTAAAAAAAAACATCATTCTCTTGTTTCTTGGTTGTCTGCTAAATGATCTAATAGAAAATGCAAACTATACGTCTCAGTCAGATCCAGGCTGACATCATGTAACACTAGAAGTGGAAAAAAAAGTAACAAAGCCATAAAAGTTTCAATTAAGCTTCTTTCTCAGTTGTGTGCGATACGATCCACCAGTTGACTGCTAATGTTGACGCACAGTCTTAAAGCCGTCTGGAGGAAATGGAGCGCAAAGCTGTGTTTGCACAGCAGATCATACAACTACTAATTTAGAAAAATCAAGAAATAAAGGGTTATAAGGGCAAAACAGGTCTCGACAGGGGTGCAGGAATGGAGAAATCCATCACAACTCAAACACAAAATGATAGTACTCTCCTCATGCTAATGCACGCCTCCCACCAGTGACGATATACAGCTGCTACGAGTTCGATATTGCATTTATACATCAGTTCATAATCAGCATAATCATGCATAAAAAAGATCAAACACAGAGGGCCCTATCATACACCCGGCGCAGTGTGGCGCAAGACGCGGCGCAATAGTCTTTTGGTAGTTTCAGCTTGGCGCAAGAGTGGTTTTGGCGCTGTTTAAATAGCAAATGCATTTGCGGTCAGATGTGCGCCCATAGGTGTTCTGGTCTAAAAAGGAAGGCGTTCTGAGGCGGACCGCTGGCGCGTTGCTATTTTGAGAAACTATAATAGATTTTTCAATAGACCAAAACAAACCCGGTCTAAACTCCGGCGCAGAGTTGCACCTCGCTTACACACTGCTTATTGCTTAATACGCACAAGATGTAGAGCAATACACAAATATCTTTACATATGAAAAAAATTTAATATTAAGGATATATATAGGATATAATAAGGATATATATAGGATATAAATATAAAGGATTCAAATATTACAAAACATATTATTTTCTAGCCCACATAAATATGAAAAATCACTGCTTTCATGTCTTCTTCATCTCTGGAGGCATTTTCAGTTCATTCATAACAATTTGCTTTTGTATAATGTCATTATTATTAGCAGTGTTATTTATTATATCCATATTTATATTTGTTTTATTAAAAACAAGCTTAGATTTGCCCACCTGTCAGGTTTTAGACCATATGGGGCACAGCATGTGTTTTAGGATATAACTCAGTATTTTGAGCACATTTTGTTATTATTATTCATTTATTCGTTTGCTGGAAATTAGAACTGAATTTAGAAATAGTTTTGAAACAAATCTTTGCACTTAACAAACAAAATTAATTATTTATAGGCTAATTGATGTCTTTGCATAAAGGTTTCCCTATCCACAAGAGCGAAAGTGAAAGTAGATCATTTATCTGTCATTCTCGTGCTGTAGATGCTCTGTTTAACAGTTTTCTTGCTTGTGAAATGCTCAGTTTTTCCACTCACACTTACTTTACGTCAGGTAAATAGCAAATGTGCTTATGGCATGACGCAGCTGGCTCTTAAAGGGAATGGGAGATGAGACTCTGATTGGTTTATTCTCAAAACACACCTATAACTCATTAAGAAAATAAACTCAACCCTTTTAGATCAAAGTGGATTTTTCCATCCTTAGTGTAAAATGCATTCTGTGTTAGTAAAAAATGCATTAGTAAAAATGCATTCTGACACGCCCTGAAAGTGTTTGCGCCCTGCGTTTTGCGCATGGACTGTCAAAATAGAGCCCTTAGAGTTTTACATTTTCCACCGTCTCCACCGTGCTGCCATGATCATAGTTTTCTTTCTTTATTACTTAAAATATATTTGCACAAATACATAAAAAATGTAATAAATAATAAAAAATTCTTAAATAATTGTTAATTAAATCATTTTTGAATTTCATATTTTTATCAAGGCGACATAGTGGCGCAGTAGGTAGTGCTGTCGCCTCACAGCAAGAAGGTCGCTGGTTCAATCCTCGGCTCAGTTGGCGTTTGGAGTTTACATGTTCTCCCTGTATTCCCGTGGGTTTCCTCCGGGTGCTCCGGTTTCCCCCACAGTCCAAAGACATGCAGTACAGGTGAATTGGGTAGGCTAAATTGTCCTTAGTGAAAGAGTGTGTGTATGGATGTTTCCCAGAGATGGGTTGCGGCTGGAAGGGCATCCGATGCATAAATGTGCTGGATAAGGTGGCGGTTCATTCTGCTGTGGTGACCCCAGATTAATAAAGGGACTAAGCCGACAAGAAAATGAATGAATTTTTCAAATTTATTTCACACACACACACACACACACACACACACACACACACACACACACACACACACACACATTTATTTTTGACGTGAAATAAATGCAAAGTATATTACTACATTTTTGTAACAGTGTTTTTTTAAATCATATTTTATAAAAGAAGAGCTTTATAAATGATACACATGATATGAATTAAATTGTAAATTAAACTAATACACCATTATGTTCTTATCTGAAACGAATGAAAAATAAAAGATAAAAATATGAAATTCAAAAATTGAAAAAAGATATAAAATTATTTGTGGAATTTTACACTTAAACACTTTTCTAAAGTATTTTTGGAGCAAATTGTTTTTCAAGTCATTAAGAAAGAAAACTCTGATCATGATGTTGTGCACTGTGATGTACGTTTACATTTAACACAAACATTTATTTCTTTTAGTTTTGAAGAGAAGTAAGATCTACATCGGGTTTTCTAAAGATTCCCGAGACTCATACATTTTGTAAATATAAACATTTACGCTTATGTTGGTGCATTATCAAACATGATCGTGCTTCATATCCATTTCCAGGTTTGTGAAATCCACATTTTGCGTTGCTGCATTCAAATCTGACAAACATGATGCAGATGAAATATGTGAGCCTGTTGAGCTCAAAACTGAAAGAGAGAGAGAGAAAGAGAGAGAGAGAGAGAGAGAGAGAGAGAGAGAGAGAGAGAGAGAGAGTGAAACCCGATTACAGTTCTCAAGGACAGGCAATTAATTTTGATTAGGAGCGATCAGCCTCCAGGGGGAAATCTCAGAGACCTGGGAGGCTCAGGGCTTAGTAATGCTGAGTGTGTGTGTGTGTGTGTGTGTGTGTGTGTGTGTGTATGTGTGTGTATGTGTGGGTATCTGCGTGTGTGTATCTGCATTTGCGTGAACTGTATGTGTGTGTGTGTGTGTGTGTGTGTGTGTGTGTGTGTTTGTTTGTTTGTGCGTGTCTGCATGTGCATCTTTGTATATGTGTGTGTGTATCTGTTTGTGTGTTTGTGTGTGTGTATATCTGCATGTCCGTGTATGTGTGTGTTTGTGTGTGCATGTGTTTGTATATGTTTGTGTGTGTGTGTGTGTGTGTGTGTGTGTCTCTGTGTGTGTATCTGTTTGTGTGTTTATATCCACATGTGTATCTGTGAATGTGTGTATCTGTGTGTGTGTGTGTGTGTGTGTGTGTGTACCTATATATGTATCCATGTGTGTGTATCTGTGTGCGTTTGCGTGTCTGCGTGTGTATCTTCATGTAACTGTGTGTGAGTGTGTGTGTGCATCTGTTTGTTTGTCTATGTGTGTGTATATCTGTTTGTGTGTGTATCTGCATGTGTTTATGTGTGTGTGTGTGTGTGTGTGTGTGTGTGTGTGTGTGTGTGTGTGTGTGTGTGTGTGTGAGCATCTGTTTGTTTGTCTATGTGTGTGTATATCTGTTTGTGTGTGTATCTGCATGTGTATCTGCATGTGTATCTGTGTGTGTGTGTGTGTGTATCTCTGTGTGTGTATCTGCTTGTGTGTTTATATATACATGTGTATCTGTGAATGTGTGTATCTGTGTGTGTGTGTGTACCTATATATGTATCCATGTGTGTGTATCTGTGTGGGTGTGCATGTCTATCTTCATGTAACTGTGTGTGAGTGTGTGTGTGCATCTGTTTGTTTGTCTATGTATGTTTATATCTGTTTGTGTGTGTATCTGCATGTGTATCTGCATGTGTATCTGTGTCTGTGTGTGTGTATCTCTGTGTGTGTATCTGCTTGTGTGTTTATATATACATGTGTATCTGTGAATGTGTGTATCTGTGTGTGTGTGTGTACCTATATATGTATCCATGTGTGTGTATCTGTGTGCGTGTCTATCTTCATGTAACTGTGTGTGAGTGTGTGTGTGCATCTGTTTGTTTGTCTATGTATGTGTATATCTGTTTGTGTGTGTATCTGCATGTGTGTGTGTGTGTGTGTGTATCTGCATGTGTATCTGTGTGTGTGTGTGTGTAGAAAGAGAGACGGGGGTTTGCTCGTAAACTCAAACCTTGACATCAGCCTAGCCGTGACACAGGAGCCGCGGCCCTCCCAGCCCCACGGCCGGACCCTCGGGGCCCTGCTCCCATTACCATCTCACACTCGATTGTCTGCTGTGTGTGTGTGTGTGTGTGTGAGTGTGTGTGTGTGAGTGAGGCCTCTGGGGGCACATGCACTCTCTATCATACCTGTCAACAGACGCGCTTAGCAGAGACCTGGTGCACATACAGACACACACACACACACACACAGATACACAGATACAAATACACATGCACATACACACATAAACACACACACACTGTGCAGTTTTCGTTATGGGGACCAAAAAATGTCCCTACAAGGTCAAAAAGTTCTGGTATTGCTATACTTGAGGGGACATTTAGTCTTTGGAATGTGATAAATAGCAGGATCACACACACACACACACAAACTTACTTGTTTTTATGAATTATGGGGACATTCCATAGATTTCTATTGTTTTTATACTGTATAAACTGTATTTTCCACCAAAACTATCCCTAAACACAGCCCTCACAAGAAACTGTGTGCACTTGCACTCTCTGTAAAAATTATCTGTGTGATTTATAAGCCTTTTGAAAAACGTGGACATGGCCAATGTCCTCATAAGTCACCTTTTAATACCGGTGTCATATCTGTGACATTATATAAGTTTGTGCTCTGATATGTCACAAAACACAAACACACACACACACATGCTCACACTTATATATACACACACACACACACACAAACCCACACACACATATAGGCACACACACACACACACATATGCACTCACAGGGCCGGAGCTGCAACTCGACACCGACGGTGAAACTGGGTCATCTTATCCACAGACAAAGACTCAGGAGCTGACGGCAGGAGTCGAAATCTGCCCAAAAGTGCCATATCATGACACTAACGATACTCATGACCACTCTGGAGAAAACACACACACACACACACACACACACACAAAAACATGTTATTTAAATCACTTTAAAGCACCATTCACTTCAAGAAGGACAGTGTTCACCCACCAAATAATTCACTCAATTACATTTCTGTTGAACGCAAAAGAAGATATTTTGAGGAATGTTGGAAACTGGCAACCACTGACTTTTACAATACTATGCAGGTTTCTAACATTCTTTAAACTATCTTCTTTTGCGTTCAACAAAAATAAGGATAGTTATATAAGTTTGAAACAAGTGGAGGAATAAAAAATGATGACAAAACTTTCATTTTTTAAGTGATCTGTCCCTTTAAGAGTCAAACAACACATGAACTGACGATAAAATGAGATGTTATAAAGCAAAATACTGTCAGTTTATTATATTTAATCCACATCCTTTGTGAACGTTCATGTGAACTTTCTGGAAGAAAATATAATAATGATCACTCAGGTGAAAAACAACAATAAAATCACGTTTTATTTAAAGCACTTTTCGCTCCAAAAATGTTTTCAGCCGAAAAAAAAAGCTAATTCACTCATTAACATGCAATTCAGTTTCTGTTTTCTGTTGAACACAAAAGAAGATATTTTGAGGAATGCTACAAACTGGTAGCCATTTACTTCTACAGAGATTACTATGGAGGTTTCCAACATTCTTCAAAGTATCTTCTTTTGTGTTCAACAGAAAAAAGAAAGTCAAACAGGTTTGGAATAAGTGGAGGAATAAAAAACGAAGACAGAATTTTCATTTGTGGGTGAACTGAATCAAAAAACACACACGAACTGAAGATAAACTGGCTTATAATACAGCACAAGACTGACTATTTATTATAATATTTAATCCACAGTCTTTGTGAACGTTTGTGTGAACTTTCCGGAAGACAAATATAATAATGATACCCATGACCACTGCTGAAAAACAAAGAAACAGGTTATTTAAATCCCTTTAAAGCAGTATCCACTCCAAGAATGAGTGTTCACCCCCCAAAATGAAAATTCACTCAATTACATTTCTGTTGAATACAAAGGAAGATATTTTGAGGAATGTTGGAGACTGTTAGCTATTGACTTTTACAGAAAATACTATGGAGGTTGCCAACATTCTTCAAAATATCTTCTTCTGTGTTCAACAGAATAAAGAAAGTCAAACAGGTTTGGAACAAGTGGAGGAATAAAAATAATGACAGAATTTACATTAAGAGTCAAAAAACACACATAAACTGATGATAAACTGAGCAAAAGCAAAATACTGTCTATTTATTATAATATTTAATCCCCAGCTTTTGTTAATCACTTTAAAGCACGATTCACTCCAAGAATGTGAAAATGTTCACCCAAAAATATGAAAATTCACTCATTTACATTTCCGTTGAACACACAAGATATTTTGAGGAATGCTGGAAACTGGTAGCCATTGACTTCTACAGAGAATACTATGCAGGTTTACAACATTCTTCAAAATATCTTCTTTTGAGTTCAAACAGAAATAAAGTCAAACAGGTTTGGAACAAGTGGAGGAATAAAAACTGATGTGATCTGCCCCTTTAAAAGTCAAAAACACACACAAACTGATGATAAACTGAGTGATAATGAAGCAAAATACTGTCTACTTATTGTAATATATTATCCACAGCCTTTGTGAACGTTCATGTAAACTTTCCAGAAGTTACACACTCTCTTCATAGGATGTCAATGTATCTTCAGGAGCCACAGGTATTATTTAGTTTTGCCTGTTTGTTATTTGAACTCTCAAAGTAAAAGTAGACACTGGCTTGCTTTTTATGAATTTCGTGGGCCACAGTTTCAGCTAAAAGTCTCGCATACATCTTTTAAGGCCTGAGGGGGAGTAAATTAACAGCACATTTTAATTTTTGGGGCTGAGAAATGTGAATCTGCTATTGAAACTCATAACGATCAGCCTGGTTCCCCTTTCATATCTCAGCACCGCCAATCATCTGTTTTGAGCTGAAAATCTGCGATTAATCAATTCAAAGATGATCTTGGCTCAATCCGCACGATGTGGTCGCACAAGATTGTGCATTTAATTGCACGCACATGATTTTCTCTGGCAGATTTTTAATGTGGTTGAAATTTGGAGTTATACACTGATTTGAAAACCTTTGAGGAGACTGAAGCGCTGAGTTAATTTGTTTCAAATGTAGTGTGAAATAATAGATTTGGGGGGCCACATGGGCAAAACACATGCAGACTTCCCTCAGAATTCCTTTCACTGTGTGATGGCAGAAGATTTTTCATTTTTCATAAAAGCCTTTTCTCTACAAGTTGACATGTTGCTCCAGTTTTCGGGCATAATACAAATTAAGTCAATAGAAATACAAAGGAGTCAAAATCGTGAAAAGTGCGCCATCGTGCGGTCAAACAAATAACTGCGTGTTTTATTTTAGAGCCAATTGGAAAAGATGCATGCAAACAAAAAGTCTAAATAAGTATCATAATTTGCATTTGTAAATGCATGTCACAAACAAAAATGGCACAATAAGTATGGTAACAGTGCAATCTGCAAAAGTATTTTCAGCGGCAATCTGTGTGTGAATTGTTTGGAAAAGCTGTAATTGTTTTTGAATTTCACATACACATATAAAACTTTTAGGATAGAGTGTGGAGCATTATTTAAAAGCAATAATACACCACAACATAGCATAACATACTTCACTGACACCTTTACCGGTGGTATTTCAGATCGCAATTTCTCTTGCTCTTCAATCTATGAACTCTGAAGAAAAGGATTTGCATTATAGCTTTGTTCAGTCTATTCTTTAAGTAATTACAGTAATGTGATTGTACAAGTCCAACTAGTTCCACGTGTGACCTCGTGAACCGCCCTTAGATTGATCAATAGATATATGCTAAGTAAGGTGCGACTCATGAACAAATAGTTCGTTTGAACTGATTCAATCCAACCGATTGTTAACATGATGGACAATGCTAACATTAATATAATTAACACTAATTCTTAAATTGAATTATTTGACGCTACATATCATATCCAATGAAAAAGTAAACATAAATAACGCGTAAACAAAACAAAAATATCCGTGAATCATTTGATCGGTTCTCTTCAAAAGAGTCGATTCTGTAAAATGATTCCCAATGCTAACACGTTGACCATTTTAACAATTTTAACAGTGTTCTCGCTGTAATGCATTTCTACCACACACAAAATTCAATATTTGTCCCTGTTTAAATCATTTAAATAGTTATGGCTTGCTGGGAAGCTCTTTCTCTTCCTCCTTTCAATTCCCAAAAACTCGCCGAACCAGATTTCAAGAGACAGGTGCGTTTTTAACACGACAAAGGACGCTCAAACGAAAGAGGAAGACTGGTTATGATTATATCTCCATTAAAAATATCCACAACTTCATTCATTTCATGATCCACAATGGCGGTAAACCTGAGTAAAAACGGACCCGCGCTTACAGAAGCATATGATGAGGTGGTGAGCGGGAAAAAAGACTGGTAAGAAAACTCCATCACACATCAACACCTCGAAAATAAATCGACGAATGACATGTTTTTTTTTAAAGAATAAGTAATCATTATATTTACTTTACGTAATTAACTTTGCCATTTCAAGAGAATCTGGCATCCAACATTAAAAATACTATAGTAATTAGAGTAAATAGTGTTTTTGAAGCATATAGCAAAGCGTATTATTGTATACACTGTACACTCGATTTGCGTTGGGACAACATGAAAGAGTTAACTTATTAGTTTTTACAAATTTAAGTAGATTTAATGAAAAAATTAAGTTGTCCCAATTAAAAAAAAACTCAAAAATTGTGTTGTTTCAGCTCATTTTAAATAAGTCGTTTAAACAAATAGCAAACGTAATTTTTTTGAGTGTATAGTGTTTACAACACTTTTGTTAGTGAATGATAAAGCATAATGTAGTATTATTAACTATAGTGAACTATAATAAATACAGCAGTGCACTTTAGTTTTTACTACAGTAAACTGTGGTGTAGTATAATAACAATGTAGTATAATAACAATGTAGTTGCAGTAAAGTTGGGTTGTTTATATTAGTACTAATATAGTTGATGTACTACTGCAACAATAGAATTCAAAATACTCTAGTGTTTACTTTAGTATTTTTTCATTTATTTTCAAAACAATATTCAAATTTGTTTTATGAGCTATTACATATAACCTGTGCAAAAAAAAAACAGAATGGCTGGTTACTTCTTGGCGAGTATTTTACATTTATAATAGCCTATTCTGTTAATAATCTTGCATGAAATGTAATTTTTTTTTTAAACAGGGTGTTGTTCACCTATGAAGGAAACAGTAATGACATTCGGGTTGCAGGGAAGGGAGGTGAGTGTTTTCTTCAGATGAGATGAGAGTGCCAATAGACTGACGTCATGCTTTTTTTTTTTTTTTGTCTTATTGATGAGTCAGCAGTCCACAGTTTCATATGCTGGTTTGTGTTTCTCTCATTTTTTTTAGATGGTGGGCTTGAAGAAATGGTGGACGAACTGAACAGTGGTAAAGTCATGTATGCCTTCTGTAGAGTGCTGGACCCCAGCTCTGGAGTGCCCAAATTTGTGCTCATCAACTGGGTATGAACAGAAAAATATTCAGAGCTGGATGTACAAATAAAAAATGCTTCATGAATGAATAGTTCACTCAAATATTACATTTACATTTAGTCATTTAGCAGACGCTTTTATCCAAAGCGACTTACAAATGAGGACAAGGAAGCAATTTACACAACTAAGAGCAACAATGAATAAGTGCTGTAGGCAAGTTTCAGGTCTGTAAAGTCTAAATGTCAGACATTAATGTCTAAATGTCAGACATTAAGTCATAATGTCAGACATTAACAAGAATTATTCATAATATTTATTAAATTACCCAGTCAATTGTATTTTATTAATGTCTACCTCAACCCCAACCCTTACAGTAATGTAAAAACAGTAATTATCCAGAGAATTATTCATATTATTTATTAAAATGCGGATGGGCCCACGCGGATTGCAATATGCACTGGTCATTCATTCATTCAGTTTCTTGTCGGCTTAGTCCCTTTATTAATCCGGGGTCGCCACAGCGGAATGAACCGCCAACTTATCCAGCAAGTTTTTACGCAGCGGATGCCCTTCCAGCCGCAACCCATCTCTGGGAAAACATCCACACACAAACACTCATACACTACGGACAATTTAGCCTACCCAATTCGCCTGTACCACATGTCTTTGGTCTGTGGGGGAAACCGGAGCACCCGGAGGAAACCCACGCGAAGGCAGGGAGAACATGCAAACTCCACACAGAAACGCCAACTGAGCTGAGGTTCGAACCAACGAACTTCTTGCTGTGAGGCGACAGCACTACCTACTGCGCCACTGCCTCGCCAGCACTGGTCACTACTAACTAAACGGAGTAGGACCACACAGTTATGTTTTGTTAACATGTTGAGGTTATATGTTGCATGTAAAATGTACGTTTCAAAACTGCACAAATTTTGTCAATCCGCCTATGCACACAATCAAATTCAAAATCACCCGATCTGGCAACACTGACAACAAAGAAGACTTTCTCCAGAAGATAAAATATTATAGGAAATACTGTGAAAAATGTCTTGCTCTGTTAAACATCATTTGGGAAATACTTGAAAACAAAATTCACAGGAGGGCGAATACTTTTTACTTTAAAAAAATGCAGCAACACCGAAAGCTTTAAAATGTATTCACAGCTTCATTGATATGAATCCTCTTTTGGTTTTAGACCGGCGAGGGAGTCAAGGACCTCAGAAAGGGTGTTTGCGCTAGACATGTTCACTCAATGGCCAATTTTCTGAGAGTGAGTTTAAAATACAAGTCATTCTCTTATTTGTCGCATTATGTCATGCAAATAAACACCATCATAACTTTAATCTGTTATGTGTTGAATTAAAGGGTGCACACGTGACCATTAACGCTCGATCAGATGATGACGTGGAACCTGCGGCCATCATGGAGAAAGTGGCCAAAGGCTCCGGCGTAAACTACAACATCCACAGAGAATCAAGCCAGAACAATCATTCTGAGCCTCCTGGACGTGTGGTGAGGGATTTCAATCATAATCATAACTCATATTAAAGATTATGGAAGTCTAGTCCTACTATGGAAATTGTGAAAAAAATTAAAAGGTAATAGGTGGTTCATTCCGCTGTGGTGACCCCTGATAAATTAGGGACTAAGCTGAAGAAAAATGAATGAATGAGTTCTGAACTTCTATCTCACAATTTTGTCTTTATATCTCACAATTATGATTTGTTTTTCTCACCGTAATTCAAAATTGCAAGATATAATCTTGGAATTCAAAGCAAAAAATAAGTATAAACTTACTATTTTCACTTTTCTCTTGGAATCTTATGTTTTATGTTGTAATCCAGCAGTTTTAGAGTTTAGACTTTTCTTAAAATTATGACTTTTGAGAAAAATTCTGAGGAAAAAAAATGAATTATGAGATATTAACTGGCAATTTGAAGACATGAACTCAATTTTAAGTTGAATTGTTAGAATTATGAGATACACATGTGCTATATTGAGTTTGAACTTTATTTATTTTACTATTTTACTTCTGAGAATTTTAAGGTTATTTCTCACAATTATAATTTTTGATCATAATTCAAAATTGTAAGATATAATCTAGGACTTCAAAGCAAAAATCAGAGCTGCAAGGCACAAAATATATTTATAATTATTGTTAAAATATTTACAAATTACATCTTGAAATTTTGTCTTTTCACAAAATTCTTGGAATCCGATTTTTGCTTTGCAAAATTTAAGGTTATATCTGCAAAATGTAAATAAATATGCAATTTTTTCAAAATTATGACCTTATTTCTTTCATTTCTGACTTTTTTTCTAAACAAAATTCTGAGAATGTAAGTTTAAACTTCAAAATGATGATTTTCTCCTCATTTTAAGATGTCGGAAATGTTAGATACTCACTGGCCACTTTATTAGGTACACCTATCCAACAGCTTGTTTGACGCAAATTTCTAATCACATGGCAGCAACTCAATGCATTTAGGCTTGTAGACATGGTCAAAACAAGCGTCAGAAAAAAAGGTGATTTAAGTGACTTTGAATGTGGCATGGTCTGAGTATTTCAGAAATTGCTGATCTACTGGGATTTTCACGCACAACCAACTCTAGAGTTTACAGAGAATGATGTGAAAAAGAGGAAATATCCAGTGAGCGGCAGTTCTGTGGCCGTGAATGCCTTGTTGATGCCAGATGTCAGAGGAGAATGGCCAGACTGGTTCCAGCTGATAGAAAGGCAACAGTAACTCAAGTAAGCACTCGTTACAATCAAGGTCTGCAGAAGAGCATCTCTGAACACACAACACGTCCAACCTTTAGGCAGATGGGCTACAGCAGCAGAAGACCACACCGGGTGCCGCTCCTGTCAGCTAAGAACAGGAAACTGAGGCTACAATTCACACAGGCTCACCAAAATTCTCAGTTCAACAGAGCACCTTTGGGATGTGGTGGAACAGGAGATCATGAAAGTGCAACTGACTGCAGCAACTGTGTGATGCTATCATGTCAATATGGAGCAAAATCTCTGAGGAATATTTCCAGTACCTAGTTGAATCTTTGCCACAAGGGATTAAGGCAGTTCTGAAAGCAAAAGGGGGTCCAACCTGGTACTGGTAAGGTGTACCTAATAAAGGGGCCGGTGAGTGTATAAACGTGAAATTACAAGAAAAAATTTTGTGGAATAAAAAACAAATCAACATTTTTTTATTCCATGGCAAAAAAAACAAGCTTCACTATATGGAGGGTCTTTAAATATCTGCATGTTGTCCTTTTCAATTCCTTTATTATCGTTGCTCCCACAGGGCTCTGTTTATAAAAAGGTCAGTGCTTTAGATGAGATCCAAGGTACGAGCAGAGATAACTTCTGGGCTCAGGCTGAGGTAAGGAGATGGCAGCGTTAAAAAAAAGAGAGCTTTAATCTTCTCATCTGCTCTTTGTTGCTCTGACACGTTCTCTTGCTTCTGCTTTATCAGCGAGATGAAAAGAACCGCCGGCAGGAGGAGCGCAGGAAGGCAGATGAGGAGAGGCAGCGTTTGGAGAAAGAACGGAGAGATCAAGAGAGCAGAGAAGCAGAAGAACGAGAGCGAAGGAGGAAGGAGAGAGAGAAGGAGATTGACCAACAGAGGCCAGAGATTTTGAGTTTTACACTATTAATATTATTATCATTAACTCTTTTTCTGCCACCGTTTGTTTTTTGACCATTTTCACCTAAGTTTAGGAATACTTTCTGTTAAAATAAATAAGCAAACTTAAAAAAACTACAACATTTCTGTCATGAACACTCTCGGGATTCACTATGCTACTGAATATGTATATGGCAATGTTGATGCATTTGGTCTTGGTGGTATAGATCTGCTACTCTGCTGCACCTGCTTTGATTATTATGGCAGAGCAAGTACCGAGACCTGCTACTGCCAGTATATACACAGACATGCCATCTGAGAGCTGCACGGTGGCGCAGTGGGTAGCACGGTCACCTCACAGCAAGAAGGTCGCTGGTTCGAGCCCCGGCTGGGTCAGTTGGCATTTATATGTGGAGTTTGCATGTTCTCCCCGTGTTGGCGTGGATTTCCTCCGGGTGCTCTGGTTTCCCCCACGAGTCCAAAAACATGTGGTATAGGTGAATTAGGTAGGCTAAAATGTCCATAGTGTGTATGAATGAGTGTGTGTGGATGTTTCCCAGTGATGGGTTGCAGCTAAAAGGCTATCTGCTGCTTAAAATACATGCTGGATAAGTTGGCGGTTCATTCCGCTGTGGCGACCCCAGATTAATAAAGGAACTAAGCCAAAAAGAAAATGAATGATTGACATCTGAGAATATATTACGCTGCTGCTGCAAACATGATACATATATGTAACCCCCGTAGTAGATCTAAACACAGGTGGAGCTGGGGTGGGAGAGGGTCTCTGAAAATGTGCAGCAGCTTAACAGCGTAAAATGACACAGCATTTAAACCATAGGTCTTAAATTCCTGGAGGGCAGCAGCTCTGCAGTTTTGCTCCAACTCTGTTTAAACACAGCTGATCCAGCTAATGAAGTTGTTTATGACTCTTTTGAACACCTCGGTTATTTGGATCAGCTGTGTTTGATATGGTTGGAGCAAAACTGTGCAGAGCTGCGGCCCTCTAGGAATTGAATTTGAGACCTATGGTTTAAACTGATGAGGAGCAAGCTCATTGGCTGCCAAGGTGAGAGCAACCAATCACCCCCCCCCCCCCCCCCCCCCCCAACCCAATGCATTTTTAATAGTACAAGTAGTTGCATTTAGAAAGTTGCAAGATATTATATTGGAATTCAATTTAAAAGGAAGTACAAACTCACAATTTTGACTTTTCTCTTTTTGCCAATTTCTTTCGATTCAGATTTTTCTTAAAATAATGAATTTATTTTAAATTCAGAGTAAGAAGTTGGAATTGTAAGATATGAATGTGCAATTTTGAGTTTATATTTTGAAACTTTGACAAAGACAACTTATTTTTTATAACTCAAAATTGCAAAAAAATTAAATAAATAAATAAAATTAGAAGTTCATCAATAGTAGTTCATCAGTAGTTGTGTGCACTAATTCGGGCACTGATGAGCTCGGTTCACTACTGCGTACCCATTTCATGGTGCATTGTGGGATCTTCAGCACGCAAACGTTCTTTGCACTGGAAGAATTTTGCATTTGAGACAGCACTTAAAATGGCTCGTGACTTGTTAAGTGCACTGACTAGTAAACAAAGCCGCTGATTGAAACACACCCAAAGACATTATTCCTAAAATTCAGAGTTTACTTCTGTGAGTTTTAAGGTTATATTTTGCAATTCTGACTTGTCTTAAAATTGTGACTTTACATCTCACATTTAAGTTTTTTTTTCTCGTCGTAATTTAAAATTGCAAGATATAATCTTGAAATTTAAAACAAAAATCAGAGCTGCAGGCCAAAAACGTTCAATTTGATCACTTTTCTCTTAAATTCAAAAATCTTTTTTCTTGAATGATGATTTGGTGCAGCCACCTGGTGATTTCAGTCATTAGTTATCCACGATGTGACTTGACCAGCACAAAACCATTCATTTCCCTTGCCTTAGTCCCTAAGAGCCTACTCACACTATGCAATCCGAACCACTTCACGGTTCACTTGGGCTTTGGCGCGGTACGCTTGTGTGTGAGTGCAAAACGCACCTTAGTCCGAAACAGAAAGCAAGACGTGACTTTTAAGAGACCATTTGATATGGATATGGAAACCCAGTACTGGGAAACACCCATACATTCTCACACACACTACATAACGTGTTTAGAGTGTGGGGGAAACCTGAGCACCCGGAAGAAACCAACACCAACACGGGGAGAACATGCAAACTCCACACAGAAATGACAACTGACCCAGCCGGGACTTGAACCAGCAACCTTCTTGCTGTGAGGCAACAGTGCTAACCAATGAGCCACCTTGCCACCTATCAAAAACAATTTCCCAAAATTGTGACATACATTTGTCTCACACCCCTAATATATAGTTTTATATATATATATATATATATATATATATATATATATATATATATATATATATATATATATATATATATATATATATATATCTAACATTATCTTTTTGGTGTATCACAGGATTTTTGAAAAGAAACTAGAGGCGGAGAATAAAGAAGAGGAACAAAGAAAATTGGTAAGAATTAAAAACAAAATATTCGTAATCTTTCCCGCCTCAATATATTTAACTATTATAAAGTTACACTTTGTATGTTACTCACTCATTGCTTCTCTTGTTAAGGAGAAAGAGCAACAGCAGACTCCTGTTAAAGCAGGAATATTGAGATCTGCGTCTGTGCAGAAGGCCAATGTGAGTTTTTTTAGTAAAATATTACTAAAAATACTGCCTGCCTTAAAGGGATAGTTCACGTCACAATTCATTCACCCTTTAGCTCTTTCAACCCTGTTTGAGTTTCTTTCTTCTGTTGATCGCAAAAGAAGACATTTTGAAAAATATTGGAAACCGGTAACCATCGACATCCATTGTATTTGTTTTTTGCTACTACGGAAGTCAATGGTTACCGGTTTTCAACTTACTCCAAAATATTTTATTTTGCATTTAACAGAAGAAACTCATAAAGGTTTGGCACCACTTGAGGAAGAACAAATAGTGGGTAAATTTAGATGTTTGGGTGAACTACCCCTTTAAATTAAAGTGTTATCATTATTCCTTACATATTCTACCTTTTCTGTCCCCCAGGAGGCGGCATCGATTATCTCCCAGCGATCCACCAATCCCAGAGAGCTGTTTATGAAGAAAGAGAGAAGCTTGGTCAATGATGCAACATCTTCTCCATCAAGCAGCCGACAGGGTACAACTAAAACTTCTCCAGCATTTCATAACCCAGAACCTCATTTTTAAAACATGTGCACAATCCTTTCATCCCGGAGTTCAGATGACTCTCATCTTTTCCCCTTAGGTCAGCTAAGAAGCCCATTTTTATCCCAGCAAGCAGTAAGCACTCCCAGTGAGAGCAGATCTCAGCCTTTATCTCCTCTTCAGCCTGTGGCTTCAGTTTCACATGTTCCAGCTAAAGTCTCTCCTGTGCGCGAAACTCAGACTTTCCCAGTTAAAACCGCAGGTGAGGATGAGATTGCAGGCACATTTCAGAGATTGCCTGTTCATTGTTCTTAAAGGGGACCTATAATGCTGAAATAATTTTTATAAGGGGGTTAAACACAGTTGTGTGGCAGCAGTGTGTGAATATAAGCAGCTTCTAATAGTAAAATGTATTCATTTTATGTTTTATAATCAGACTGGATAGAAACAGTCTGCAGAAACACTTTGATTGACATTCTCCCTTTGTAGGTGTCATCAGAGGTGGAAAAGCCCCGCCCACTAGTGCCCATCTCTTCCTCATTAGCATAGGACATTAGTCTTGTTTTTGAATCTGCCACTATGCTGACACATAGGCATCTGTAGCTCCGCCCTCTGCTCAAAAGAGCACAATCTCATTTCAATTTAAAGCAACAGTCACCAAAACGCAACAATTAGAATCAAAGCCTAAAAGGGCCAGTTTCACAGAGATAGAAAACATTATCTGTGTGCTATTTTAAGCTTAAACTTCACATATTCTAGAACAGGGGTTCCCAACCTTTTTTTTTTTTTTTTTGCCTGCGACCCCCTTTTATCTCGGAAAATATTCTAAGGCCTCCCCTCAACATTTAATGATTTTATTGCTCATATAAGTTTACAGTAAGGATGACAAAAAATGTTGTTTTCACGCAAACGGTATGTTTATTACTATATGTTCATGTTTAACAGCCTAATGTAAAATATAAAATCAAAACATCAGTAACCATTTGTAACTGAAAAACTTAAAGCCTTTGGCCTTTAAATTGGTCCTATATTAGTTGCCAATTTTATAAAAGTTTCTTGTCAGTAGCTGTGACGTCCCTCATCTCATTTTGGGTGCGTGTCAATTCTTTCGCCTTGCCCTTAAAAAATGCTCTGGGATTGTCGCGGTATTGGGGATGAGTCATTTCCAAATGTCTTATTAATTTAGTCTCATGCATTTGTTAGCAAGAACTTTGGCACAGACAATGCACCGTGGCTGGGTGAAGCCGTGGCTATGCTTCAAGAAAACAGAATAAAACCATAGATTTAGTAACTATCTCAATATTTCCTGCATTTCGTGTTTTCAGTATTGCTAGCGCTGCGCCCTGAAATGTTTGGAGCTTCCTCACCTGGGTCCAGTTTGCTTGGGTTATAAGTATTAGCTGTTGAAAGCTAGACTTTTTTTGTGGAGGACGAATTACCAATTTGTCTTTTTTTTTTTTTGGTCAGGGAGGGGATTAAAAAAAACTAAAGCAACATGATCGTTATAAATATGACACATCTTCCAACAGAGCTCGCTGAGGCCCCCTTGTGGGTCGGCACCCCCTTTGTTGAGAACCGCTGCTCTAGAGCAGGGGTTCCCAAACTTTTCAGCCCGCGACCCCCAAAATAACATTGCCAGTGACTCGCGACCCCCAATATCCTCTGAGGGGGTTATAAATACAGAAACCTTGCATGCAATGACGCAGACACACCAATTAAATTTGTGTCAGTGCTTTAAATGTGCCAGAAAGTATAACCTGATATTATAAAATCAAAATGCATCTGACGCTATTGCTGCCTTTAATATAATGTAATTACCCCAGGGGTCGCAATCCAATAGAACTAGTAACTATAAGCTACTATAGTAACTATATAGTATATAGTAACTATAAATGACTATTTTTATTTTCAGTATAGTTATGGATAAAATATGTTAATTCTAATGGTTTAATAAAAATAAATAGATTTTTGGAAATCACCAGGCGACCCCCCTTCATTGCCCCGCGACCCCTCGGGGGGTCCTGACCCCCACTTTGAGAACCACTGCTCTAGAGGCATAAGAGACTTATTTTACATCTTGTAAAAAGGGGCATAATAGGAGCCCTTTCAACTGGAATGATGTTGACTTTATTCTTCATGTAAGAGCGGGCACAGCCATTGTAATCTTTTTGGTGCGATTCTTCCACTGTCATTCACTTCCATTCATTTTCAGCCCGTTATGCTGCTTGATACTGCAAACTGATGTTTTTTAATATATTACTCTACTTTATATGTATAGGCATGAACACACTTGTTTGTATTATTATTCCTGTTTATTATTCCTAGTCATCCGCTAAATCGCACGTCTGCACAACAGAAGTAGTTTAGGATTATATCTTACAGGTTGTTTATTTTTATCTTTCAGATCCCTTCTCTGATGATCCGTTTGTGTCTGAACAAGCTGAGGACTATGATGATGAATGGGATGGTGTGTGCTCTCTCTGTTTCCCATACATTGATTTATATGTGGCCGCCCTCCATAATATCAACAAGAGGCTTTCATTTTGTTGATTAAACATAAGCACTGCACGTTTCAGAATCAAAATGTGGTATTGGGTGTTTTAATATAAATGTATCTTTAATAGTGTAGTCGAAAGATTAATCAAGGTTTATCACATCCAAAAAAACAAAAAAAAAATTATATATATATATATATATATATATATATATATATATATATATATATATATATATATATATATATATATATATATTTCTATGTGATGGTGTGTGTGTGCACTTTTAAAATAATATTAAGCAAATAAATATATATTTTTAGTCTAAAAAGATCTGGCTTTAACATTTCATTACAAGCTTTTTACACATTGGCAATAAAAACGTGATTTATACATTAAAATTCATGATTTTTATACGCATTTTGATGCATATTTACATATTTTTTGGTGCATTTGGTCCAGATATGTGCATATAAACAGATAAATGAAAGCATGATGTGTGTGCCTAAAATCTGACTTACTTTTTTTCATCCTGATGCAGATTCAGATGCAGAGGTGTCGAGTCCTGCTGCAACACACAAGCAAAATGCAGATGGAAACAGCACCTACATGAACATCCCATCAAATCAAAGTCTGTATGAGAACGTTCACCAGGTTAGCAACTTCTCATAGCATCCAAACCTACATTCCCTGTAGCCGAATAACCCTTTAATTGCAGTTTTAGACAACCCGAGTCCTACAATCCATTTAATAGCCAGAAGGTGGAGACATAATGTGGATGGACACTTGTGTGTGCGGTTGCCTTTTACTTTCAAATTTGCATCAGATAAATGATTGCTTCTGACATAATATATCTCAATAATCTTATTACGATTAATAAATAATTAAAAAGCACAACAAAGCCCTCATATAGAAATCTGATACATGCTAATATATGCAAATCACATATTTAACATACCAGATATTGTTTTTATTTGACAGGCATACAGTCAACATATATTTCAAAATATTGCAAAAATGTTGTTTATATATTCATTTTCAATCATTAGAATTACAAACATGCACAAATGAGTTTAAATACAGTATATGAACTATCCTTTTTATAGGCAGTATATGTTCATATTTAGCCACATACAGTGTTAGAATTTTATATAGGCCATAAAACACACAATTAATTGCTTAATTTTTAGACAATTAATACAGTTTTATAATCAGCCCTACTTGCTTGACATGGTAGCCATTATTTGTTGTAATCTTTCAACTGCATGTCAAATATTGTGCACCGAAAAGATTCTTGTCATGTAAGTGTCATTGTATATTTGAAGGATTTCCAATCTCCGGCGGATGAAGAGGAGAATGGCGACAACCAGAACATCTGCGCAAGAGCACTATATGACTATCAGGCTTGTGAGTGCCTTTTACTGCATCATATAAAGTCATTAATTTCCCTTCGGCTTAGTCTGTTTTTCAGTGGTCACCACAGCAGAATGAACCGCCAACTAATCCGGCATATGTTTTACGCTTAAGATGGTGCTAAGTGTCAGTGGCGCCTGCAGCTGTACGCACTGTGCGTAGCTATCATGAGAGGGCTGGAATTAATGCCGGTTTTTTATTTATTTATTTGTGACATCATTTAAATTGATGATTAAACAGTATACACTACAGCTGCCTGCTTTCCCTCTATTGTGCCAAATCGCTGCAGCACTGCATTTGGTAGCACAAAAACTCGTTTTTGAGAACTTGATCAACAGCTACATGCGCTGCTGAAAGACTTTTTTTCTGCTGCGCATCGAATAAAGACACACTTAACATCATCGATGTCCACAATACATCCTATATCCATGAATCAGGAACATGCAGACTCTGAACAACGAGCAAATAACTGCACTTCAGTCAAGCCAGATGGCTTGTTTTGTAATTTAATCCCTGAAGGACGGTTACAGCGTGTTGTGATGTCGGCCGTCACCGGAGAAAGTCAAATCTTTCTTTCCTTTTGTTGACTTTAGTTTGAACGCTTTAGTGGCACTGTAGATGTCCAAGGTACTGTTGTACGAGTTCAATTATAGCCTATATATGCACCAATAAACAAGTTAAATTAATGAATAAATAAAACAAACATGGTTTCTTAAATGTCTGTATTGTTTTTACTCAAAAATAAATAATAATAATAACAAAATGTTTTATAAAAATAAAATGAGCAATTTTCACATTTTTAAAATGATTTATTAAATATAAGTTGGACATTTATGGGGCCATGTAACATGTTTCTGTGTTTGTTTGTTTTTCTCGGTGATCTTTAATATATACTGGGTAGCTACGCAAAATGTTTTCTTAAATGTCAAGCAGGAATTTGTCTATAGCTTTAATTATGAAGACAAAAAAATATTAAAAATAACAAAAATAAAATGATAAAAATACAAAGATAAAAAGAGCAGAATTTTGCTAAATTCTAAAACACTATTCGATTTTATTTCACTTGATGCATTCGTTATTTAATGTATGAATACTAAAATAACAGCCATCGGAAGGGGGCGGGGCGGTGCTGGATTTGTGCGTACCTTGGAATAAAATCCTGCAAGCGCCCCTGCTAAGTGTAACGCAGCGGCGCAGTGGTTAGTGCTGTCGCTTCACAGCAAGAAGGTCACTGGTTCGAGCCTCGACTGTGTCAGTTGGCGTTTCTGTGTGGAGTTTGCATGTTCTAGGCTAAATTGTCCGTAGTGTATGAGTGTGAATGAGTGTGTATGGATGTTTTTTAGAGATGGGTTGCAGCTGAAAGGGCATATGCTGCCTAAAAAACATGCTGGATAAGTTGGCGGTTCATTCCGCTGTGGCGCCCCTGGATTAATAAAGGGACTAAGCTGAAAAGAAAATGAATGAATGAATGAATGAAATAAAAATGCGTTGTTATCATGGTAATGCAAGCATAATGTAAACAGAAGTAATCAATTCTCTCAAAGTGCTCAGTTATTAAGATGTGTTGACATTATTATTATCTACATAATTAGTTGAGACTAAGCCGAGATGTAAAATAGAAAAAGGGGAAATTTAAGCTTATTATCTTAAACTATTTATTTGAAGATACATTTTTCAAAATGCCCTAATTTTATTTAATTAATATGAGAACATGCAAATCTACAGTCGTATGTGTGAAGCCTGCTGCATTGTCAGGTGTTTGTTACCCAATAAATATGTTTAGTGTTCTTTGAACTGTTCTATAGGCATTTTTTTTTCTAAGCATAGCACAAACCGTACCAAAACTGTGACCCTAAAACCGTGATACATACTGAACCGTGAGTAAATTAAACCGTTGCACCCCTATTAAAAACACATGCAAATGATTAACCTTCACTCCATTATGATTAAACTCTTTAACCATGTGGCTCCTGGTCAACTATAATCCCAACATATAAACTCAACATTGCACTTCCTGCCATGTGACTCTAGTGGATGTGCACATTGCGATATCGATGCTGAAATGATATATCCTGTAATCCTAGTTTGTGATACTAAATAGTTTAGATTTATGCATATTTTCTTCTCTCTTTCTCATTTAGCGGATGACACAGAGATCAGCTTTGACCCGGATGATGTTATCTCAGGGATCGACATGATAGATGAGGGCTGGTGGAGGGGTTACGGTCCGGACGGCCACTATGGGATGTTTCCTGCTAATTATGTCGAGCTTATGTAGATTTTGAGTAACCAATCAGGTGCGGTTTTAATATGTGTTTGCCTTGTGTGCTTTAATTGTGTTTGTGGGCATTTGGAGAAACTGGTTTCTTGTATTATACATATAATGTACAATAAAAGTTTGGAATAAAAGTCTCATTTGTTGTTTCAAATAAGCCAATCAAATCTCTGATATTAAAAAAGGGCATTTTTAATACAAAGTATTCCCCAGTGGTCCCTTAACTAAAACTGCTACAACACAACATGCTTACCTACAACATATGAATTACATAAAAATATTTACAATTTCCAAAAAGTTAATAAAGCATTATGGTACACATACAAAGCAGACAATATTAAAGGTGCGGTGTGTAAGTTTGACACCCAGTGGTTTGGCACTAGGTATTGCATGCCTGGTTCAAAATACACACAAGTGCAGTTTGCCAGATTGACGACATCAACAGGAGCGAGCCTTAAGGATGAATTAAGGCTGATTTAAAAAAAGCAACGGCACCCTACAGAAGGAATATTTTCCATATACTGTAAAAATAATTTTTTGTCCAAACCAGCTCCTGAAATTTATATTTTTGGCTTCTATTTTTAAATTGAAATTTTTAAACTGTATTTTGAATATACAAATTGGATTTGTGTATTTTTTTTATCGTGTTTTGAATTTACAAATTGAATTTGCATATATTTTAATTGGTTTTTTTTGAATTTACGAACTGGATTTGTATACTTTTTAATTGCTTTTTAAATTTACCTATTGGATTAGTGTATTTTTTAATCTTGTTTTGAATTTACAAATTGTATTGGCATTTTTCTTAATTGTTTTTTTTTTTAATTTACGAATTAGATTTGTGTATTTTTTTATTGTTTTTTAATTTGTGAATTGGATTTGTGTATTTTTGAATCGAGTTTTGAATTTACAAATTTAATTTGCATATTTTTTATATTTTTTTGAATTTACAAACTGGATTTGCATATTTTTAAATAGTTTTTAAAATTTACGAATTGGATTTGGGGTTTTTTTTTAATTGTGTTTTGAATTTACGAATTGGATTTGCTAATTTTTAAACCGTATTTTGAATTTACTAATTGAATTTGTGTATTTTTTTTATCGTGTTTTAAATTTACAAATTGAATTAGCATATATTATAATTGTTTTTTGAATTTACAAATTGGATTTGCAAATTTTTAAACCGTATTTTAAATTTACGAATTGGATTTGTGTATTTTTTTGATCGTGTTTTGAATTTACTAATTGTATTTTTGTATTTTTAAATTGTCTTTAGAATTTACGAATTGGATTGATATAATTTTAAATTGTTTTTTGTATTTTTAGAATTGGATTTGCAAATTTTTAAACCCTATTTTGAATTTACGAATTGGATTTGTGTATTTTTTTAATCGTGTTTTGAATTTACAAATTCAATTTGCATATATTTTAATTGTTTTTTGAATTTACGAATTGGATTTTCTTATTTTTAAATAGTTTTATTTTTTATTTACGAATTGGATTTGTGTGTTTTTTTTAATCGTGTCTTGAATTTATGACTTGTATTGGCATATTTCTTAATTGTTTTTTTTATTTACGAATTAGATATGCATGTTTTTATTGTTTTTTAAATTTGTAAATTGGATTCGCATATTTTTGAATCGTGTTTAAAACTTACGATGTGGATTTGCATATTTTTGAATCGGGTTTTAAACTTAGAAATTGGATTTTGTAAATGAATTGTGTTGTGGATGTATGAATTTTATTTTGTAAATGTATTATTTTTTAGACTAAACCGGCTCCATACAAAACGGCCAAAAAACAATGTATACACTGTAAATATATAAATACATACAAGAAATATACATAAAATAAAGCCAAAATTTAAAAATAAGATGCAAAGTGTGCAATCAATTGAACTTCAAGGACTGATGTTTCAGTGGAATTTTAAATAAGGCACGACAAGATAATGTTTTACTAACCTTAATGTTTCCTGAGCCAGAGTGTTTCAAAATATCTCCCAGCATAGGGAAGGCTATGGAATGCATACGGTCGTGACGTCGATCTCACGCGACGCGATGCTTATATAAGCGCCTCTTCGACGTCATCAGCCCGATTCTGCCAGTTTTGGGGAAGAGAAAGACATGGCTGCAAGGTTACTGCTGAGAGGCGCCGTACGGGCCGCGACGACCTGCAAATCCCGCCCGGTGCTCGCCGTGAGCCGGGGAATGGCTGCCGGAGGTCAGTGTTTCATCGGCGTCTGTTTTTAGTGACCGGACACCCCGCAGCATCACTCCAGAGTCGGTTTGAACGCTTGCCAAGGACGCGCTGGAGGTCGATGCGCTAACCGAAACCGCTGTTTATGCACGAAAACACGCGTTAAATTATGATTTCTTGAGGGATGTTGTTAGAAATGTTGATTTAGGCTTTTAATATTTGGTATTGTTTAGTTTTATTGTTGTACTTGATTTATAAGATAGCATAAATGTCTAGTGTTGACTATTAGCATGACGTGTGTTGCTAGAAGGGATACAGCTGCGGCCAGAGGTTAACGAGAGCTTTTTATATTATTTATTAGTTACTCAATTGTGTTTTATTAACATCTAAACTATATCATCCTTATAATGTTAAAATATGAATTATTGTTTGTACGCTGTCACAAAAAATGCTATATTGATGTATCCGCAGCTGTATGCCATCTAGACTTTGCCTCAAGCACACAGAACTAAACGGAAATGGAGTATTTTTAAAGCATTAAGTTATCAAAGTCTTAATTGTAAACTTAATATTTTTACACAGGAATTCCCACTGATGAGGAGCAGGCTACTGGACTCGAGAAGAAGATTATGACTGCTCTGAAGACAGGCTCTGTATGCATTATCTTATTAACTGTCAAAACTGACAGGCCAAGGGTTTTTTTTTTTTTTGCATGCATAACATATCAAGGATTAATTCTCACCAAATTGGCGTTCAGCCATTATTTGTTCATCTTCATATTGATTGCATACACAAGTATTAGTTACAAATATTCGTTTTCCCCCTAGTACTTTATACATTAATATTAAACCGCAAAGAATCCTTTGTGGTTTTAAAATATAAAGTGCATCTCATAGCCACATTTTGGGTTTAATGTCATTATGACTTTATATACAGTTTTTTTTAAGGAATCTACATTTTTTTATATTCTCCAAAAAGCTCAAAGTTGGTAAACTGGCTTACGAATATGGCCTCATTGTGTACGATTGAAAAAAAAAAAGTATTTTAGATATTTTTCTCAGTTTAAATGATCTTTACTCCCCCTGATGTTGCTCCAAAAAGTAACCAGTAAGCTGTGAAAAGGGATTTTTGAGTAGCTGGATTAATTATATCAGATTTATTATCTCAACCATTATAAAAATCATTAAATTCATTTATTAATGCTTACTTTGAGCAGTTAGTTCCAAAGTAACTTTTTTCACTCGTCGTCCCTTTTTTCCATTATAGCAATTTTTTTTGTCCCTGTTTTTTTTTTTTGTAGCTTTATTTTAGTACATAAAGATAAACTAAATGGTAATGTACAGATTTTCTTACCAGTTTGCTGGAATGGATGTTTTGTATTGCATTTCAAATAACAAAATGTTTTTGTAATTTTAATTTGTTAAAGGTCACTAATGGAGCTGCGCGATTCTGGCTAAAATGAGAATCGAAATTTTTTTTGCCTAAAAATAAAGATCACGATTTTCTCACGATTCTGTAGATGTAAAATAAAGGTTAATATTAGTGTTTTTCTCAAACATATGGTAAAACAGCAATATTAATATTAAGTGTAGGTCTACTGGTTTCTATAAATAATTATATTCTACTTATAACAATTCTGATGTTGAATTATGTTTGCGATATAGGCCTATGCTTGCAATCTGTCATTGAGAACATTATTAGACCATTTAATTCACTGGTAAAACCAACAATATATAGGCTAGAGTAGTTATACTGACACTGTAAACATTTATTTTCATGCACAACTGTGTGTTCACTATGAAAACAAAAACGTATCAAATGCTTGTCACAATCATAACTGTAAAATGCAGTGTGATCTTTTAAATGACGTGCTCGCTTTCGGTCTCATTTTCACTGCTAAGTGCTGTTCATACTTCGCGCGCGGCTCTCAAACGATCACTCTGTGCCACAAACTGAATATTATTTACAACTTTATTAACCGTTACTCACAACATATGCAGGTTCTGTTCACTAAAGTAGACACTCACATGTCTATCATTAAGTAGAGCGTGCGCCTTCCCACTGTGATAACAGCTCACGGTCAGCAGCTCAAGTCACGTGTGATTTCCCGGCTGCAAATACAGCATTATATGAAGACAAAAATGACATTTTCAGGTGAATTACACCTTATAAATACAGAATGTGACTCTTAACATCATTTGGAGGTGTCAATGTCGCTGAGCAACGTGTGTGAAACAATGAAAAGACTCATACAGCCGCCTTTGCTTCTCTCCTGAACTTGAAAATATGATTGGCAGAATCGTAGAAACACTGGATTACGATCGTCTAGGGGGTCAAATCGAGATCGCGACCTTTTTTTCGATTAATCGTGCTCTAGTCACTAAAGTTTTTCTAATTTTGTGCCGAACCATTCTAAGGCCCTGTCCACACGGACAGCAGGGGCGCAACTACACATTTACTGAGGGGTATGCGGGTTCAAATTTTGTGTGATCCCTCTTATTTTATATTAATTAATTAATAATAAATGAAGACAAATTTTCTGATTAATCTTATAACTTTTGACATTATGTATGATTTGACAGTTTATTTAGAAAAAAATAAAAACAAATCTAAACAGTTACATCTACATGAACACTTTCGGCTGTGGGACTGCATGTTATTGTGTTTAAGGATTTTGAATTAAACAATAACAATATTATATTCGTTTAAAATTCAAAATCATGCTTTTTAACAAAACATATTTATTTATATTTATTATTTGAAACTTTTAATAAGGATAATTTTAAAAATAGTTTTGGCACAACGGCGCCCCCCCCATGTGTGGTGCCCCTATGTGCTGCATATACTGCATACCCCCTTGTTGACGGACACTGGCATTTTCAAAACCGCGTGCTGTTTGTCCTTACAAAAATGAAGTATCAGGTGACAAACAGAAACTTCAAGAAAACTCCAGCCAGGGTGAAGATCTTCTAAAGTTGTGTACGATGTGGTCAAAACAAGCACCCCCACAACCAAACAAGATTCAGCCCTTTTATGATCTCTTTAGTTACAATACACACTGAAGTGATTGGGCATTTGATTTGGTAATGGTAACTGGACCTTGTGTTAGTTGAGCTTCACAATCTCATCTGACTGATATATTTTTCAATCTTCCAGGACCCTTACAGCATGCTGAAGCCCAAGAGTTACGCAGGCTCAAAGTCGGACCCTCATATTGTCCCTTCCATCACCAACAAAAGAATTGTCGGCTGCGTCTGTAAGTCCAAACTCTTCATCCTTGATTGTTCATTTGTAATTTTCTCCAGTGGATGGCTGTATTATTAACCTCATGTGTGTCTGTAGGTGAGGAGGACAACACTGCTGTGGTTTGGTTTTGGCTTCATGAGGGTGAAGCTCAGCGATGCCCTTCCTGCGGCTCTCATTACAAGCTGGTGCCTCATGAGCTTCCTCACTGAGCCTTAAATCCCATAATTCCACAGGCCCCGCCACCTCTGTCATGTTCGTCTTTTTTTGCAGGGAAGTTCAGGAGATGTAACCTTTCCTGATGTGGGACGCAATCTTTTAACAATTCCAAAAAAAAGCAGTTTACGTAAATTATTGGAGTGTCGTTTGTTGCGTTTGGTCTGGTTACACTTAATAAACATGATTACTCTGACTGGGCCTCTTGTGTTTTAATTCTGCTCTGTTCAGTTTGGAGTGCGCCAACACACAGAATCTGAATGTTTTTCATTGCATTAACCTAGGAAAGGAACCTATTATGCCCCTTTGTACAAGATGTAAAGTAAGTCTCTAGTGTTTATGTGAAGTTTCAGCTCAAAATATCAATAAATAATGTTTTAAAGGTTTCTGAAACTGACCCTTTTAGACTTTGATCCTAATTTTGGTGACTGTCGCTTTAAATTTAAATGTTTGTCCTCTTTTAAAAAGAGGGCTGAGCTACAAATGCCTGTTGATGCGTCCCAATTCACATACTATCCGTCCTAAATAGTATTTGAAAATAGAATTAGTGCGTCTCAAATCATAGTATGTTGAAAAGAGTATCCCAAAGGTTCCTGGATGGTTTACCATGTCTGGTAAAAATTTTAAGTGTAGAACCATCCATACTCTAACCCAGGGGTGTCAAACTCAATTCCTGGAGGGCCGAAGCCCTGCACAGTTTAGTTCCAACCCTGCTCCAACACACTTACCTGTAGGTTTCAAACAAGCCTGAAGGACTCAATTAGTTTGATCAGGTGTGTTTGATTAGGGTTGGAACTAAACTGTGCAGAGCTGCGGCCCTTTTGGAACTGAGTTTGACACCTGTGCTGTAACTGCTGATATTGCCCACATTGCTCATTGTATGTGAAGTTGATTAAAACTGCAAACATGGTGAACTGAACTTGTATAAAGACGTGTTTCGACTTTTAACATCTGAATGCAAATTACTCAAAGACCTGAGGATAATTCTCTGCATGAAAGACTCGTGAATGGCAGATAAACCTGCTGCTGCTTCTCCAAAAAGGTATGAAATTATGTCAGAAGTGTAAAGGATTGACAGGGCTCATAACTAAGCAACACAATGATCTGTTAATGAGGAACTAGTGTCCCAAAGCTTGCTCTTATGTTACATACCCGTAGGTATATATTTTTCCTTCACTAAAAAAGTACATACTTGTAGGGTGTTGTATAAGTATGTGCATTGGGATGTAGCACAAGTGTCAGTATTCAAAAACAAGACTAACTTCCTATGCTAATTAGTGATGATTGCCAACAGGCGGGGCTTTCCCCCCTTTAATGACACATACAAAGGGAGAATGCCAATCAAAGTGTTTCTGCAGACTGATTTTATCCAGTCTGATTATAAAACATAGAATTAATAAATATTTACCATTGGAAGCTGCTTATATTCACACACTGCTGCCACTGTGTTTAAACCCCTTATCAAGGTGATTTTTGCTTAAAAGCTCTCCTTTAAAGGCCTATTGATTAAACAGCTTGCGCTTAAAGCCTTGTTTGTTCTGTAGACTGGACTAAATCTTGCATTTCTTCATGAATCTAGTGTTATTAGTAAATATTGGCTAATTAATATTACCCATGACATTCTAATTTTCCAACATTTTAAACTTTACTACTTAATACTTTATTGGTTTAATAATATGAAAAAAACACTGAGCTGTTTTTAGTTTTAGCTTGTCTTTAATATTAATATTCAATTGTCATTTATGAAATAAGCATCAACTTTTAAAAAAAGATATATATAAAACTAACCTTTTAAAAGCTGTTTGCCCAGAAAATATTTATTTTTTAATAGGTTAAACTTGAAACTAAACAGGAGTAAACATTTAAACTAATTCAAATGAGAAAAGCACGACAAAATGACCAAAACCATCAAACTTAAATAGACATTATGTTAATAATCTGTGTTAATTCATATATTTATTCCTTGATTAATTTTTGTTATTTGAAATGTCAGCTTTTTTATTTATAACTTTTTTTATCTACAACCAAAATGTCATTTCATTTAATGGACTTAATTTAATGGCTTTTGTTTTAGACCATTACAATGTGGTCATGTCTTTGGCCCATGAACATTTCCTGCTTGATATCATATATTATAGCTGTAAACAAGAGGCAATTACTTAATGTTAAAACACCTTTCATAACATTATTTATCAATATGATTCTCTGTTTGGATTAGCAGAAGCTATAGAAATTATAAATGTAAAACAGGAAATATGTTGGGATCAATTTTATTGTTTACATTCCTCAAAATGGTCTATAACAGGGGTCACCAAACTTGTTCCTGGAGGGCAGGTGTCCTGCAGATTTTAGCTCCAACCCTAATCAAACACACCTGAACAAGTTAATCAAGGTTTTACTAGGTATACTTAAAACACCCAGGCAGGTGTGTTGAGGTAAGTTGGAGCTAAAACCTGAAGGGACCGAGATTGGTGACCCCTGGTCTATAATATTTGATCTTGGCTTTCTTTTGATGCTGCTTTTCTAAAGACTATATTGTTGCTTCATTATTTAGCAGGTCATCACTCGTAACGCAACAACTTCTAGCTTTAATTTCCTCTGTTTTAATTAAACTGTCAGAGTCCTGTTATGTACAGTCTGTCCTTCTGTGGTCTGAACTCCCAATCGTTTGCGCTTTCTTTCAGTGTCCACAAGGGGTCATTTGTAGGAATAAAATCTGAAGGGCCTCTGGGAAGAATGTAGAGAGATAGATGCCATTTGTAACACAAAAAACAAATGATTTTTATTCAAATACATATAATATCATGTTAAAAGTGGCATAAACTCCCAATTCTAATGCTCGGTTTGACTTTTTCGATTTCTCTTTACTGCATGCTTTTGTTAATTGAAGTCTTTCGCAGTTGAAGTCAGAATTATTAGCCCCCTGTTGTGTACAGTCTGTCCTTCTGTGGTCTGAACTCCCAATTGTTTGTGTTTGCACTTTCTTTCAGTGTCCACAAGGGGTCATTTGTTTGTAAGAATAAAAACTGAAGGGCCTCTGGCAAGAATGCAAAGACAAAGATACTATTTCTAACATGGAAACACAGTATTTATATTAAAATATAAATAATACCATGTTAAAAGTGGCTTAAATCACCTTAATCCCCTAACTCTGATGCTCGGTTTGACTTTTACATTTCTCAAGCCTACATGCTTTTATTAATTGAAGTCTTTCGCAGTTCAAGTCAGAATGATTAGCCCCCTGTTGTGTACAGTCTGTCCTTCTGTGGTCTGAACTCCCAATTGTTTGTGTTTGCACTTTCTTTCAGTGTCCACAAGGGGTCATTTGTCTGTAAGAATAAAAACTGAAGGGCCTTTGGCAAGAATGCAAAGACAAAGATGCCATTCCTAACACGAAAAACACACTATTTTTATTCAAATACTTATAACAGGGGTCTCAAACTCGCGGCCCGCGGGCCATTTGCGGCCCTCAGTGCAATATTTTGTGGCCCGCGCCGACCGCTGTACACTGACAGAATCAGCGGAGCTCTCTCCCCGCTCCGCTGATTCTATCTGTACACAGCAGTCACTGGCATTCCCCGCCCGCCGTTTAAACAAAGGGGCGGGGATGCCGGTGGCGTCACCACGTACCCCGCCCCTTTGTTAGACGCTGTGACGGGAACTCGCGCCGGCCAGAACCAAGGTAAGCTGTTCCCGCCCCTGCCTGCCACTTAGCTACCTAGCTACAGCCTGCATTCAGGGCTCGAAATTGCGACCATTTTGGTCGCATATGCGCCCGAAAATTAATCTATGCGACCTCATAATATATTTGGGCGCATTAGTGCGACTGCTGATAATGGTTGTAGTGCGACCTGTTTTGATTATTTGTAAAAACGTGCTGAATCGCTCTTCCCTGCCGCTATATTGGTTCATATTAGCTGTCAATCACTCAAGCTATTCCGCTGTCAGATGACGGGGAAGGAGCTTTTATGACCACGGGAAATGCAAACGGCTGAAGAGTAAAAACTTAAAGCACACAGGTTTGCAAACCCCACCTAAAATTGAGGTGCAGATGAGAGCGATCATGACACGTCATGTGGTGAATAATGATCCGCCAGCTGAGATCAATCGAGTACGCGCTTCTTGGAGAAGGCGCCCGAATCTCCATGCGTCGCATTCACTGCGTGTTCAGCGCAAATGTCCGCTAAAAGTCAAATCTACTACTGTACATATCATTGCCAAAGAAGCTCGCCTTTACTAAGTTTACACTGAAACTGCGGCTCATAACAAACAGCGGTATTGCGCCGGTGGTATTCGCAAGAATCTTGCGCTGCCTGCTCATAAATTGGGTCGGCTGATTCGCCAGCTTTTCCACAAACATGAGAAGACAAAAGACTGAACCTTTAAATTGACACAAACTGAAACCAAAACTTTTAAAGAGTGATAGAAGTGAGACTTTACTTTCTTTCTTTTGTCTATTCTTTTTTGAGGTGTATATTATTATTATTTTTATATACTGATGACTGCTTTGCAGCTTTCATCATTGAATTGAATGATTTATTATAATCTTTTGTTTGTTTTGTAGCAGAAATATTATTTATTAAATTGACATGCATATAAAAACAGCAGTACAAAATAAATATTTCTTACTGCAATGCTTCATTTTTGTTTGATGCAAACTAAACAATTATTTTTCATAAAGTAACAGACTTTTTATAGCAGATAACCTACATTCATGCACATTCAAGGCAGTATCATAATGAGAAATGGAATTCATTGTTATTATTATTGTCATTTTCATCATCATTATTTTCTATGGCCTAATTATTAGACATTCATTTTGGAATTATTGCACACAAATATCAATGTCTTCGCAGCATTAGTTAGATAGTTGTTTCTGTTTTTTGTCAGTCCTATTGATGTTGTTTTAAAATACAATAAATCCTTTAAAAAGCAATTTGCAGCGGTGCTCATTCAGTTTTGGCGGGTGCTCCTAAATTTTTTCTGGTGCTCCTAAATTTATTTTGGTGCTCCTAAATATTTGAAGTTGGGAGCACCGGTGCTACCAAGTAAAAAAGTTAATTTCTAGCCCTTTCTTATATATATTATAGGTAGATACAGACTGGTACAGACTGATGTGACTGGAGTGGGGTGGGGGTGTTTTATTTATACATATATACGCCTTTTTTTAGGTGAGGGAATGGAAGTTTTGTGTGAGTTCCCTCACTTTTTTCCCTAGGACTTGGCCTTTTTGGGAGCACATATTTGTGTGAGAAGTTATTCTCCACCTTGAACTTCAATAAGTCAAAGTACAGGTCTAGACTTAATGATGATCATCTTCAAGCCATACTGAGGGTCTCAACTGCTTCCGCTCTGAAGCCAAATGTGGTTCAGATTTTTGAGAAGAAGCGCTGTCAAGTCTCTGGCAGTAAGAAGTAGGCAAAAGATGCCATGTTCAGAAGAACTGTTCATAATCTTCACTCAATGTTCTATTAATGTTCAGGACACTTCATGTTCAGAAGAAATAATTAAAACTGTTAATAATGACATTTGAGGAATTTTTTTTTTTTGTGAAATCCCTAATGCGGCCCAGCCTCACCCAGACTTTGCCTCCTGCGGCCCCCAGGTAAATTGAGTTTGAGACCCCTGACTTATAATATCATGTTAAAAGTGGCTATAAACTCCCAATTCTGATGCTCGGTTTGACTTTTCGATTTCTCTTTACTGCATGCTATCATTAATTGAAGTCTTATACAGTTCAAGTCAGAATTATTAGCCCCCTGTTGTGTACAGTCTGTCCTGTGGTCTGAACTCCCAATTGTTTGTGTTTGCGCATTTTTTCAGTGTCCACAAGGGGTCATTTGTCTGTAAGAATAAAAACTTGAGGCCTTTGGCAAGAATGCAGACACAGATGCCACATCTAACATGAAAAACACACTATTTATATTGAAGTAGATATAGGAGGATCCGGCCGATTGTTGACCCTAGGATTCAGGAGAAACAATGAGGTTTTCGTCCAGACTGTGGTACACTGGACCAGCTCTATACCCTCACCAGGGTGCTCGAGGGTTCATAGGAGTATGCCCGACCAGTCCACATGCGTTTTATGGACTTGGAGAAGGCATTTGACCGTGTCCCTCATGGCATTTTGCTCTGGGAGTATGGGGTCAGAGGCACTCTGTTAAGGGCTGTCTCGTCCCGGTATGAACAGAGTAGGAGTTTGGTTCTCATTGCTGGCAATAAGTCAGACTTTTTTCTATGTTGGGCTCTGGCAGGGCTGCCCTTTGTCACCAATTCTGTTCGTAATTTTTATGGACAGAATTTCAGGTCTGAGGGCTGGAGGGGGTATAGTTCGCCGACCACAGGATTTCATCTCTGTTATTTGCATACAATTTTTTCTGGTGGCTTTGTCAAACATGGACCTTCAGCATGCACTGGGGCAGGTTGCTGCCGAGTGTGACGCAGCTGGATTGAGAATCAGCACCTCCAAGTCCAAGGCCATGGAGCTCCACTGGAAAAAGGTGGTTTGCAATCTCCATGTTGGAGGAGAGTCCTTAACCCAGGAGGAGGAGTTCAAGTATCTTGGGGTTTTGTTGACGAGTAAGGGAAGGATGGAGTGTGAGATTGACAGGCGGATTGGTGCAGCGGCAGCAGTCAATGTACCAGTCTATTGTGGTGAAGAAGAAGCTTAGAAGAAAGGCAAAGCTCTCGGTTTACCGGTCAATCTACGTTCCTACTCTCACCTATGGTCATGAGCTTTTGGTCAGATAGACAGGGTGAGGAGCTCGGTCACCCAGGAGGAGCTCGAAGCCGCTGCTCCTCCACATCGAGAGAAGTCAGCTGAGGTGGCTCGAACATCTGTTTCGGATGCCTCCTGGACGTCTACCTAGGGAAGTGTTCCAGGCATGTCCTATTAGGAGGAGAGCTTGGGGGAGACCCAGCTTGCGCCTATGGTTTATATATGGTGTCCTACACGAGAGAGATCTCTGGTCTGGTGGGAGCAAATTGTGGCAAATGACTACTTTTCTCGTCCGTGTTTCCTCTGTTGTTGTTGTGTACCGTGTCTGCGTCTCCACACACGCTCCTCCTTCTACGTCATTAAACCACGGAGAAGCACCACATTGTCTCAAGTTTAATGATGTACAAAACGGAATGCCTCAATACATCCGATCTGCCGAGAGGGAAGTCTGGCGTTCTCTACTATGACTGCTGCCCCTGTTAACTGGCCTCGGAAAAGCGGATGAAAATGAAATAAGATATATAGGCCCAATCTCAATTCTACCCCTTAGCCATTTCCCTTACCCCTCATTTTGGGCATTCACGCCAAGGGGTAGGGATGTTCTAATTTTCTTTTGCTTGAAGGCGTAGGGCTAAGGAGAAGGGGTGAATGGCCCTTCGAACAAAGATATTTCAGGACCATACTCGAAACCAAGGGGTAAGAAAATTTTCCAGAATACACCAGCCACAACGGCAGTATTGCTGTACCCGGAAGTTAGGAGGTCCACAAATTAACATTTTTTGTCATTATTACAAATATTTACGACAAATACATTTTAATATATTCATAACCACGTTCGTAATTTACAGTCATGCGATCTATAATCCATAATAATAACTCCAATACAGCAGTCCCACAACATTCTGACACTCGGATGTCTGATATGTTAGTGTGGTTTTCGTGTGTTTTCATAGATAAATATGGCCACTTCTAAATATTCAAATGTTGTGGTCCAGTGGTTAGCACGTTATATTGCAACGCTGCCGACCCGGGTTTGATCCTCGTCTGAATATGTTATTATTTTTTTCATTTTTATTGTTAAGACATATAATACTGTAAGGGTTGTTGAACACTTAAAGTTCTAAAGCAGCTGTTTTCTCAAAAAAAGACGTGATAGTGTAATTAGAGACTGAATTGGAAATGACCTTATTTTAATATAGTCAGTCGTGAACTGAGGTGGGCCGGTCTGAGGCTTGAAACTCCAGGGCTGAAAAAGAGTCCCACTCCGGCCCTGACAGTTAGGATCTTAGTGCCACATTAGATTGTTATGATATCATAATATATGCCTTCAGTGATCTCCAACTCGAATAGCTACAGCAGTCGCGATCTGTGATCTCATATGACGCATGAGATCGCGATGACATATGATGACGTGTGCAGGTGCTGTAGTGCTGTCCCAGTTCTTAGGGGTAAATTTCGAAGCCCTTCCCCTTAACCCTTGGTTGTATGGCCTAAGGGGTAGGGGTACAAAAATAGAATTGGGATTGGGCCATAATATTATGTTCAAATTGACTTAAATAACCTTAATTCCCAATTCTGATGCTCAGTTTAAATTTTAGGTTTCTAATATCTAAATGCTTGTATTAATTAAAGTATTATAGATTCTTAGTTTTTTCTTTGGGTTTTCTCCGGGTGCTCCGATTTCCCCCACAAGTCCAAAGACATGCGCTACAGGGGAATTGGACAAGCTAAATTGTCTGTGGTGTATGTTTCCTCCAGATTGGGAATTAAGCATTGGGCTAATTGGGTCCACCTCGTAAAAAATAGATGTTACGAAACATCAACTTGGATATAAACGGCCCTGGGAGTAAGTAAGAGTCTTTGAAAACCATAATGCATTTAATATTATTCCAATATTAGTGTTAATTGTTCAGGCAGTTAAATTGCACATTATTGATTTGCGATACTCAAGTCAAGGCTAATATGCTATCTTTTGAAACTGCCTGCGCAAATTGGCTTTTAAGGCTGCTCTTCGTATAAGAATAAAAACACACACACAACATTTTAGCCTTGATTGCTTATTAGCATAATGGGATTCATCAACATGAGTTTCCAAGCTGTCATCTCAGCCTCTCTCTCCTGTTTGCTGTATGTTAATGGTTTAATAAGCATTGCAGGCACACAGTTTAGCGCTTTCGTAGTCATATAATCAATGCATCACCAGATTTATTTGAACGAATGTGAAAATGCCGGGTCACTTATACTTCCAGCGTTCTTTTCTCATTTCACTGGCAAGCAAACCTGAAAGCGAGATGTTATGTTCAATTTGCACATAATTGGCAACGTTTGCTGAGCAGGCTGTGAAAGCGAGAAAAATGCCACACTGAGACATCTGAAGAGGATCTTATTTCCTGCGCATCGCTCTACTGATTTGTTAGCCATAGTGGCGTTAAAAGAAATAAAATTCACAGCGCATATTTTGTTTGGTTTTCCCCTTCTAAAATGTCCCTGATCATTTATATATTTTTGCAGTACAGATGAATTTGAAGCGTTTCATACATTCGCAAAGAACGGTAAATGTAAAAGTGGATTGTTGGGAAAAGTTCAAAGTCAAGGCAACATGATGCACTCAGATTTTTCCCTTCACTCCACAACTGTCTTGATCAATTATTCATGCTGCAATGCATGCTGGGCGCCCAAACCGTCATCAAACCAGTGACAGGTCTGTTTGTTCAGACCTCTTCGACAACAAATAGACTTGCAACAACAATTGGGGAGCTACTGTTTGTGTTTTTAATTAGTGTTTATTTGGCTTTGTTGGGATGAGAAATGATAGCCTGCTCTGTATACTAGAGCTGCCAGATTGTAGAAAAATAAATCATAATTGTTTTGGTTAATATTGTAATTACGATTGCGTGGCACGGTGGCTCAGTGATTAGCACTATGGCATCACAGCAAGAAAGTCGCTGGTTCGAGTAACAGCTGGACCAGTTGGCATTTCTGTGTGGATTTTTTTCTTTCCGTGTTGGCGTGGGGTTCCTCTGGGTGCTCTGATTCCCCCCACAGTCCAAACGCATGCGTTGTCCGCTTGTTAAGTGTGATGTCACGCGAATCGGCTTCCGGGTCCAAGCACTCTATTAAACTGAATGGGAAGACTCGTGAAATGGTAATATAAACGTTTACAAAACGATTTAATACTTTCGAAAATCCCGATCAAAATATATATGTTCATGCCAAATATCCAATGGCCAGAAAGTGATAAATTTCTTTATAAATTGTTCAAATTTTGGTATTTGTGATGCAGCAAGCCCAGAGATTGTAGTGTACATTATGGCTTTATATAAAATTCACTTTAATGTGTGATATGAATGAAAAGTGATCATAAACTAATAATTTCTCAACTCAAATGAGTGGCGGCTTGGACCCGGAAACAGTACTACATACATCACCAACACGTCACTTATGAAGCGGATTGGTGAATTGAATAAACTAAACTGGCCTTAATGTATGAGTGTGCATGTAAATGTAAGTATGTATGGGTGTTTCCCAGTACTGGGTAGTGGCTTGAAGGGTATTCACTGCGTAAAATATATGCTGGAATAGATGGCTATTCATTCCGCTGTGGCGACCTCTGATATAGAGACTAAGCCAAAGAAAAATGAATGAATGAATGACTTTGTGTACTGTATCTCAATACTGGTAGGCACACCCAGAAAACGATAAAGCACTGTTAATTCTATTAGCATCTTTGCTCTACTGGATTTATCAATGCTTGTTATTGGTTTATAATAGTTTATGCAAATGCTGAACAAAAACATGGCAATTAATCCAAAAGTTCCTCCCCAAATAGAGCCATTTAAGTCATCTGGTGAAATGATACTCAATATTGCAATGTGAATTGCAGAAAAGTTAAATATTGCGATGTCAATATTACATTTTTCAATATCGTGCAGCCCTAGCTGCTGTGTGATGCATGACTTTTTAGACTGTAATACTGTAAGACAGGATGTTGTAGCCATTTTTTGAAAGTGTATTTTATTTAGTTTAAACGTTGATTTTTTTTTAATTGTTTTGTTTTGTTTTTCAATTTGAATGTGAATGTCATAAAGGCAAAATGGAACGGCGGTGAGCCAGACGAATGGAAGTGGGGTCGGTATGTTTTTTTGACCACTTCATGTATTGTTTGGTGATCAATTGTTTTATATCGAATTTCATTTGATATCATTTTCTTTTCGGCTCAGTCCTTTTTATTAATCTGGGGTCGCCACAGCGGAATGAACCACTAACTTATCCAGCATATGTTTAACGCAGCTGATACCCCTCCAGCTTGAACCCATCACTGGGAAACACTCATTCACATACACAAAACTCAAACACAAAGGAAAATTTAGCCTACCCAATTCACCTATAGCGCATGTGTTTGTTCTGTGGGGAACACCGAAGCACCCAGAGAAAACCCAAGCGAACACGGGGAGAACATGCAAACTCCACACAGAAACACCAACTGACCCAGCTGAGGCTCGAACCAGCAACCTTCCTGCTGTGAGGCATTATCGATACAAACTGCGCCTCCGTGCTGCCCATTTGATATTATTTTTATCTATATTACCTGTTTAATAAACAAGAGAATCAAAGGAAAGCAAATGGAGGGAAAGTGGGTTCGAAAACAAAACATGCTTCTGCGGCCTGAACTAATTGGCCAGAACATAGGGGTTTACTTTTAAATAGCATTAAAGAAGCCCTATTTTGCATTATAAAAGGTCATATTTTGGTTTGGGGGAGGGGGTCTCACTTTTATTGTCTTATCATTCATTCATTCACTCAGAAAAACCGTTAGCAAAACTAAAGCCATTAGATTTCTTTACCCATCTCCCACCATGCAAGTACATACACACTTTAAAACACACAAACGCACACCTTTATTTGTTGTCAATCTTTCTTGCTTCGTCAATATATTGTGGTGTATACTGTTTAATAGTCAATTTAAATTATCTAATAAATACATTACAAAATTAAAAAGCAGCATTGATTCGCGCCCTCTCATGGTAGGTGCGCTGCAGGCGCCACTGCTGGATGGAAGGTCCATAATAGGGGCTATTAAATAAGTAACCTATAATGTGTTATACTCTGGGCCCGGTTTTTCAAAAGGTTTAATAAAATTGATCCAGATTTAGTAATCCTGTTTTTGCGATCCGTGATCACGTAATCCAGCTTACTTTTTGAGCCAGTTTTACAAAGCAACATCGGATTGGATCAATCTGATCCGGATAGGAACTTTTCAGGATCACTAAATCTGGATTACCAGTGTTTAAACAGGATAGGACATCACAATGTAGAACTATAGATATGTAAAGAGCGACAAGTAGAATAGCCAGCGTAGGGTCAATATAACTTTATTTTTATTTGATATGAAAACTAAGAAAAAATTTTTATTATTAAAATAATAATAATAAATAATAAAAACAAGAAAAAGCCCACCCCATCCTCTTCCAGCAGTCCGCTCATCTGAGACCTACAACACTGTACATTGAGGATATTTATAATAAGTTTCCAATATAGATGTAAATCAAAAAAAAGACTTAATGTCAAAAACTCTTAATTATTTCAGATTCCTCATCTGATGTGGAGGGAGCAGCTTGTCTGAGCGCAGCCTTTAGGAGGCAAATCTCAAGTCTGGCCTTGGTTTGCTGCAGTTTGGTCAGAGTGAGTTGTTCCTCTTCCTGATGAAGCTGTGCTTCTGCCCTTTCAGTCTCTTTTTGCAATTGTTGAAAGAGATTTCAAAAATCAGTGATTGCCATTCTTTGCATTTTTTTTGTTATTCTGTAATCATTGCATGCATCACTAATAAATATTCTAAAAAGAATATATTATTAAAATATTTTCCATTGTGATGAATATATATATCAATTAGTGACATAATAAAATGTATTGTTTTTGGTCAGTTTTGACAGCTGTTTGGGGGATTATTTTATGAGGCCAAACTCCTACTTTGCTGCAGGCCTATACTGAAAGGCTGAATACGTTAAAGCCTATACTCACTATAGCCTGACGAATGAACAAATAAAATCAAAACCTTATGAATAAATAGTATATCTCGTAAGATACTGCATGATCCAAAAATAGTATTATTTAATAATTTTTAAAAGTTTTTATTACATTTTGGACATGAAATCCACACTAAATCCACCCTTCTGATGGGATCAGTTTAATCCAGGTTTTTTGGATCAAAGTGATCCAGATCCTACAAAAAAGGTGTGAAAAACCCAAACTTAAGGTTTGATCCGGATCAAAACCAAGATTGGATTACGTGATCTAATCCGATTAGGTAATCCGTTTTTTCTTTTGAAAAACCCATTTTCAAGATTTGATCCAATCCCTTATCCAAAATCCTAGTGGATTACTTTTGAAAAACCGGGCCCTGGAACTAACTTGCAGAACACTGGTAAAATGTACTAACGGTTTTAAACTTAAAATTTTTCCTTTACAATGCAATGGAAGGTTTGAAAAGATGTTGTTTCTCAGTGTAGTCAGAAGTGAACTCTTCTTCGCTTTATCCTTTTAGTGGCGTAATCTGCATAATGTGACCGTCCTTGCATCTGCATAATGGAGACCCGCGACACGTAATGAAAGATGTAATGAGATAGATGAGGACGGTTTGCTCCCTATGTAGTGTGCTGCCCGTCACATCTGGCCTTAATGATTGAATAATGCCGCTCGGTATTCCGCAGAGCCCCGCACATATTCCCACAAAATGACTGGGGGAAGAAAAAACAACACAGCTCCAGGCAGTCCGAGTGTGCTGTAAGATTACAGACAGCCCAAGGAGAAATGATGTGAATGTCGAGTAGATGTATGTTTAATGTTTTCCCCCCTTCTCTTTGAAATTATTTTTAACATCCCGCTTGACTTGTTAGCGTACGAGAGCTCGCCTTTAATTACTCCCCGAATGACATTAGAGGAAAGTGTTCAGCGATATTGACATTCTAACACAGTGGAAAAGCATCTCTTTCACCGGCGAGGAAGCATTAGTCATGTCGAGCCTTTCACAACTGCGTAAACAAGGTTTTTCTTTGTGATTCGAGCAGCGGCATTTAATATGATGACGATAACGTTATATAATAGAGCTTTCTGGAGCCATCCTCACAACAGGTGAACAATCTGACAGAGGGTATACTGTGATTCCTGAGGAAATACTGTGACTGTGTGTTAAGAAATGCAGAGATCTAATTTTTTTCCTAGACTTCTTTGATGAAAACTGATGTAAGAGTTGAAAAGTCTAACAGAGGAAGAAGTTGATGAATCATTTTTGATGGATAATGCAGTTCCAGCTTTATAGTTTTGCATTGATACATTATTTAATATATATTTGCTGTGCCTTGTACTCAGTACGATTATAATTGTCATGTTTGAATAGATTACCATTATTGAAAAAAAAAGAGGAGCGTTTTATTTTTATTTATAATTATTTTATTTATTTATTTTTTGTTGTTTGTTTGCTCGTTTGTTTGTTGTTTGCTTTTAGTTTGTATTATAAATATATATATCCTTATATTTTGTATAATTTGTAAATGCAACAAGGTTATTATTGTTGTAAAATGTTTGTAAAATGTTGTATTTCAATGTGTAAAAACTGAAAATGAAAAATAAAAATATTATGAAAAAAAAAAAAACAGAGTTGAAAAGTCTGAAAACATTTTGCCAAAGTTTGCCCATGTTAAACTTTGATTTGGCCCGCCACCCTATCTCAGAAAAGAGGGAGAATGATTGGGAAGGTTGGGGAAAATGCCTTCAACAGAGATTGTCAATACTATTTTAACATAATCTTTTGTTTATTTATTTGTTGAGCTACAAAAAAATGTCTAACTGAAATAAAATGTCTGAACGAATCAGTTTTTTTGTCAAAATGTAAATACTGTTACAGGATGGATAGAGGACACTCCACAAAAAATACATATAAATATTAATATGACTATTTAATTTGGAAAAATATTAATAAATTAGGAATTTACCGTGGTAACTTAAATGTAATTGTGTAGATTTACCTTTGGTCCACCACCCTCAATGAAGTTTGGTTTTTGGTCCATATCAAAGTTTGGGCACCCCTGGTGAAAAGCATTATAACAGTCCATACTCATTTTGAGTGAAAACGGTCCATACTCATATCAACATACTATGACTTGGGACACAGTAAGTGAAGTTTATTTATAAACAAATTTCGAGAGGATCACGTGCTTATGATTGTTCACAGCTGTTCCAACTTTAGCTAATGACTGATTATCCTATCAGACGATCCTTAACTCACTATAATTAACCAGACTTTTCTCATCTCAATATCTTCATCTTGAAGAAACCCCCCCCCACCCAACCCTATTTCCCTCCTTTCAAACGGGCGTCACGGTGGCAATCACAGCAAGAATGCCCCTGGTTTAATTCCTTTCCAAACCAGATGGCATTTCTGTGCGGAGTTTGCTCGTTCTCCCCGTGGTCGCGTGGGTTTTCCCCGGGTCCTCCGGTTTCCTCCCACAGTTCAAAAACAAGCACCCTAAACAACTAATCCAAACACTTTAGCTAAACTCTGAGTACACCTTTCAGCATCTATATCTGACACTTAGCTACAACAAGCAAGAGGGGGAGTCATCGAGATCTACCTGAGCTCAAACTCCCCTCTCGTCTTGCAACGGGAGGGAGCCCAGGGCTTGAGGATCTTATAAGCTCAGGGCTCTGTCCCGGGACAGCACGCCAAACAAGCTTTACTAACAATCTTTAGCTAAGTTTGAACTCTTGAAAGCTGCATCCGAAATCGCATCCTTCCATACTAGTTTAATTTGAAGTTTAAGTGAAGTTAAATTTTAAGTGAAGTTTTTAAACTAATTTCGAGAGGAGCACGTGATATAATTGACTGCAGCTGGCCACCTATCTACACTCATTAGTTAGCCAATCAGATCTATCCTAACCCACTATAAGTAGCCTAGCTAGACATTACTCCCTTATCTTCGTTTTCCGAAGAAGCCCCCCATCCACCCCCTTTCTCCTCCTTTTCTCCTTTACAAAAAGGGGAGCTCTCGAGAACCACCTGATCTCGTACTCCCCTCACATGCTCTATGGACCTGGCGGGAGCCCTGGGCTCAACTATCTCCGAGCTCAGGGTTCTCTCCCGGGACAGCATGCCAAACCTGCTTACAGCTGTCAAGCAATATCTAAGTGTGAACTCTTGAAACTAATTTCGAGAGGAGCATGTGCTCATGAGTGACCCAGCTGGTCCACATTGGCTAAACAGGATTCTCCATTCAAAGGATCCCAAGTCACAATATACATCCTCATTTCCTTACACCTATCTTCATCTGGAAGAAACCCCCCTCCTCCCCTTCTTCCTCCTTTATCCAAAATGGGCGGCATGGTGGCCCAGTGACTAGCACTGTTGCCTCACAGCAAGAATACCTATGGTGTTGGGTCCTCGCTGAGCCATCTGGTTATTCTGTGCGGAGTTTGCATGTTCTCCCTGTGTCCGCGTGGGTTTCCCCCGGGTTCCCCAGTTTTCTCCCACCATCCAAATGACTCTCGAAATGAATGTAAACCTGAAGTGGCCCACTTGTACAATGCCAAAAGGGGGCCAAAGACTCCAATTCATATATGGGCCATTTAAGGCAAAGATTTGGCACTTATGGCAAAATGTAATCTAAATGTGAGCCTATTGTGGCATAGTCATTTAATCTGGGTCTAAATCTAAATCACACGTGTAAGTGCAAATGTGGCCCAGTTATCTTAAATGGCTAACATGGATTTAATGAAGAAAATGGGCTTCATGAAGGCTGAAAAACAGTGCTGACATGTTTAGGGCACGTACTGTATCTGATTCCACTAGATCCAGCTCTGTGAGCTCATCAACTCCTCCAGAAACTTAAACTGGATGATAGAGGCTTTCAGCGGTGCTTTTGACTGAGCCGCACCCAGTTGAACTGGTGTCGGGGTCGGCTGGATTTCCCTTGGGACACCAACAACAGATGCTACATCACAATCAGGCCCCCACAAGAGCAAGCTCCTGATTGGTTAACACAGCGCGAATGTCCACTTAAGTTCAGATTTTTGAGCTCGAGAGATTCGGGCGAAATGCGCGTTAAGCGAGTCAAACGTGCAAAATGCTCAATTCGTGCCGCGCCATTTGCGCGTATCGCACCATTCTCACCGCTTTATCGCACCATTTTCACCGCGCAATTCACATCATTCGCGCTGCGCAATTCACGCATATCGCATCGCAGGAAGTCTATTTTTGCGCGTTTGCATTGACTTTATATGCATTAAAGCATGCATTTATAATCTATTTAAAAGCAGAAAAAAGGAAACTCCCACCATCAAGGTGATACCGGTATTACCGGTGTTGTCACATGTCGATTAACCGGTGGGGAAATTTCCTCATCATCATAACGCTAATCTGTAAATACACGTCTATCTGATGGCCGTTAAATATGCAGCTGTATATGGGAGATGGCTGACAGTAAAAGTGAACAGCTCCACCAGAGCGTCTAAAACTCACATGCAGGTCTATTTTACATTCTATGGCAGAAACACTATTGAGCCTCGGTTACAGACTTACGTGTAGTTGCAGACGCGATCATGAGGTGCCGAGTTTAAAGTAATCAATCAGAGAACAATAGAAAAACTGCATTACTTTGATCAATTGAGTATAGCATATTATAATGAAATCCAAAAATTATAGTATAATATTGAGAGTTAATTTTAAGCTCCCGGCCCACCTGAGGGATCGCTGAGGCCCACGGCCCACCGGTTATCATGGTAAAGATAAAAGAAATCAGTTATTAGAAATTAGTTATTAAAACTGTTATGCTTAGAAATGTGTTAAAGAAATCTTCTCTTCGTTAAACAAACATTGGGGAAAAAAATAAACGGGGGCTAATAATTCTGACTTCAACTGTATTCACTTTATTCTCCGCCGACGAGTGGGCGCTGCCATTTAAATCTTTTTGGCTTGAGACTTCCGGTCTCATTCACTTCCATTCATTTTTTAACGTTAAAAACTGCACTTTACGCTGCTTGATGTTGCAATTTGATATTTCCTTGTTATATTATTCTACTTGGTCTGTATAGTCATGCAAACATTTGTTTGTAGAGCAAGTAGTTTGACCGTTTTCTGCCGTTTATTATTCCTAGTCATTCCTCCCATAGGCGACTGAATCAGAAGTTCTAAGACAGGGTTTTTCAAAGTCTAAGACAGTGGGCCTCCCTTTTGACACAACTTATCCATTGGCACCCCCCTCCTCCCAAACACGCACGCACGCACGCACGCACGCACACACACACACACACACACACACACACACACACATATATATATATATATATATATATATATATATATATATACAGTATATATAAAGACACAGACAGATGTCAGACTGTTAACTCACTTTTATCATCATTTGCATGAAAGTGCAATTATTTACAGAGTAATAACAAGTATTTTGATATAACGTTTTTAAAACTAGGATGATGGTTCAATATGAATAGAACAGTTCCAAGAACTGTCCATCCCAGTCAAAACAGTGGAAGTTTAGCGGGTCTCATGCTGTCATTAGCCAAAATATTTTGACAAACCACACATAAAGGTCGTGGTTGATCAGCTGGTCCTGTCCACGTAAATCATAAACTCAAATACTGATCATCATATCGTCGTCTTTTGGGTTTAAGCCCTGAACTTGAAGGCTTTTGTGGCGAGGGGGCGTGGCCGAGCGCAGTGGGAACGGAGTGAGGCCACCGCGTAAGTGGATACACCTGCGGTGCGCACCTGCCTCAGATCCCACGGAAGGAGCTCGGGATCATAAAAGGAGGAACAAGGGCAGAGGAAGCCGAGAGAGGACCGGACCCGGACATATTTTACTTTTGCTTTCAGTTTGACAGCAGTCTCCGTGAGGATCTGCCGTCCGTTTGTTTTGGTTTAGACGGAGCTGCCGTCACTGTCATTAATAAGTCACTTTAAAACTGCTTCGGTTCTCCGCCTCCTTCCCGGTGGCCAAAGGGCCGTGAACTTCATTACAGCTTTGAATCGGGGTGGGTCTCAGAAACTGACCCATTGTATTAGCAGGCATATAATAAACGTTTAAATATAATAAAAATTACATATAATAATTAAACTTCATAATTATATTTTTATTATATTATATTTTTCCCGCGCCTCCCCTGACATGCTCTGGCGCCCCCCAGGGGAGGCGCGCCTCACACTTTGAAAACCCCTGTTCTAAGACAATCGTGAAAACAGGCGCACTTCCGCATTTTAGAATAAGGCCAATATAGTGCATTTATTGTGTATGGCCATACATCTAAAGCACTTTACAATTATGAAGCAGGTCTCTCCACACCACACACCAGTGGCACCAGAAAGGCTACAATTAAGTTATTAATCATTTAATAGCTGTATTGCTTTCAGGCCAAAAATGGGCCTTCGAAAGAAGTAATCTCTGCTATTCAGTTCTTGCTCTGCATTTCTCAGTGGGGCCATGAGAAAAAAAAAAAACAACTGTGGTAGGGATGAATTTTAAGAAGGGATGGATTTAAATGTACCTGAGGAGGACATTTAGCATTCGGGGTCTGTCACATAGGGGCACGAGAGACGCATCTCAGGACAATAGTCTATGATTAGCAGTGTGCTTATCTGCGCAACGCCGCCTGCCATTAGTGTGCTGCAGGAGCGCTGTCTCCATAGCAACCAATCTGCCTGAAGTCCAGACCCCAGTTGTGCTTGTCAAAGATCCACTCAAAACCCTCTATTCACTGCTTTCTGCCTTGAACGCCCATTTAAGGCTATTATGGCCTTTGTAATAGCTGGAGGGATCACGTAGATCTCGACGCTGCTGTGAAACCTCACCTTGACTCGATCCATGCGCACAAGATTAATTAACCTGCGTGACCCCTTCGCAAACACTCTGACGTGGACCTCGCTCATAGTCCAACACCTGCCACTTGATATTTCCAGACCCAGAGAGAATGAACAGGAGTGGGATTTGTGAGCGTGTTTCGCCACTGATGAAATAAAAATGGCAAAAGGTTTATTAGTGGCACCACTTGATTGCTTATAAACAGAGTTAATGCATAAAATACAGACCCCTGAATGCCCTGATGTTCATCAACGAATGTGGAGCAAAGGTTTTACAGCTGAATTTGAAACAGAGTTTTGTAATGGAAAAGATTTGATTTGACACTGCAGGCAAAGAGTATATTTAAAGAGCCCATATTATACATGAAATAGGGTCATATCTTGGTTGTAAGGGTCTCCAACAACAGTATAATATGCATGCAAGGTCAAAAAACACTTAATCTGCATTTATTTTTACCTAATTATCCCAGCGACTCCCGTATGTATCGTCCAGTGATTCATTTGTTCCCAAACCCCTCCTTAGCGCGAAGCTAATCTGCGCTGATTGGACCAATGACAGCCTGTTGCGATTGGTCGACTGCCTTCAGTCAGAGAGTAAAATGTACAACAGCTAATCAGCAATATAAAAGTAATCACAGTTCATACACGCTCGATAGTGTAGGCGTGGATTTTAGCTGCCAGTGGGTCAATGTAAAAACTCAGACGATTAACTATTTCATTGAGCAAAAACTCCAAAAACTGTCGAGGAGATCTCCAAGCTTGTCTCACTCTGCTCTTTTCACAGACACAACCACACACACACACACACACATTGCCATCGTCCGCGCACACAAACACAAAAACACACACAGACCTCCGAGCGACAACGCGCGCGCACACACACACAAACACACACACATACCTCCGGACGACAGCGCACGCACACACACACTACCCTCGTCCACGGAGCTCCATAAACAAAGCAGCACGCGATAAGAGAATATAGCCAGTTAACCTGATGCAGTACACGCGGTTACAAGTAATAAATCACAACTAAATACATTTGCAAGCTAGAGTCAACGAGGCAACAACTTTAATCGCACGTACTTACACTTGAGAAATGGAGGAAGAAACCCATCCTGACGTCCATCAGTAAGTTACTCTTTACTGATCCTTCCTTTAACAAACGCAGATGAAGTATTCTTTGTAGCATGTAGTTTCCAGAAGTTTCCAACTGCTTGGTTATAATGCTGATGTTTCATCTTTGGGTAGAGGCTCGATAATATCCATCTGCAGTGTGGCTTCAATTGACCGGCATGTGTGTGTGACCTTGTGTTTGTGGGTGTGTGTGTGTGTCTGCGTTACTGCGTCAGAGGGCGGGGCCTCAGGTTTGAAATCTTCCGGGTTTGCGCGTGCACGTGAATAACTTGGTTTCGTTCGTACGTCATGGCGAAACACCTAATGACTCGGTATCAAGGCGAGTCATTTGAAGCACTATGAGTCGACTCTTTTATAGATGAATCAACCGTTTTAAACACTGTACACTTACAGATTTAAGCCTTAGCTGGATACTTCACTTCAATTAGAGCTGTGTTACACACTACATGGAGGGGAATTTTCAAAAAACCATAATATGGGCTCTTTAAGTATGAGTAAGCTCTTTTTCAGTCACACTTAACAATGAGGTTTTATTAGTTATTGTTAGTTAGTGTATTTACTAATGTCAGCTAATTAATTAGGGATGTAGCGATTCACCTGACTCACAATTCGATTCATGATACTAATCTCACAATTCATGATTTAGTCACGATTTTTTAACAAAAGTATGGTGACGAGTGCTTTCATTTTTTTCTTAAATGCTGCACATTTTTGCAAAATATTTGTTCTTTTTTACTTGCTGTTCAAAAAATAAAAAATAAATTAAATAACATTGAAAATTAAAGAGGCGAGGCAGTGGCGCAGTAGGTAGTGCTGTCGCCTCACAGCAAGAAGGTCGCTGGTTCGAACCTCGGCTCAGTTGGTGTTTCTGTGTGGAGTTTGCATGTTCTCCCTGCCTTCGTGTGGGTTTCCTCCGGGTGCTCCGGTTTTCCCCACAGTCCAAAGACATGCGGTACAGGTGAATTGGGTAGGCTTAATTGTTCGTAGTGTGTGTGTGTGAATGTGAGTGTGGATGTTTCCCCGAGATGGGTTGCGGCTGGAAGGGCATTCGCTGCGTAAAAACTTGCTGGATAAGTTGGCGGTTCATTCCGCTGTGGTGACCCCGGACTAATAAAGGAACTAAGCCGACAAGAAAATGAACGTATGAATGAATGAATGAAAATTAAAGAAGACTCATTATCATTCATAATTTTCTCTTCGGCTTAGTCTCTTTATTAATCTGAGGTCGACACAGCGGAATGAACCTCCAACTCGCCCAGCAAATATTTTACACAGCAGATGCCCTTCCAGCTGCAACCCATCACTGGGAAACATCCATACACACTCATTCACACTTATACACTACGGACACGTTAGCTTACCCCATTCACTATACCACGTCTTTGGACTTGTGGGGGAAGCCGGAGCACCCGGAGAAAACCCATGCCAACACGGGGAGAACATGCAAACTGACCCAGCCGAGGCTCAAACCAGCAACCTTCTTGCTTTGAGGCGAACGTGCCACCCACTGTGCAGCCCAAGAAGACTCATTAATATTAACAAACCAAAACCAAAGACTATATACTACACAAGACGTGTCACTCGTAGTTTTGAATGGGGAAAAGTGTAACGGTCAATATGGCGAATGAAGCCCCGCCTATAAGTACAAGAGCCAATCAGCAATGACTAGAGACTGATGTTTTTCCCGGGGAGAAGCTCGTACCAGACCAGGTTTTGTAGTCAACAAATGCACTGGAATCTCAGCGAATACTTGCTTCACAGACTTTAGAAATATATCCACATAAAGCTTGAAATGTGTAATTTGAAATGAACCAAATGCACTTTAAAACCTGTAAATCTGTATGAAACGAACACAAGGTAAAGTCCATCCTGTGAAATGCTGATTACATGACAGTAACTACTCAAACGCCCCACAAACTTGTAAACAAAGAGTCGCTGTTATTTCTGGAAGAGACTCACTATCAAGACCAAGTTGTGGATTACTTCAGAAGAGCAGCGCAATCTGACGAAGCATTATCCTCAGGATGATAATGTGTAACACTGCCATAAAAGAGGTTGATGTATTGATGTGTTGCTATGTGCTGGGATATTGTTTTTAAAATAATATTTATATGTTTTTAAAAGAAATATCAGCATAACTCTGTTTTCTGGCATTAGCTGAGGTCTTTGCAATGTCCCCGGCTGATGATAGAACTCATTTCACTGGGGACTGAGATGGCTGGTGTGGCCTTTCCTAAACCAGAGAGCAGTGTGTACAGAGGAGGTCAATAAGCCCCTGCTCCAGGAGACTGACCACTGGCATAAAAAAACGGATTTTAAAATGACTAATTATATAGTAGGATAGACACAGAAGTTAAACATGATTATGAAGGTGAATAGATAATATGTTCTTGTATAATGAATTAATATACTACTATTAGTGTAATTAATTAGTATACTATATATTCATTCATTTTCTTGTCGGCTTATTCCCTTTATTAATCCGGGGTCGCCACAGCAGAATGAAGCGATAACTTATCCAGCACATTTTTATGCAGATGTCCTTCCAGCCGCAACCCATCTCTGGGAAACATCCACACATACACATACACACACTCTAGGGACAACCTAGCCAACCCAATTCACCTGTACCGCATGTCTTTGGACTGTGGGGGAAACCGAAGCACTTGGAGGAAACCCAGGCGAACGCAGGGAGAACATGCAAACTCCACACAGAAACACCAACTGAGCCGGGGCTCGAACCAGCAACCCACCGACCTTCTTGCTGTGAGGCAACAGCACTACCTACTGCACCACTGCTTCGCCCTATAAAGGTGCATATTTATACCTAAAAAGTACAACTGTGTTCTGTAAAGTACTTTAAACGTACAAAAGTATACCTGTCAGGTACAAAAATGTTCATTTAAGGTACCAATGTGCACCTGTAAGTTACAAAAATGTACTTTTTGTAAAGGTACAGCCCCACTGACAGCTTTTGTACCTTTACTTCTCAGTGTGTACAGTTAAAGTGACAATTATTAGCCTCCCTTTGAATTTATCTTTCTTTTATTAAATATTTCCCAAATGATGTTTAACAGAGCAAGGGAATTTTCACAGTATGTCTGATAATATTTTTTTCTTCTGGAGAAAGTCTTATTTGTTTTATTTCAGCTAGAAGGTCAAAATTAAGGTCAAATGTCAAAATTATTAGCCCCTTTAAGCAATATTATTTTTTGATTAGTCTACCAAACAAATCATTGCTATAGACCTTTTTCATGGCTGCTGCATGGAGGGCGCCATAGCAACCAGCGTCTTCCGGTAGAATGCGAAAAACTTCCGTTTACAGCGTGTACAACTGGTAATTTGCGCTCCGAAAATGGGTTTCAATAACGTTTTTAATGGATAACAGAGTGTTTTTGTGACACACAACTTAGAAATGGTTCTGTTAAAGCCGTTATAATCTGTCACATGTGGTTCAAGCGCGTCAGAAATACGAGAAAAACGTTTGCCGTCAGAAATAGTGTGTGTGCGCGTTCCCGGCCTGTCAGCTGTTAGCTCAGAGCAGAGAGAGAGAGAAAGAGAGAGAGAAAACCAGAGTACTGGCATGAAACTTAACAGGTATGAAAGTCGTGCAATTTACAAAAATGAGCAATAAAAGTCTGTTATTGATCCTCTGCTGGCTGATTTGCTGTTCATTCTAATCGCGAGCCGTTTGTGTTTTATTTCGTGTGTTGTTTTTACCACGGTTTGTGTTTTTCTGTCATTTTGAAATGACACAAGCCTATATTTTCGTGTGTGTGTCAAACATTTTGGTGAACTACATTTGTTTGGGCTGGTTATATATTTGAAATAAAGAGAAAATGTTGACTTTAGCGATGACGAGGCTTCATTTAAACTGCAGAAGATGCCGTCTGACAACGAGGGGAAATCGCCTCACAGCAGCTGTTTCCCATCCTATTAGATCGCATTTCTTTAAATGATCAGTCCAGGAGATGCTGCTGATGGACAACAGTATTAGTTCAAAGAGGATAAAAGCAGGTAAAATAGATTAAAACTATTGTTTCAAAGCTGTCCAAATGTGACTGTTTACACGCATCAGCTGCCGACCGGAAGTTCTTCCTGCATACACGCAAAGCATAATGGGTAATTTTGCGTTCCAAGAAAAAGGTCTATACAATACCTTGCATAATTACCCTAACCTGCCTAGTTACCTAACTGAAGTAAACCGGTTAACATCTCATGCCTACTACAAACTAGTAGCGTATTGAAATAAATGACGTGACAACTGTAATTATATAATCGAACCAACAAAATTTATATTTGTTGCATTCCTACACGCTGTGCATTGGTTTTTTTTCATCTTCTTTGTATTCACGTCCAGGTCTTGACAGCCCAGCAAGTGCACTGACTGGTGCTTGACTTGCACCCTGGTTGAATCATCTCGAATTAAAGCACCTTCTAGTGGGATGCTCCAAAAATGAGGATTATCAAATGCAGACTCACAGCCTGCCTCCTGCTCGGAGGGCATCTGGGCTTAGGGAGAGCCTATTCAGACACATCTGCCCTGCTGAGGACTTCTGATAAAGACCTGAGCGATTTTCAAAGAACGATAAAACCCCTGAGAATTGCAGAGCGCTGAAAGACTCTGCAGTCCTCTGTACCCGCAGGGCGAGTTTAGCCCGGGCACCCGCTGTCAAGCCATTATGACAGGAGATTCTCTATAATTGCCCATTCCAGAAACGCCAGATAAGATGTGTGTGATATAAACTGATCGGACAACTTGAAATTTGAATGGAAATCCTGCTGGAAAAGAAGTTTGGTGGCGTTTATTTTTAATGGAAGCCATTTCGGGGCCAATCATCACATCAAATGATGTGAATCCAGGCCAGTGAGGCTTCAGGGTGTGTAAACAAAATAATGGCTAATATATATTTGAATTAAAGGATGCCCATCTGTAATTCTAATTGTTTAAAATAGTATGTGTAAACAGGCATTTTTGCTATATTTTGAAATACACACTCACCGGCCACTTTATTAGGTACACCTGTCAAACTGCTCGTTAGCGCAAATTTCTAATCAGCCAATCACACGCCAGCAACTCAATGCATTTAGGCATGTAGACATGGTCAAGACGAATGCACAACACGTCCAACCTTGAGGCAGATGGGCTACAGCAGCAATAGACCACACTGGGTGTCACTCCTGTCAGCTAAGAACAGGAAACTGAGGTTTTAATTCGCACAGGCTGACCAAAATTAGACAATAGAAGACTGGAAAAACGTTGCCTGGTGTCATGTTCACCAGCGAACAAACCACCAGATGTCGCTGGTAAACACTCACACACAAACACACACTTAGGACTACAAATCTGCTGATAAATGGACTACATATTCAGTCATGCCACACACACACACCTGCTCAAAGTCTCCACTGATTAGACTCCCACAGCTGATCCTGCTTCAAGACTGATTACACACAGTATTTAAGCAGCACACACACTCATTCACATTGCCGAGTCTTGTTTACTGTTAGTGACATTTCAACGCGTTTTCTTTGTCTGCCTTTGCCGTGTTTTGATCCTTGCATTGTTTATTTATTTGATTCTGTTTGCTGCCTGCCTGTGACCATCTGCCTGTTAATTTGACTTCGACTCTGGATTGCCTTCATACATCTGTTTGCCCCTGTTTTGACCACTGCTTGCCTGACTACAATTAAACCTGCATTTGGATCCTACCTTCTGTTGTGTGTGTCACTCCCCGTCGTTACACCTGGTCTGATGAGTCTCCATTTCTGCTGCCATATTCGGATGGTAGAGTCAGAATTTGGAGTCAACAACATGAAAGCATGGATCCATCCTGCCCATTAGTACCAATTGAGCATCGTGTCAACACCACAGCCTACCTGAGTATTATTGCTGACCATGTCCATCCCTTTATGACCACAGTGTCTCCATCTTCTGATGGCTACTTCCAGCAGGATAACACACCATGTCATAAAGAGCTAGTCATCTCAGACTGGTTTCTTGAACATGACAATGAGTTCACTGTACTCAAATGGCCTCCACAGTCACCAGAGCTCAATCCAATAGAGCACATTGGGCATGTGGTGGAACAGGAGATTGGCATCATGGATATGCAGCCGATGTGATGCTATCATGTCAATATGGAGCAAGGAATAAATCTACAGGCTCTAAGGAATATTTCCAGTACCTTGTTGAATCTACGCCATGAAGGATTAAAGCAGTTTATTTAAAAAATAATTTAACTAATATTTCAGAAAATCATTCATTCATTCATTTTTGGCTTAGTCCCTTTATTAATCTGTGGTCGCCACAGCGAAATGAACCGGAAACTTATCCAGCATATGTTTACACAGCGGATGCCCTGCCAGCTGCAACCCATCACTGGGAAACATCCATACACACCCATTCACACACAAACACTACAGAAAATTTAGCCTACTCAATTAACTTATACCACATGTCTTTGGCCTGTTGGAGAGGAAACCCACGTAAACATGGGGAGAACATGCAAACTCCACACAGAAACACCAACTGACCCAGCCGAGGCTCGAACCAGCGACCGTCTTGCTGTGAGGGAAACATGCTACCCACTGCGCTGATATGACTGATTATTTTTAAAATACATTTCTTCTTCAATCTATTTCGTTTTTTCACATGTTCCCTGTTAAATACAAATTTAAAAAAATACAAGGAATGTAAACAAATAGGCCTATATTTTATCTTACTTGTATATAATTCTATGAAATTACTGACATTAAGTTATTTTATCTACTTTTAGTATGGAGAGCTCTTCTGTGACATGAAAATTTCCCTTTGAGATTAATGCGGTCAAACAAATAGTCAAAACAGCCAGAAATAGATGAACAACACAATCAAAAGCTGTCAAAGTGAGCAACCATCCATCCAATTGAAGCTTGCTCCTGCTTTAAAACAGCCTCTGATTGATCTATAATCATCATTCCCACCCACTTTTCCATAGACACAGTTTCTATTGGCTCGTGAAACATTCAAATGTCAGTTTAGTTGAATTACTCACAAATGCATTTAAGAAACAGACATTAAAATGCTTTAAAAATTGTACTTGTTGACCAAATGTGCCATTTCTAACCCCCAAAAGGACACAAACCTTTAAAGCACTTCTAAAAAAGTTAGTATTGAAACATTCAAGATAAAAAAAAAATTAAAAAATAACCATGAGCTCAGTGAGCTGAGAGAAACGTCAGCCTAATAATTTCAGCTTTACTGTCAGATAAGGTCAACAGATAGACAATTTCCCTGCCGCTAATTTGAATACTAAATGTTCCATCGGAGTAAACTTGAGCTCTCTGCTGACCTTTTCTTTGAGGAGGTTAAAATAATTCTACATGAATGATCACATTATAAGGGAATTAAGATGGAAATTAACTTATAAAAGAGGGAGTTCATCATAAAGATAACAAATCTGTTAACATTCACTCACCCTTATGCCAAATCTGCTTTCGTCTGTGGAACATAAAAGAGCCTTTAGTGTTTGTCTCTCTGAAACAAAAATCCATGAGAAGAATACTATCAGACAATTTATGATTCCATACACGTAATATACTTCCACATCTGGGGAAACTAGTGCTTTTATTTTTAAATATACTGCAATGAATGAGTCAGAGTTGCATAAAGTTTCAATAAAACAGTTTTTATGTAAAAATGCAGACCAGTTCGAAATTCAGTTCACCATCAAATTTGACAATACAACGGACAGTAACCTACTGGTCATTTTGAATTGAATTTACAAGCACACTGTAAACTAATAATTACAAATTACTGTATAATTTACAGTAACTTACTGGTTTTGGTTGCCAGTAAGACTGTAAATTTACAAGCACACTGTAAATGATAATTATAAATTACTGTAAATTTTACAGTAACTTACTGGTAATTTTGGTTGCCAATAGGATTGTAAATTTACAAGAACATTGTAAATTAATAATTACAAATTACTGTAAAATATACAGTAACTTATACTAGTAACTGTTGGTTGCCAGTACACTGTAACTTTACAAACACACAGTTAACTAATAATTATAAATTACTGTAAAATTTACAGTAACTTATACTAGTAATTTTGGTTGCCAGTAGGACTGTAAATTTACAAGCACACTGTAAACTAATAATTACAAATTACTGTAAAATTTACAGTAACTTACTGGTAATTTTGGTTGCCAGGACTGTAAATTTACAAGTACACTGTAAATTAATAATTACAAATTACCGTAAAATTAACAGTAACTTATACTAGTAATTTTGGTTGCCAGTAGACTGTAAATTTACAAGCACACTGTAAATTTATAAATTATAATATACTGTAAAATTTACAGTAACTTATACTGGTAATTTTGGTTACCAGTAGACAGTAAACTTACAAGCACACTGTAAATTAATAATTACAAATTACTGTATAATTTACAGTAACTTGCTGGTAATTTTGGTTGCCAGGACTGTAAACTTACAAGCACACTGTAAACTAATAATTACAAATTACTGTATAATTTACAGTAACTTATTGGTTTTGGTTGCCAGTAAGACTGTAAATTTACAAGCACACTGTAAACTGATAATTATAAATTACTGTAAAATATACAGTAACTTATACTAGTAATTGTTGGTTGCCAGTAGACTGAAACTTTACAAACACACAGTAAACTAATAATTATAAATCACTGTAAAATTTACAGCAACTTATACTAGTAATTTTCGTTGCCAGTAGGACTGTACATTTTTAAGCACACTGTAAACTAATAATTACAAATTACTGTATAATTTACAGTAACTTACTGGTTTTGGTTGCCAGAAAGACTGTAAATTTACAAGCACACTGTAAATTAATGACTATAAATTACTGTATAATTGACAGTAACTTACTGATAATTTTGGTTGACAGTAAGACTTTAAATTTGCAAGCACACTGTAAATAATGACAAACTGTAAACTATTTGTAAATTAACATATTTTGTGATTCATGTTTTATTTTATGTTTTTTATTTGCATTACGAGATCTAAATCATTCTTCCAACTAGTTTTAACCTTGAAACGCACAAAAAGAGGCACTTCTATTGACATGTTTAATAGTTTGCAGTGATATATCGTATGAGTTGGTGTTGCATATTATGCTACAAAAACCTTGCAATAAACCACCAGTACATTTTCTACATTTTAGACACTTATTTTTTACTTTTTTACATACTATTTCTCAAACATATTATTTCAAACGACTAAAATGTCAATAAAAGTCACTTTCTTAAACTGTAGAGTTGAATTTTCAACATCAAAACTCAGAGCAGAGATCAACATCCCATAATGCAATTCGCAACCGTAAATAAACGCTTGTGAATCACAAAATACAGATATTTTTTCAGTGTACATGATGATATAATTGTTATTTCTCTTTAAGCGTCCATATATGAAGTGTGTGGCTATAAAGCAGGCAGTTGAATAGAGATGTGACATCATCAGCGTTGGTTGCTGATGTCGTCTTTGTGTCGGTGTGACACGCGGGGCGAGTGCCAGGGCTGGATCTCCTCCCACTCCACTGGCAACAAACCCTCCATCATCTCCTGCCATCTGGCCTTTGATTAGATCACCAGCATTATTCCTTTTATTACACTCTTTCCTTTCGCTCTGAGCCGGAATGCAACTCTATCTTTTTTTTATTTGCCTTTCAGATGATACTGTGTCCAGCACCACAGGACTGCCAATCTACAGGCTGGCGGAAAAATGGGCTTGCGTGTACAAAGCCCCCGCAGAAATAAAGTGTGACAAGTGTGACTTTGAAGGCTTTTGAGTAGAAATTTACACAGGCTGACTCGTATATGAATAAAATGATGACATTTATGCGAGGGTAAACACTTGTAAACTGTGCATCTGAAGAGGCGTGGCAGGGGCAAAAAGATCTCTGATTAATTATGCAGCTTGTATCAAGCATGTAGCAGAAATGAAAACGCACACAGTCTGTCAGAATAAATAAGTGTCTGTTATAGTGTGTCCTAATGTTTATTCATTTATTTATTTATAATGCAACAAATGCCGTGCCTTTCCAACTTCTTAAATCTATACACACTCGCCGGCCACTTTATTAGGTACACCTGTCCAACTGCCCGTTAACGCAAATTTCTAATCAGCCAATCACATGACAGCAACTCAGTGCATTTAGGCATATAGACATGGTCAAGATGATCTGCTGCAGTTTAAACTGAGCATCAGAATGGGGAAGAAAGGGGATTTAGGTGACTTTGAATGTGGCATGGTTGTTGGAAACTGCTGACCTATTGAGATTATCACGCACAACCAACTGTAGGGTTTACAGAGAATGGTCTGAAAAAGAGGAAATATCCAGTTAGCAGCAGTTCTGTGGGCGCAAATGCCTTGTTCATGCCGGAGGTCAGAGGAGAATGGCCAGACTGGTTCCAGCTGATAGAAAGGCAACAGCAACTCACATAAGCACTCGTTACAACCGAGATCTGCAGAAGAGCATCTCTGAACACACAACACGTCCAACCTTGAGGCGGATGGGCTACAGCAGCAGAAGACCACACCGGGTGCCGCTCCTGTCAGCTAAGAACAGGAAACTGAGGCTACAATTCACACAGACTAACCAAAACTGGACAATAGAAGATTGGAGAAACGTTGCCTGCTCTGATGAGTCTCCATTTCTGCTGACACATTCAGATGGTCGGGTCAGAATTTCGCGTCAACAACATGAAAGTATGGATGCATCCCGGCGCCTTGTATCAGCGGTTCAGGCTGGTGGTGGTGTAATGGTGTGTGGGATATTTGTATATTTGATACAAATCATCTCAGACTGGTTTCTTGAACATGACAATCAGTTCACTGTACTCAAATGGCCTCCACAGTCACATGAGCTCAATCCAATAGAGCACCGTTGGGATGTGGTGGAACTGGAGATTCACATCATGGATGTGCAGCCGACAAATCTGCAGCAACTGTGATGCTATTATGTCAATATGGAGCAAAATCTCTGAGGAATATTTCCAGTACCTTGATGAATCTACGTCATGAAGGATTAAGGCAGTTCTGAAGGCAAAAGGGAGTCCAAACCTGTACTAGTAAGGTGTACGTAATAAAGTAGCTGATGACTGTTTTTTTTTTATACATTTTAGTCATGCATTTGGTCCTTATTCTATTTTTATGTATATTTTTACATTTTAGATTTAAAAAAATATATTATTACAAAGGTATTTATTACACAATTTCCTATTTAACTTTGCTATTAATTTAAAAACAATAATGAAACTATCCTCTTTCGTTGAAGTTTTTAAAGTACTTAGATTAATATGAAATAGAACTCTTTTGGAACATAAATGCATTTAGTGTCACTTTTAATCAAATTTAATGCATCCTAGCTGCAAAATAGCTGTATTTCTTTAAATAAATAAAATCTTACTGACTTCAAACTGTTGTTAACAGTAATATAAACTCAGTTTAAGTGTCTTAAACGTACATGCATGTTTAGATTCTAATTAAATCAATACTGTATATTATTAAATAATAATAAATATTATAAATAATAAAAGACTTAAACATACCATCATGTTTTTTATGTTTTAAAGTAATTACATTTATTATAGATGTGTAAAAATGGGGTGTATATGCACAGTGTTTTTTAGCCAATGATAAAATTCCAGTGAAAGCTTAGTGACTATTTTTAATTTCATACGATTCCTTTTACATCATCGGCATCGTATTGTACTTAAAATACAATCAGTTAAATAAATGTAAGCATTCATTTAGTTGTTCAAGAGTAAGACGAAAATAAATACTTTGAAACCGCTCAGATCAGCAGGCGAAAGCAGAAACTCCATTGAAAATACTAGGGTAAAATAAACCGTCATATTTTAAAGACCTGGCAGGGCGAAATGTAAATGCCGTGCTTTGTCCAATATTTTATAGTGGAAAGACAGTTCACTGGAAGCGCTGAGGCAGGCTGGCTGAAATTAAAAGTCTGTGTGCATATACCCCAAAATTCTCTATAATGGTGTCAAGTCCACAATGAAATTATGTTTTGTAATTCAGGGGAAAGTGAAATAAATTCTGTTTAATACGATGCTAAAGCTGGGCTTTATGCACAGCTAGTGTTTTTCACCCAATGATGAACTTAAAGTGACTATTTTCAATTTCACATAGTTCCTTATACAGCATCGATGTTGTAATGTAGTTAAAATACAATTAGTTAAATAGACTTAAGCATCTATTTGTTAGTTAAAGCGTAAAAAGAGACGAAAGATCGTTTAAACGCAGGCGCCGCCATTAAGCTGCAGGCCAGCGCAGAAATTCCATTGAAAATAATGGAGTAACGTTATATTTAATTTTAATATTTTAAAGACATGGCACGACAAAATATAATTTAATAAAGTGCTTCTTGTTGGGTCTGATACCCACTTCAGGCAGTGAAGATCGCTGTTTTTTTTTTTTTTTTTTTTAAAGAAATCAGATATTAAACTTAGATTTTACGTAGAACATGTCTTGTCACATCAAACAAAGCTATGAATTTACGTAGGCCTACTATATTTACACAGCGATATTTGAGTGGGAAAAAGTCGAGTAGTTTGCCTCACTGAATATTACTGCCAGTCATTAAACATTTATACTTATCATAAAACAATATAAACAATATAAATACAGTTTAATTGACTTTAATAAACGTTCAACAAACTTACCTCGCTGCCCGTTAACCGCTAACTGAAGTTAGCACTGGAACTTTCTGTCTCCGTGAACAGTAAACTCCGCCTACTTCAATTTTATTGGACATCTGGAAGACTTGCTTATATAAATTTTTTTGGTTATTTTTATTTAAAAGATTATATTTATTTAATTTTCTCAAGCCTTTCAGTAACATTAAAAAGTCATTCGTTTTTAAAAAGTTTTTACTAAACAACAAAAAATTACATTACAAGCATTAAAGGGACAGTACACCCAAAAATAAAATGTACTCACTATGTGCTCATCCTAATGTGGTCCCATATTCACGTGTCTCTTTATTTTGTTGAACACAAAAGAAGATATTTTAAAGAAAGCACATGTAACCCCTGACTTGAAAAACAAATAAAGCCAGTGTTTAGAGGTTTTTCAACCTTTTTTTTCTCTTTCTTTGTTTGTGTCCAACCTGAAGAAAGCACACTAGACAGAGTAAATGATGAGGTAGGCCTAATTAAAAATTTTGATTAGCTTTAATTTAAAACTCAGCAGTCATATATTAATGTACTCCCACACAGCACAATACAAAACATACCAGTGTCCTCCAGTGTTATCGGTCTGCGTTCATGATTTCCTCACACAAACACTCTCTACAGATCAAATGTAGTGCAAGTGCTGAGGTGAATGTTGAGCAAGAGTGAGAGCGCCATGAGAGGATTGTTATGCAAATGTGGGAGACACTCCAAATCTATCATCAGGTCACAATACAATACTACCTGACATAAAGGGAGACTCCAGAGAAATGTCAGTGCAGATCATGACTACAAATACCTAAAGAGATACTTAAGGTACCACATGGAGATGCTGTGGCCATGTTTATGCTAAAAAAACATGCTAATTCACACTAGTACCATGTTAACAACATGCTAATTCACATTGGAATCATGCTAACAACATGTTAATTCATGTTACAAACATGCAAGCAAAATGTTAATTGACGCTAGAAACAGGCTAACAACATTCAAATCCATGTTGGAATCATGCTAACAACAGGATAATTCATGGTATAAGCATGCTAAAAACATGTTAATTCATGCTAGACACATGCTAATGACATGCTAATTCATGTTAGAAACATGCTAGCAAAATGTTAATTGATGCTAAAAACAAGCTAACAACATGCTAATTCATGTAGGAATCATGCTAACAACATAATAATTCATGGTATAAACATGTTAATTCATGCTAAAAACATGATTGAACTGATTCACGTTGGGATCATGCTAACTACATGCTAATTCATGTTGGGATCATGGTAACATGTTAATCTATGTAAAACATGCTAACAACATGCTAATTCACATTGGAATCATGCTACCAACATGCTAATTCATGCTAGAAACATGCTATCAACATGTTAATTCATGCTATAACCATACTAGCAACATGCTAATTCATGCTGGAAACATAACATGCAAATATTGGAATCATCCTAGCAACATGCTAAATTATGCTAGAAACATGCTAATTTATGCTAGACACATGTTAATAACATACTATGATACTTTTTCAACCTAAATAAACATGCTAATTGATGTTGAGATCATGGAACCAACATGCTAATGCATGCTGGAAGCATGCTAGCAACATGCTAATTTATGTGGGAAATCATGCTAATACATGCTAGAAACATGCTAGCAACATGCTAATTTGTGTTGAAAATCATGCTAACAGCATGCTAATCAATGTTAGAAACATGCCAAAATGCTAGAATCATGCTAGTTAAATGTGATTCATACTAGACTCATGATAACAACATGCTAAAAACATCTTAAATCAAGTTGGAGGTATGCTAACAACATATTAATTCATGCTAGAAACATGCTAATTTATGCTAGAAACATGTTAATAACATGCTATTATACTTTTTCAACCTAAACAAACTTCCAACAGGCTTTCTCGAGTCACCGTAAAGTTTGTCCTCAAAACTTTAATATCTAGTTTTCTGTTATGGCTCTTAGAGATTCTTTGCACTATGGAGAAGTTTCCATATTTTTGTAAACACAACAACGTGGTTCCTCCCCAACAGTATTGACAAAAACATCATAAACACACCAAAAGTGGAATTAAATAAGAAAATGCAGGCAGAGAGGACAAAACCTGCTTACACATATGCTAAAAAATGATGGGTTATTGTAAACCATGGCTGGGTCAAATATGGACAAACCCAACCATTGGGTTTAAATGTGTCATTTAAATTGGAAAATGAGTTAAAACAACAAACATACCATATATTGTAGTCAGAAACCCCTCACCACTCCAATCACTTTTACGACAATAAAAGTGATTGGAGTGGTGACTGGGTTTCTGACTACTACATATGGTATGTTGTGTTGTTTAAACTCAATGTTGGGTCAAAGTTGTGTACATTTTCCAATGTATAATGTTCTACCTGTGTACATACACTACCTGTGAATAATTAAACTACCTGTGTATATACACTAGTTGTGTACATTTCTCTGTATAATACACTACCTGACAAAAGTCTTGTCGTCGATGCCAGTTGTAGGAGCAACAAATAATAACTTGACTTCTAGTTGATCATTTGGAGAAGTGGTCGATTTTTCCGATGAGTCATCTGTTGAGCTGCATCCTGATCATCACCAATACTGCAGAAGACCTACTGGAACGCGCATGGAGCCAAGATTGATATCAGTCAAGTTTGGTGAAGGAATTATCATGGTTTGGGGTTACATTCAGTATGGAGGCGTGCGAGAGATCTGCAACATCAACAGCCTGAGGTATCAAGACATTTGTGCTGCCCATTACATCACAAACCACAGGAGAGGGACAATTCTCCAGCAGGATAGCGCTCCTTCTCATACTTCAGCCTCCCCATCAAAGCTCCTGAAAGCAAAGAAGGTCAAGGTGCTCCAGGATTGGCCAGCCCAGTAACCAGACATGAACATTATTGAGCATGTCTGGGGTAAGTTGAAGGAGGCGGCATTGAAGATGAACTCAAAGAGTCTTGATGAACTCTGGGAGTCCTGCAAGCACGCTTTCTTTGCCGTTCCAGATGACTTTATTAATAAGTGACCAGCAGTAAATCATGCATTCTGTACTTGCTAACAGAGCTCATTTTGTTTTAGAGTTTTAGTACAATATTCTGAGCATGGTCAAGGCACTCGTAAAAAGCACACAGATCGGTTCACTCACCAAAATGTGTTTTCAGCAGAAGAAGACTCTTGAGAGAGCCGCAAATGTCACATTTATGCATTTTTCAAGAGGCTTTTCTTACATCTTTGCTTTTCTCTTGCGTTTTACACATGCAGCATAAGAAAATATAGCCAACGTTTAAACCCATCTGGGTTTATTCCACACTCTTTACTGCATATGTTTCTTTTGGCTGGGGTTGTGAATGCAGAAGTGGTTTTATCCTTTAGTGAAAATGATGAAATGAACGCTGGATGACATCAGAGGTTCAGCCAGCTCATTTCTGCACAGATTTTCCAGGGATTTCCCTAAGTCTGTTGACCTCTTTTTAAGCTTTTTACCACTTAAGACTCCAAATTGGGATGCTTTCAGTTTTTTAAGTGTCAGATAAACGCGCTGAGCTTGAAGAAAATACGGAAGCATGGCACTCACTTCACTTTATCACAACTTGAAACTTATTTTACGTTCGTTATTCCTTCTGTTAGTGTTAATTGTACATGAACAGAGCTGATCACAGGTTTCCTTTCCAGTCAAAATCCAGATACACAATTATTTCAGTGATTTTCTTGATGAAAACAGTGCATCCCTCAACATTCTACACACAATATCCCATAAGGACAATGTGAAAAAAGAGTTGTTTAAATTGTTGCAAATTCATTAAAAATAAAAAAAAACTGAAAAATCACATGGACATCAGTATTCACAGGCTTTGCTCAATACTTTGTTGATGCACCTTGGGCAGCGATTACAGCCTCAAGTCTTCTTGAATATGATGCCTCAAGCTTGGCACACCTGTCTTTGGGAATTTTTTTCCATTCCTCTTTGCAGTTCCTCTCAAGCTCTATCAGGTTAGATGGGAAGCGACGGTGTACAGCCATTTTCAGATCTCTCCAGAGATGTTCAATAGGATTTAGGTCTGGGCTCTGACTAGGCCACTCATGGACATTCACCGAGTTGTTGTGAAGCCACTCTATTGATATTTTGGCGGTGTGCTTTGGGTCATTGTCCTGCTGGAAGATGAAGCGTCGCTCCAGTCTGAGGTCAAGAGCACTCTGAAGCAGGTCTTCATTCAGGATGTCTCTGTACATTGCTGCATTCATCTTTCCCTCTATCCTGACTAGTCTTCCAGTTCCTGCTGCTGAAAAACATCCCCACAGCATGATGCTGATGAGCGCTGCCTAAAATTGTTCCAAAGAGTTAAATTTTAGTCTCATCAGAGCAGAGAGTTTAGTTTCTTATGGTCTGAGAGTCCTTTAGATGCCTTTTGGCAAATTCCAGTCTGGGAGTGTCTTCTGTCTGGCCGCTCTACCATACAGGTCTGATTGGTGGATTGCTGCACAGATGGTTGTCCTTCTGTAAGGTTCTTCTCTCTCAACAGAAGAACGCTTGGCTCAGACAGAGTGACCATCAGGTTATTGATCACCTCCCTGACGAAGGCCCTTCTCCCCCGATCACTCAGCTTAGATGGCCGCCCAGCTCTAGGAAGACTCCTGGTGGTTCAAACATCTTTCACTTATGGGGGCCACTGTGCTCACTAGAGCTTTCACAGCAGCAGAAATGTTTCTGTAACCTTCCCCAGCCTTGTGCCTTGAGACAATCCTGTCTCAGAGGTCTACAGACAATTCCTTTGTCTTCATGCTTGGTTTGTGCTTTGACATGCACTGTCAACCCTGGGAGCTTATATAGACAGGTGTAGCCTTTTCAGATCATGTCCAATCAGCTGAATTTACCACAGGTGAACTCCAATGAAGCTGCTGAAACATCTCAAGAATGATCAGTGGAAACAGAATGTACCTGAGCTCAATTTAGAACTTCACGCCAAAGGCTGTGAAAACTGATGTACATCTGATTTTTCAGCTTTTTATTTTCCACAAATTTGCAACAATTAAAAAAATAATTCACATTGTCATTATGGGGTATTGTGTGTAGAATGTTGAGGAAATAAATAAATTTAATCCATTTTGGAATAAGGCTGTAACATAAACAAATGTGGAAAAGGTGAAGCGCTATCAATACTTTCTGGATGCCCTGTAAATCTATGGTTTAGAATAAAACAGACAGTATGTGTTTGTTAATGCCTAAATCATTGTTTTCTGTCTTAATACTCTTAAATAAACACACTTCTCTGTAAATACACTTCTCTACAAACAGCAACAAAATGCAAAGTAGATGGGACAGTAATTGTTAACCCAGGCTCATTCTAAAAAACAAAGTCCCGTGCATGTTTTTGGGGACCACGAAATATAGCTTGGGAGGTACGTATTTTTGCAGTTTTGGCGAATCCGCGAGAGGCCGCTGTGTGCGCTTTTTCGTATCTCAAATGTCTCTTGCGAGTGTCGTTCGCACTCGTGCCATTCTCACGTAAACCCACCAGAGGCCGCTGTCGACCGACCGTCTGTCTGACTGGCTGAATGGTTGACTGGGCGACCGGAAAATCGACTGGCCCACCCTCCTCCTTCCCTCAACCCAACCAATTTTATCGATTGACCCGTCCACCCGCTTACGTTCCTAAACCCAACCAATGGTTTAAAAAAGCCGTCCAGAAAAAGAAAAGCCCTCGTCTGATTTTTACCACGTTTTCGGATTTTACCCCATTCTAACCCTGTTATTCACTTGTTCATTTTATTTTTTGGATTCTGTTTTTGTCTTACCTGATTTCTGGAACCGATCTTTCCCGGACTCGAACCTGGTCGTTGTGGTCTGCGACTTTTTGCGACTCAATTCCGCCGACGTACATTTCAAGAGTTCACACTTGATGATTGATTATAAAAGCTTGTTTGGCATGCTGTCCCGGGAGAGAGCCCTGAGCTCATGAGATCCTCGAGCCCAGGGTTCCCTCCCGTTGCAAGGTGGGAGGGGAGTTTGAGCTCAGGTAGATCTCGAGAACTCCCGTGCTGTAGTAAACAATGAACCTTAAGTGATTGCTCTTGGAGATAACTACATACTAGGAGCATGTCTATGGTGCCGATTTGGATTAGTCAATTAACTTAATTTGCATGTTTTTGGACGGTGGGAGGAAACCGGGGAACCCGGGGGAAACCCACGTGAGCACGCGGAGAAAGTGCAAACTCCACACAGAAATGTCTGCTGGTTTGGTAAAGCCAGGAACCAGAGACATTCTTGCTGTGAGGCAACAGTGCTATGCACTGGGTCACCATGTCACCCATCTAGGAAGAAGGAGGAGAAGGGGTGGAAGGGGGGACTCTGCAAAACGAAGATAGCAGTGGAATGAAACCCAGGGTATTTATAGTAGTTTAGGAGTCATCTGATTGGAGCATAGTGAATTTGATAATGCGGATCCAGCTGCTAGCAATCATAAGCACGTGATCCTCTCGAAATTAGTTTATACATAAACTTCATGACGAGCTAACGGGACACACTGGTTGCGACGGGAACCCTCCACACGGAGGTAAGTGGTCACCTGGTGAGCGCCAAAAGGAACGGCATCATAACGCCTCGTAGCGTTCGCTTAAAAAATTTAATGCAGCCATACGTACCTCCGGCTACATAATTCATGGTTTCTAGAAACGTCCATGGGACTACGTTTTCCGAATGAGCCTAGGTTGGTAATTGTTAAATAGTGATTAATCATTTATTGTCACAGTAATTTTATTTTTTGCACTACATACAAATCCTACTTATGTTACAGTAAAATACTGTTTCCTTTCATTACAGCAGATCACTGGCTATTTTAGAGTTATTTAACGCATAATCAACAGCAAGGGATAACAGTGTATATTCAATAGCATTTCCTTGGCTTTTCAGATCAGGGTCTATACAGGAAATACAACCTACTCGGAGAAATCCTCACTAAAGCGAGTCTCTCCTCTTGAAGAAGAAAAGAAAACAACACCTTGAAGATCCTTCACAGAAAAAAACAATAGCATTTCTTTCCTCGAGCTCTGCACTTCAAAGTGTCTTTGGCTCCCGAAGTGCTCCTGAAAGTGGTCGAGAAACACAGTCATTTGCATTTCAACAGCGTGGATTTTATATATCAAAAAGAGCAAGAAATAAGAAGTAAAAGATCACATTTGGTCTCCCCCCCTGCGAGGTTTCTTGCGTAAGACGCGCTTTGCTTTACATCACGAATACGCCAAAAATAGCATAGAGCCTTGCACAGTAAATCACAGGCAAAGAGGCAGCGGAGTGAGTATAATATTTCTCGGTTCACACGTCAAGGTCTAGCCATCACCTGCAATGCCACAAAAAGTAAGTCAAACTCCCAGCACACCTCTAATCTAACACTGGCTGAAGCAGCAGCATTGTGATTTCTCCCTCTGTTCTTCCTGAGATGAAAGAGCGTGATTCGTAATGGCAGTTTCTGCCCTCGTAGTCTTGCCTTTTATTATCTTCTCCCTGTGATCCCTTTCCCAGGGCCTGAAAACTCATTATTCGCACAAATTGATGCGATTACCAGTTCTCGTCGATACACCGGTGGAGATTTCTCGGATTTCATTTGTTCTTAAATCACACTGGCATGCTCAAATGAGGAATTAATAATTTTTTACTCGTAATTGTGTCAAGGAGCAGCACTTCGAAGAGAGCCCAGCAGCCACAGGACGTCGACATCACGTCAGATTGATGTTGTACCTTAATGTCGTGAGCACGTGCATTTTGTTTGGAGATGAAAATCGGTTTAATGTCAGAACCCAACACCAGCAGTGACTAGAGTAACTTGGGGGCCCGGCAGGGACCACTTGTACTTTTAACACACTTTAACATACATCAAAAACTACTTAAACAATTATTAAGTCTTTTTTCATGAATCACTCTTCAGTCTTCATTGACAAGCTAATTAAATAGTCAAAATAGTCTTCCTTGTTAATTTATTAATACTTTGTTTTATAGTAGGATAACACGTTTTTAACATTCAAGTACATCAAGGCACATTTTTGCACCGGTAAACTTTAACAGATACATTCATTCATTCATTTTCTTCTCGGCTTAGTCCATTTATTAATCCGGGGTCGCCACAGCGGAATGAACCACCAACTTATCCAGATGCCCTTCTTCTGCAACCCATCTCTGGGAAACATCCACACACACTCATACACTACGGACAATTTAGCCTACCCAATTCACCTGTAACGCATGTCTTTGGACTGTGGGGGAAACCGGAGCACCTGGAGGAAACCCACGCGAACGCAGAGAGAACAAGCAAACTCCACACAGAAACGCCAACTGAGCCGAGGCTCAAACCAGCGACCTTCTTGCTGTGAGGCGACAGCACTACCTACTGCGCCACTGCTTCACCCAGAGATACAGTTGAAGTCAATATTTTTGTCCTCCTGTTAATTTAATGTTTCCCAAGTGATCTTTAACAAACCTGCCCTTGGTTTGTTAACCAGTTAAACTACTATTTGGGGATTTCCGCCTGGATTTTGCCTACCCAAATTTAAAAGCTTCCCAAATCCACATGCAGAGGTGCAAATGCAAAAATTTGGTATCATTTTAAAGAAAACCCTTTGAATTTTCATCAAAAACTATTGAAAGTGTTAAAAATTTCTGTATATGTCGTCTGTGTTATAATAAACACCTAAAAAAAAGAGGCCCTTTTTGTATTTGTTTTTTTATAAACTCAAATTTGAAAGTGTAGCTTTAAGGGCTCTGTGTGGTCTAGCGCGCTGTAATTAGTGATGGTGGTTCCTGCACATGTCTGTAATCATAGGAAAAAGGAAAAATGTCTCCATTATAATCTATGCAAAAGTTATTGTATTTCAACTGATGAGAGGTGCTGTACAAGCCACAGGGAGCGATCATTGTTTCATATTTCACTATTCTTTTGTTTGATCAAACATAATTCACTGTGTTTGGACCACGTCAGACATATAAAAGCATTACTTATGCACATCACCTCAAAAACAGAGGAGAATGGCCCTGAAGCGCACAGCATAATGTAACAGATGACAGCTGTCTGTGCTATCCGGGGCTGCTTATTGATCATAAATGTATTGTTTACACTTCTGCGTCATGGAAACACCGAGATTCATTCAACAACTGTTTGGCATATGAATATAATTCAGTAAAAAGAATGCTAGAACTCGGCAAGAGCTTTCATTTGAGCTATAACTTGTACATGTGCCATATGAAAAATATGAAAATGAACAAATTTAAAATACCCAGCTCGGGTATCCAAAATACTGTGTATTTAAGTGTGTATAACTTTTGTACAGTAGAAAAAAAACCAAAGTGATGCATATGTGGATAAAACGTAGATTCTACACTGTCTGGTGCAATGCTAGCCCTTTAAATCTTAAAGCCAAAGTCGGTGACGTCAAAGACCCGGTACCAGGTCCGATGAACTTAAACATTACTTTAAATGTTTAAATCCTTAAATTTTTACAGTATTTCCTATAATACAAAAATAATTCTTCTGGAGTTTTACATTTTATTTCTTATAGTTTGTCTTGTTTTTAATAATAAAAGAAAAACTATTTTAAGGTCAGTATTATTAGCCTTCTTAAGAAATATTTACTGTATATTTTTGATTGTCTACACAACAAACCAGTTTTACAATAACTTGACTAATTATTCTAACTTTCCTAGTTAATATAACCTAATTAAGTTCTTAAATTACACTTTAATCTGAATACAACTATAACTAGTAAGATATGAATCACTAACTGGTCACCATGGGAAAGACAAAAAGTAGTTATTAGAAATGAGTTAGTTACACTATTATGTTTATAAACGTGTTGTAAAAAAAATCATGTGTTTGAAGACCAACAGAGACAGCACGCAGAAGTACGATAAGAGGGGCGTGGCTAAGAGTATCACAGCTGAAACGTCAAACTGACGTCAACGGAGAAGAACGGACACTCTAAAAATGGTCTGATTTTCGAGTAAAATTACCCAAACGATTGTTTTTTAGTGTATTAACTGTTCACCTAAAGACTTAATTATTTAATTTAGACTTTAATAACCAATTCTTTCAAATCGTTTATTTGTAGACAATGCACTTTGAACTGAACCGAGATTACTAATCACTTTATATTTATCCATATAGCCTAAAACCAATATGTAGCTTATTGAATATATAAAAAAAGACCATTTACTTTAAAAGTGCGTCCAATCAAAAGTGGCTGAGACTTTTAATTTAGCATGCACTGTACTAACTCTGAGAAGGGGGCGGGGCTTTCTCTGTGCATCATTCCCTTCTAGCAAAGTAGCGGTTTTTCCTAAGGGAAACAGCCGTGGACGGAAGTTAATGAGTACTAATCATATTATTTATTAAATTATTCATTAAATTGTATTTATTAATGTCCAACCCTATAACCATCACAGTAATGTAAAAACTGTATACAGAGTATTATTCATTCTTTTTATAAAATTACACATTAAATTGTATTTAACACCTACCCCTACAGCCTGACAGTAATGTAAATAATATATATTATTGTTTTACAGTGTCACATAAATGATGCTATATTAAAGTGAGCATACACAGCTGTATCCCATGTAGACCTTACCCAAATTTACGAAATTAACGAGAATTATCTATATTATTTATTAAATTACCCATGAAATTGTATTTTTATTAACGTTTACCCCAACTGAAACCTACACCCAACCATCACAATAATGTAAACAGTAATTATACAGAATATTGTTCATTTTATTTATTAAATGGCCCATTAAATTGCATTTTATTAATGCCTACTTCTACCCAAACCCTAAACCTACCCCTGACAGTAATGTAAAAAAAAATTATATATATATATATATATATATATATATATATATATATATATATATATATATATATATATATATATATATATTATTGTTGTACAGTGTTACGTAAATTATACATTATTTATGTGAGCATCCGTAGCTGTATCCCTTCTAGGCTTAATGTAAGAGGGGCGTGGCTAATAATATCACGTCTGAAACGTCAGACTGACATCGATCGCAAACTTTAAATATCGTCCGATTTTCAATTAAAAATGGCCAAAACAATTGTTTTGTTTAGTAGATTGACTTAATCTAAATACCTAATTATTAATTTAAGACTTTAATAACCAATCCTTTCAAATAGCCTTGTTTATTTATGCAATTTGAACTGAACACGATCGAGAATACATTTAATCATTTTAATTTTATTAGCCTTAAACCAATATGCAGCATACATCGGGTGTGTAAACACACCATTTACTTTTAATTAATAATTAATAGTCTTTACAGTATCACAGCAACGACTTATCAACGACAGCAGTCAGCCTTAATTAGCCATCTTATTAATTAGCCTAACCTTTTCTTGCAGCGTTTCTATCAAAGCCTGTTTCTCTCCAAACAACACACCAATGAAAGCCGCGCGCGAAGGCGGGAGGAGGACACCAAAATCCACGCAAACTTTCCCAGCTCGTTTGATCTCGACACTTTCCATCTGAACGCCTGAAGTTCAGTCAGGAGGATCAGACAGATGCTGGTGCTGATGCTGAGGGCAGTTTTAGCATCTTCCTCCTCCTCCATCATTATAATAATAGTCGAGTTCGGGCTCAACACCGCACCGTCGGCTTCATCCCCGCCGGAGGAGAAAAAAAAACACCGCGTTACCCGGTAAGAGAGCTTTAAATATATACAGTATGCTGGATGTGTCGTGCTGGAGAGCCTTAGAAATGTTATAAACTGTGTTTTGAACGTGATCAGATTTGAACGGAGATGTTTACAAGCGTCTGAAGGAATTTCTAGGATTCCTCGCGTTTCTGTGCTGAGTTATGCAACTGATTTCCATATATTCTTGGCGTCTTTGAGATGGACTGTGAGGAATTTCTTGATAAAAACAATAAGCCTTGGGGTTCTCGGGTAAACTTTTAGCTTTGAGGAAAGACATTCAGGGCGAAGCAGTGGCGTTGGCTCAGTTGGTGTTTCTGTGTGGAGTTTGCATGTTCTCCCTGCGGTTTCCTCCGGGTGCTCCGGTTTCCCCCACAGTCCAAACACATGCGGTACAGGTGAATTGGGTAGGCTAAAATGTCTGTAGTGTATGAGTGTTTGTGTGAATGTGTGTGTTTCCCAGAGATGGGTTGCAACTGGAAGGGCATCCGCTGCGTAAAAACTTGCTGGATAAGTTGGCGGTTCATTCCGCTGTGGCAACCCCAGATTAATAAAGGGAATAAGCCGACAAGAAAATGAATGAAAGTCATTCAAACACTCTGATGTACATCTGCTCTGTATTAATAACAAATGCAATGTTGCGTCAAATAAAATATGGACAAACTCAAACGCTGGCTTAAATTCGGTCGGTTGTTTAAAGGGATAGTTCATGATGCAACAATTTAATTTCGTTGTTGAGTAGTTATGCAAATGATTTCCATAATCTTGAGATAAATTGTGAGGAATTTTTTGATAAACAAAAAACAAAACAATAAGTCTTGGGTTTCTCGGGTAAACTTCTGGCTTTGTGGAAAACCATTTAAAACATTTTGCTTATATCTGCACTCTAATAACAATAATAAATGCATATAATATTGTGTCGAATGAAATACGGATAAACCCACACGTTGGTTTGAAGTGGGTCCTGTGGCTTAAAGGGAGTAGTTCATGCAAAAATTAAATTTCTGTTAAGTTGCTACTGATTTTCAAAAAATGCTTGGCGTTTTATAGATGAATTGTGAGGTATTTCTTGATATAATATAAGCCTTGTGGTTCTTGGGCAAACTTCTAGCTTTGTGGAAAGTCATTCAAAACATTTTCTTAAGTACATCTGCTCTCTAAATTAATAATAATTTTTAAAATGCATATAATATTGTGTCAAATTAAATACGGACAAACACAAATGTTGGTTTAAAGTGGATCCTGTGAATTTAAAAGGGTAGTTCATGCAAAAATGTAATATCTGTTGAGTAACTGATTTTCATAATCTTGGCGCTTTATAGATGGATTGTGAGGTTTTTCTTGATATAAAATAAGCATTGGGGTTCTCAGGTAAACTTTTAGCTTTGAGGAAAGTTATTTAAAACATTTTGTTTATGTACATCTGCTCTGTAATAATAACAACTGCAATGTTGCGTCAAATAAAATATGGACAAACTCAACCGTTGGCTTTAATTCGGTCGTTTGTTTAAAGCCTAGCTCATGCAACAATTTAATTTCATTGTTGAGTAGATATGCAAATGATTTCCATAATCTTGAGATAAATTGTGAGGAATTTTTGATTAAAAAAAAACCAAAGCAAAACAAAACAATAAGTCTTGGGTTTCTCGGGTAAACTTCTGGCTTTGTGGAAAGCCATTTAAAACATTTTGCTTATATCTGCACTCTAATAACAATAATAAATGCATATAATATTGTGTCGAATTAAAAATGGACAAACCCGAATGTTGGTATAAAGTGGGTCCTGTGGCTTAAAGAGGTAGTTCACGCAAAAATGTAATATCTGTTGAGAAGTTATGCTACTGATTTTAATATAATCTTGGCGTTTTTTAGATGAATTGTGAGGCATTTCTTGATATAATATAAGCCTTGGAGTTCTCGGGTAAACTACTAGCGTTATGTGAAGTAAAACATTTTGCTAATGTACATCTGCTCTCGAAATTAATAATAATAATAATAATAATAATAATAAAGTGTAACAATTTCAAATAAAATATGGACAAACTCAAACGTTGGCTTAAATTCGGTCATTTGTTTAAAGCCTAGCTCATGCAACAATTTATTTTCGTTGTTGAGTAGATATGCAAAGGATTTCCATAATCTTGAGATGAATTGTGAGGAATTTTTTGATTAAAAAACAAAACAAAACAATAAGTCTTGGGTTTGTCAGGTAAACTTTTGGCTTTGTGGAAAGTTATTCAAAAGTCCTAAGTACATCTGCTCTCTAAATTAATAATATTTTTTAAAATGAGTATAATATTGTGTCAAATTAAAAAGGGAGAAACAAAATGTTGGTTTAAAAAACGTTCTTTAAATTTAAAAAAATAGTTTACTCAAAAAAATTTAGTTTCTGTTAAGTAATTATGCTACTGATTTTCATATGATCTCGGGATGAATTCTGAGGGTTTCAGGTCAACATCTAGCTTTGAGGAAAGTCTTTCAAAACAGTTATGTTCATGTACATCTGCTCTGTAATAATAACAAATGCAATGTTGCGTCAAATCAAATATGGACAAACTCAAACGTTGGCTTAAATTCGGTCGTTTGTTTGAGGCAGGGGTGTTAAACCCTGTTCCTGGAGAGCAACCTTCCTGCAGATTTCAGATTAAGCAACCCTTATTAAACACACCTGTTTGTAATTATCAAGTGCTGTTCAGGTCCTAATTAATTGTTTCAGGTGTGTTTGATCAAGGTTGGAGCTGAACTCTGTAGGAAGGTAGATCTCCAGGAACAGGGTTGAGTACCCCTGGTTTAAGGGATAGTTCATGCAACAATTAAATTTTGTTGTTGAGTAGTTATGCAAATGATTTCCATAATCTTGAGATGAATTGTGAGGAATTTTTAGATAAAAAAATAAACAATAAGTCTTGGGTTTCTCGGGTAAACTTCTGGCTTTGTGAAAAGTCATTTTAAACATTTTGCCTATTTCTGCACTCTAATAACAATAATAAATGAGTATAATATTGTGTCGAATGAAATACGCACAAACCCAAACGTTAAAGTCGGTCCTGTCAGCCTGATCTCACAAGAAAACTTAAGTATTTTACGTTTTGCCAGTTTAAGGTTGATTTATACTTCTGCGACAAGCGCACGCGTATGCTACGGCACTGACGCATAGCCCTTCGCCGTGGCCGTCGGCGTCACTGACGTGAACCTCTCAAAAATTGTAACTACACATCGCAACGACGCATAGCGCAAGCTCTGTGATTGGTCGGCTTGGTAGCGCTGACGAGTCTGGGCAGGACCGAGAGCCGCGTGAATGGTGCTAGCCTGATGGAGCGATTGTTTACAAGTGTGGAGTCCCGTGAAGGAGCTCCGGATGGAAAGTTTTGTTTTGTGTTTACCTCATAGTTAAAGTTGTTGCACGTCCGGCGGTTCCTGCCTCAAAATGAGCGAGTTTAAGCCACTTGTACATCCAGGAAGTGTTCAGTAAAAGCAAAACAGCAGAGAAGAAACTCGACACAGAGGAACATTTACACTTCACTGCCAACTAGCGTTTCGGAGGTGTTAATGCAGACCAACAGAAACAGCGCGCAGAAGTATAAATGCACAGCTACGCGCGTTGCATGCGCCATGGGTCACGCCGGTCACTTGACGCAGAAGTATAAACCAGGCTTTAGTGGCTAATTCGTACGAAATTGTACAATTTTAAAAAGGAGACGTGGCACCTAACCCCACCTCTAAACCCAACCGTCATTGGGGGATGAGCAAATCGTACAAATTAGATTATACGAATTCATACGAATTAGCAACTAAATGAAAAAGTTACGAATTGCCGTGAGATTGTGTTGTTCCTGTGGATTAAAGAGGTAGTTCACGCAAAAATTTAATTTCTGTTAAGTAGTTATGCTACTAATTTTCACATAATCTTGCCATTTTTGAGATGAATTGTGAGGAATTTCTTGACAAAAACAATAAGCCTTGGGTTTCAGGAAAACTCGCTTTGTGGAAAGTCATTCAAAACATTTTGCCTGTGCACATCTGCTCTCTAAATGATAAAAATGCGTATGATATTCATCCATTTATTCATTTTCTTTTTGCTTAGTCCCTTTATTAATCTGGGGTTCCCACAGCGGAATAAACCGCCAACTTATCCACCACATGTTTTATACAGCGGATGCCTTTCCAGCTGCAACCCAGTACACACACACACACTCACGCACACACACACACACACTACGACTAATTTAGTTAATCAATTCTCCTATAGCGCATGCACTGTAAAAAATAAATCCGTAAAATTTACGGTAAAAAAACGGCAGCTGTGGTTGCCAGTACTTTACCGTTAAAAACACGGTACAAACAGTAAAAGTAATTTCTCATTTTTACGGTAAACTACCATATTTTATTCATTTATAGAGGTTAAATGTCTGTATTTTGAATGATCAACATCTACACATCTTTTGTTAAACGGTTAGACACGTTAGCACACCCACATGCAGGTGGTGATGAGGAAGGTACATAATGAGCCAATGCTCATCACAATCAACTGCTCCCACAAGCAGAAAAGAGTATCGGCATTTTGGCCCCGTTTACACTAGTGCGTTTTAGTTTTAAAACGGCGTTTTAGAATGAAAACGATCCGCGTCCACACTCGCGTTTCACCCAGCGTTTCTGAACTGCTCTCCGTCCACACCAAAACGCTGAAAACGCACATCACGTGACCACACACACACTCTCAGGCAAGCGCTGTAGCCAATCTACCCAGATGAGAGCTGTGCTAGTCGGACTTCTCATCAAGCATCTCCCGCTGGATCTAACCTCACTATATTTATTAAACGGAATATTTCTTTCATCTTGTTGTCTTTATTTAACGACATATTCATTGGACATTGGAATCTATTACTTGTTCTCAGGTAACGTGTTTTGGCTGAGAGCAAAGATAAGTTAATGATTAATGTAACCACGTACATTCTGTATATTGACTGATCGCTTGCCTTTATTTCCTATAATGTATAAACTTATTGTATGTTATACTTTTATAATGGCCATTATCGATTAAAACTGATATTCAGCAAAGAGAGGGTGTGTTTCGTATTTTCACTGAAATTGAAAGGAGGCTGTTGTTATAGGCTCCGTTTTGTTATAAATATCCACACAGTGAAGATGACGCTCATATATGCAGCACGACGCCTCAACATTTCTGCTGTCTGTTTAGTTGTTAATATTAAAATGAAAATAGGCAGTTCCATCATGTTTACATTTTATTGTTGAGAAAGTAAAACAACGTAGCCAGGGTGATGTGAATGAAGTTATAAAGTACACTGTTCCCTTTGAAGATTTACCCGTGTCCTCGGTATAGTCTGTTTTCCATATCAAACTGAAAAGAAGAGATGCAGCCATGATCAAACTTGCGAAGTTTTAACTTACACGGAGAAGATGCAGGACTGAACTGTGTGTGTTAGGCTACTTAATATTCAGGAAAAGCCCCAATCAGAGAGGCGAATGTCTGCAGCCCCGCCTCCGTTTTCAGATGTCTCCGTTTTCCATCATCCACATTGAGACGGAGCAGCAGCGTTTTAGAATGAAAACGGCCTCTCCAGCGTTTTCAAAAAGCTCCGTTTTCGGCGCTCGAGAACTCCGGCGTAGTGTGGACGGATGGCGTAACCGTAGCAAAACTTATGCGTTTTCAAACTAAAACGCATTAGTGTAAACGGGGCCTTAGAAGGTGCTCAGTGTCATTCACACAGCTACTGAACACCAGTATGGTAACACGCATAAAATTAAAGTTATGAAATAAACGTTGTTTATCAACATTAGATGTAACATAAATCTCTAATGTGCATAACTGATGGGGAAACAACTAAAAAGATTCATATTAATGCCAATAAAATGCATAAAAAGTTATGTGCCATGCAGGGAATTCTGGGAAAGTAAATTTACCGTTATTCGGCGTATATATTAAGGAAACATAGCGTTAACCAGTTTACGGATTTGTACTGTAGCACTTTTAGTTTTTTACCATTGAAATCACGACCGTTTTTTACAGTGTGTGTTTGCACTGTGGGGAAACCGGAGCACCCCGAGGAAACCCACACCAACACGGGGAGAACATGCAAACTCCACACAGAAATGTTAACTGACCCAGCTGGGACTTAAACCAGCGACCTTCTTGTTTCAGTCAACAGTGCTAACCACTGAGCCACTGTGCCGCCCCTAAATCAGCTTAAGCAAAGCTGAAAAAAAGATTGTATAGCTATTTTCTGCAATTAGCATCATCATTATGTCCCCTGATGTGTGGCTCTTTTATTTATTTATTTATTTTCTCTCCACTGATTGAGAGCCTCAGGTATCCATTTTAAGACGCATAATCTAAAACTGCAATGACCATCTGTTATTGTTCCTATCTGTGCAGATTTTTATTCAAAAATAGATTAAAATGGCATTCTGCCATTACCGTTCTTCAATCTCGTGCCTGTATAATCGTCTCTGTAATGCAATTCTGCTGGTCAAGAGCAAACCCTTGAACTCTAGATAATGCGAGAGGTGATGCGGTCTGAAAAACTAATCTCAGGTGAGTTATTGCCGTCTTGACTGAAGCCAAAACAGTCTCTAGATTATCTCCAGGACATAAGTAATGATCTACTTTAAGAGGAAATGACACCGTGATCACCGTTACCTTGAGATCGTTCACACCTGTCGATCAAAAACACCACAACAAAAGAGGAAAAACCTCCTCATGCAGGAAAGGGAAGCTTTTTTCATCAACATCAACTGCAAACACAAACATCTGATCCTCATTAATTTTGTGTTTCTCAAGCCGCGTAACAGAACAATCACAAGCCAAGAAACATATTGCATTCTGACTGAGATTATCGGCTTTTATAGACAAGCAAATGACAGCTTTTTGTTTTTAATCCCACTTGTGAACAGTGTGTGTTTTTCAGAATGACTGTTTAGCAGTCAGCTCCATAAAGTGTGACATTATTCACCTCGAATTGACACTTTAAAACAATTCTGGGTTATTTCAACTTAATTTGGGTCAAATATTGACTAAACCAGTTAAAACCACTGAGTTAATTTTCCAAATGAATATGATAGTTCACCCCAAAATCAAAATTCATCATCACAAAAGTCATTATTTACTTCATTTGATTTTTTCCTTCTATTCTGGGTTATTTCAACATATTTTGGGGTTAAATATTGATCAAACTATTTAACCGCTGAGTTCATTAGCTGAATTAAATGAATCGTTCTCTGAAAAAGGAAAATTCATCATCACAAGTCATTATTTACCTCTTTTATTTATTTTTTTCTTCTATTCTGGGTTATTACCAATTAAGCATCATGTCAACGCCTCAGCCTACCTGAGTGGGGGGGTTCCACCATCAGTGTGCAGCATCCACCTGGATGACGTGATGGCAGCCATTTTGCGCCAGATCGCACCAGCTGATTGGTAGAGAGGAGACAGAGATGAAACTAATTGGAATATGGGGATGGTTAGGAGGCCATGATGGACAAAGGCCGGTGGGCAGATTTGGCCAGGATGCCGGGGTTAAACCCCTACTCTTTTTCGAAGGACATCCTGGGATTTTTAACGACCACAGAGAGTCGGGACCTCGGTTTAACGTCTCATCCGAAAGACAGCGCTCACTGAGCAGTATAGAGTCCCTGTCACTATACTGGGGCATTAGGACCCACACAGATCGCAGTTTGGGCGCCCCCTGCTGGCCTCACTAACACCACATCCGGCAGCAACCTAGCTTTCCCATGTGGTCTCCCATCCAGGTACTGACCGGGCGCAGCCCTGCTTAGCTTCAGTGGGCGACCATGTGAGAGTTGGAGAGAGCTAGCTGCCGGCTGTATTATTGCTGACCATGTCCATCCTTTTATGACCACAGTGTATCCATCAAATATTGACTAAACCATTTAACCGTTGAGTTAATTTTCCGAATTAAAGGGATAGTTCACCGCAAAATCAAAATTCATCATCACTAAAAGTCATTATTTACTTCATTTATTTATTTTTTTCTTCTATTCTGGGTTATTTTAGCATAATTTGGGGTCAAATATTGACTAAACTATTTAACCGCTGAGTTCATTTTCCGAATTAAAGGGATAGTTTACAGAAAAATCAAAATTCCTCATCACTAAAGTCATTATTTACTTTATTTAATTTATAGTTCTTGTATTCTGGGTTATTTCAACATATTTTGGGATCAAATATTGACTAAACTATTTAACCGCTGAGTTCATTTTCCGAATTAAAGGGATAGTTTACAGAAAAATCTAAATTCCTCATCACTAAAGTCATTATTTACTTCATTAAAAAATATATATATATTGTATGCTGGGTTATTTCAGCATAATTTGGGGTCAAATATTAACTAAACCAATTAACCACTGAGTTAATTCGCTGAATTAAAGGGATAGTTCACCCCAAAATCAAAATTCATCATCACAAAAGTCATTATTTACTTTATTTATTTATTTTTTCTTTTATTCTGGGTTATCTTTTTAATTCAGAAAATTAACTCGGAAATTAAATGGTTTGGTCAATATTCGACCCTAAATTATATTAAAATAACCCAGAATAATAGAAAAAAAATAATGAAGTAAATAATATTTTTAGTGATGATGAATTTTGATTTTGGGGTGAACAATCCCCTAATTCAGAAAATTAACTCAGTGGTTAATTGGTTATATTATATAAGGGATTTACCCCAAAATCAAAATTCATCATCACAAAAGTCATTATTTATTTCATTTATTTATTTTTTCTTCTATTCTAGATTATTTCAACATAATTTAGGGTCAAATAAGACTTTCTCCAGAAGAAAAAATATTATAGGAAATGCTGTGAAAAATTCCTTGCTCTGTTAAACATCATTTGGGAAATATTTGAAGAAAATAAACTTCACCGGAGGGCGAATAACTCTGACTTCAGCTGTATCTTCTTGATATTTCTCAGCATGTTGAAGGTGTCTTCATGTGCTGTGTTCGGTGGTTTCCCATGCATATGTCAGTCTGCTGTGAGGCGCATTAGCCTGAGAGGGATCTTTCCCAAGCTTAAAAAGGTGCCGATGAAAACACAGAAGGTCAGCGCATGGATTTAATACATTTTGATGGACCGTCAAACTTCATCAGCCGGATAGGAGCTAACGTTATGGCAAGCCGAGTCCACTTTAAGTCATTCTCAAGAGATGAACTGTTGAGTTTCTGACGATATCCAACTGCTGATATTAAGAATAAGCATGTTAACATGTTAACTACACTGTAAAAACATTTGTTAATTTACAGTTTCATTATTTTGTGATTCACAAGGGTTTTATTTACGGTTGCATTATGGGATGTTGATCTCTGCCCTGTCTACTTTTGATGTTATAAATTCAACTCAACAGTTTAACAGAGTGACTTTTATTGACATTTTAGGCATTTGAAATAATATAATGTATAATAAATAATAATATAGAGAGAAGGGTGAGGCAGTGGCGCAGTAGGTCGCTGGTTCGAACCTCGGCTCAGTTGGCGTTTCTGTGTGGAGTTTGCATGGTCTCCCTGCCTTCGCGTGGGTTTCCTCCTGGTGCTCCGGTTTGCCCCACAGTCCAAAGACATACGGTACAGGTGAATTGGGTAGGCTAAATTGTCCTTAGTGTATGAGTGTGTGTGTGTGAATGTGTGTGTGGATGTTTCCCAGAGATGGGTTGCGGCTGGAAGGGCATCCGCTGCGTAAAAACTTGCTGGATAAGTTGGCGGTTTATTCTGCTGTGGAGACCCTGGATTAATAAAGGGACTAAGCCGACAAGAAAATGAATGAATGAATGAATGAATATAGAGAGAAATAAGTGTGTAAAATGTACTGGTGGTTTATCAGGTTTCTGTAGCATAATATACAACACCAACCCAGACAATACAGCACTGCACACTATTAAAATGTCAATAAAAGTAGCTTTTTACAACTTTTCAACATTAAAAGTTGTTGGAAGAAAGATTAAGGTATTATAAAGCAATTCAAAAGCAGAAATAAACTGGGAAAAATAAAAACTTGAATCACAAAATATGGAAGAAAACTGCAAATTTACGGATATTTATATAGTGAAAATCACTGATATCAAGAATTTATCCTGAATAGAAGTTAAAGCAGCTTGCCATAGTGACGTGTCTATAAAGTGCTACATTTTTCTGACATGTGTTTTGTTTAATCCCTCCTGTAGGATGTAATGAGCACTTGTCTCTCTGTCAGCAATGTGACAAAAGCCAGATTGTTTAATTAATTTTTACATTTTTTAATTATTTTTTTTTATTGCATGATACACAAAATCAGCAGCAATATATATATATAGTTGAAGTCAGAATTATTAGCCCCCCTGAATTATTAGCCCCTCTGTTTATTTTTCCTCCAATTTCTGTTTACCGAGAGAAGATTTTTTTTCAACACATTTCTAAACATAATAATTTTAGTAACTCCTTTCTAATAATAGATTTATTTTATCTTTGCCATGATGACAGTAAACTATATTTTACTAGATATTTTTTAAGACACTTCTATACAGATTAAAGTGACCTTTAAAGGCTTAACTAGGTTAATTAGGTGAACTAGGCAGGTTAGGGGAATTAGGCAGGTTATTGTATAACAGTTGTTTGTTCTGTAGACTATCAAAAAAAATTTAGCTTAAAGGGGCTAATCATTTTGTCTCTAAAATGGTGTTTAAAAAATTTAGAACGGCTTTTATTCTAGCCGAAATAAAGCAAATAGAACAAAAATACTATCAGACATACTGTGAAAAATTTCTTGCTGTTAAACATAATTTGGAAAATATTTTAAAAAGAAGAAAAAAGATTTAAGGGGGCTAATAATTCAGACTTCAACTGTATATATATATATATATATATATATATATATATATATATATATATATATATATATATCTTAGATTTAAGGATCCAGACAGACAGTAAGATTGTTTTAGAAGCTGGTTGGAGCGTTTCCTTCAGCCCCGTGGCCTCAAATCTGACATTTAAAGATGTGCCGAAAAGCTTGTCACAGATTTTTTGTCTTTTCTCTTCCCCTCGGTGAGAAAAACACAGATAAACAAGAGTAAATGTTAAAGCTGTGTGGAAAATGAAAATCCTTCATGTCATTTACCTTTCTCAGCATTAAAACACTGTAAAATTCTGTTATAAGAACAAAAATATCACATTTGAACTAATGTTTTTACTCTGGATTAGTAAAAGAGGTAGTTTACTTAAAAATGAACATTGCTCACTATTTACACTGCGATTTTAAACATCTGTGAGTTTCTGTTTTCTGTTGAACAGAAAAGAAGATATTTTGAAAAATGATGGAAACCTGTAGCCATTGACTTTCATATAGGAAACAAATACTACTGGCTGCTATTTTCCATCTTTTTACATTTACATTTACATTTAGTCATTTAGCAGACGCTTTTATCCAAAGCGACTTATCCAAAGACTTTTTATCGTCTTTTTGTTCATTAGAAGCAGAAAAAAAGCAAATATGTAAGGGAAGGGTTTAGGTAAGAGTAAATGATAACAGAATTTTCATTTTTGGATGAACTGTCTCTTTAAGCTTACATTATATTAAATGTGTTTATTTTTAAATACAATTACCATTTAGGATGACTAATGACAAATACAGTCAATATTATAATTATAATGAATGAACTTGAGTGAACAAAAATATGTAGATCCAGTTTTTTTACTATATACAAGTTAGTATACAGTTAGTTTTTACTATATACAGTATATAGTTAAAGTCAGAATTATTAGCCCCCTTTTGATTTTTTTTCCTTTTTAATTATTTCCCAAATGATGTTTAACAGAGCAAGGAAATGTTCACAGTATGTCTGATAATATTTTTTCCTGTGGAGAAAGTCTTATTTGTTTTATTTAGGCTAGAATAAAAGCAGTTTTACATTTTTTAAACACCATTTTAAGGTCAAAATTATTAGCCCCTTTAAGCTATTTATCAAACCATCGTTATACAATAACTTGCCCAATTACCCTAACCTGCCTAGTTAACCTAATTAACCTAGTTAAGCCTTTAAATGTCACTTTAAGCTGTATAGAAGTGTCTTGAAAAATATCTAGTAAAATATTATTTACTGTCATCATGGCAAAGATAAAATAAATCAGTTATTAGAGATGAGTTATTAAAACTATTATGTTTAGAAATGTGTTGAACAAATCTCCGTTAAACAGAAATTAGGGGAAAAATAAACAGGGTGGGGGGGGGGGGTGCTAATTCTGACTTCAACTGTATATATCAGGGGTGGGCAAACTCGGTCCTGGAGGGCCGGTGTCCTGCACAGTTTTAATCAAACACACCTGAACATGCTAATCAGTGTCTTCAGGGTTAATAGGAATCTATAAGCAGGTGTGTTTGATTAGAGTTGGAGCTAAACTGTGCAGGACACCCGTCCTCCAGGGCAGAGTTTGCCCACACACCTGGTATATATATATACACAGTGGCTCAGTGGATAGCCATGTTGCCTCACAGCAAGAAGGTTGCTGGTTTGAGCCTCGACTGGGTCAGTGTGGAGTTCCAATGTTCTCCCTATGTTGGCGTGGGTTCATTCAGTTGTTGCGACCACTGAATAATAAAGGGACTATACGCCAAAATGAAAATGAATATATATATATATATATATATATATATATATATATATATATATATATATATATATATATATATATTCATTCATTAAATTTCTTGTCGGCTTAGTCCTTTTATTAATCCGGGGTCGCCACAGCGGAATGAACCGCCAACTTATCCAGCAAGTTTTTACGCAGCGGATGCCCTTCCAGCCGCAACCCATCTCTGGGAAACATCCACACACACACTCATCAATACGGACAATTTAGCCTACCCAATTCCCCTATACCGCATGTGTTTGGACTATGGGGGAAACCGGACCACCCGGAGGAAGGTAGGGAGAACATGCAAACTCTACACGAAAACGCCAATTGAGCCGAGGTTCGAACCAGCGGCCCATTTGTTGTAAGGCGACAGTATATATATATATATATATATATATATATATATATACACATACATACATTTTTGTTTAATTTTCTAATTAACCATCATATTTCTTCCAAAAATAAAATATAACTGTCATCATTTATAGAATTTATTTTCCTTTTTTTTTTGCACAAATTTTTAAATTAAGTTTTCCCCCAAAAAAAATCAATGTTTTAACTTTAGTATGATAATCAATAATTGGTGAAATAACCATGATTTTCAATCACAACAAATAAAAGCATTTGCTAATCTGACCAAATTGTTATTTTCTGTGAAAAAAAGAAGCTCTTAATAGCAATATATATTTAACATTTATTAGAAATACTATCAGACCTTTAAATAATGACAACAAATATTACAATTTATGCCTAGTTCAGACTGCGTGATTTTAGCCCCGATTTTGGCTCGCCGACAGGTTTTGAGAAATCGCCGACAAATGCCTGAAATCACAGGCAAATCTGTGTTCGTGCACGTGAGTGACAATCACACAGTATGAACGATCAAAGACGCGATCTGAGAGAATCGCTGATGAGTCGCCGATGCCTGTGAGATATTTGGTGTGCTGAATATCTGGAGCTGTCGGCGATTCAAATCATGCCGTGTGAATTGAGTTTTGACTGAAATTAACATCAGCGATCGCCTACAGCCAATGAGAGAGCAGCTTTCACTTGCATGTGCGTGTGTGTGTATACCTGCTGCAGGCCAGCGGGAGGCTGGGGGAGAAGTTAAAAGCGCTCTTTTTCGGTTTATTTGGACCCACGAAATGGAGGAAAAACTAGTGGAGGTTTGACGGGACTCAGGAGCAACCGTGTCTGTTTGACGTTTCATACAGAAATAAATCAGTTTATTATCAACGTTGAGGAGAAATGGCTAATTCCCTTTAAACCCAGGTGAGCAAACATGTACATGTTCTACCCCATTAAAGGCTTCTTTCTCATTATGTAGTTAATAACAATAGATATACTACATGTTTTTGGCTGTGAGACGTAGTTTGGACGAAGTTGTCAGCGATTCTCCCTATAGTAAAGTCATGGAATGTGAAAGTCCCTGTCGCCGAACCATCTTGCAGTGTAAACAAAGCAGCGATGAAACGCAAGCCCAGATAGTCAAGCAGTGTGAAAACATCTGTGACACGACTACTTTGAAAATCATGCAGTCCGGGACTTCCGGTGGCGCGCGCTGCAAGATGGCTGCTCGGCACTGAGCTCCTTACAAATACCTCCGATTATAACATTTTTTTTCTTCAAATTGAGGATAAATTCCTAATTAAAATAGAACATCAACTCCTTCTAAAGAATGGCAACTAGTAAAAAGACGATGTCTCCTCAAAAACAAGCTACAGGAAACAAACGACTAAAAACGCTTGATGACGACGTGGCCTCCATCGTCAGCCATGCAATCGAAGCGCAGCAGGAAGCCTTGCGTGAAATGGTCTTCGGCATGTTAACAGAGGCAATAAAGTCCGCTCTTGCTCCTTTCAATGACTACATTAATGAAAATGGAACTGTTCTTCGAGCTATAAAAGAAGAAATAGGCTCTCTGGGTAAGAACATGGCGTCGATAACATCAAAAGTAGATGATCTACAAGGAAACCTTCGCAAAACTAAAAAAGATACTAATCATTGCTTGTCTCAGCTTGACCAAATACAACGAAAATGCACGGATTTGGAAGATCGCTCACGACGCAACAATATCCGTCTGGTCAACTTACCTGCGGGAATGGAAGGAGACGACCCTATCGGCTTCCTTCAGAAAACGCTCCCTAAATGGATCCCGGACCTGTCAGGGCGTTCAAATCCAATAGAGATTGACAGAGCTCATCGAGTCTACTCGAATTCTAACTCAAACAGATCACGAGCGATGATCTTTCGACTCCTTCGTTATCCGGACAGGCAGGCCATACTTCAAGGTGCACGTAAAGCAAAGCCCACACTACCCGGAGGAGCGCGTCTGGAATTCTATGCAGATTACAGCGCCGCGACCGCACAGAAGAGAAAAGCGTTCTCGGCCGTCAGATCCAAACTCCAACAAAAAGGTGCGGAAACTTTTCTAATTTACCCAGCAATACTGAAAGTCTCATTCAAAGGCCAAAAATACTCGTTTGAGACGCCGGATGAAGCCGAGAAATACATCGAGGGACTGGAGCGAACAACGTCAGCGCCGGCTCGCAGGTCTTTATATCCTCAGCTCCAGGAGGCAATGGAGGAAACCGATTAAGGAGACAATATTGGACTTATCAACACTTAAATGACATGATTAGAAACATTTCTTAGCCCCCTAAATGACCAAATTATACGGTAAACAACTATTACTATTAATATTATTATTTTGTTTTATTGGTATTTAAAGTTACGGTTAGATATTCATGATACTATTTTTATTTATTTAATACTATTTATTTTATTATTATATATATTTTTACTATTATTTGTTATGTTATTTATTTATTTTATTTATTTATTTTATTATTTTTTATTTATTTATTTATTTTTATTAATTTATTTTATTTATTTATTTATTTTTTTGTCGACAAGGTGGGGGCTAAGTTTCTTGGTTTAAGATTTATAACAGCCCGAATTCAAAACTTGTTACATGTTTAAATAGAGTTGATGCTGATACACTGATGGTTGTAACGTTCCTCAGCTGTTTAATATCAAGGAGGTACTGGAAGGCGAATAGTGTTAAGACATTGCCTCGCGATCGCCACAGACGCTCGTTATTGAGGGGGTTAGGGAAAGGGTGGGGCACTCAGGAATAAAATACGCAGAAATTTTTATATTCTTTTCATATATATCCACGAAATTTCTATGTTTAAATTGCACCTACTACTACAATCTTTACATGTTTATTTGTGAAAGCTTTATGTTCAGAGATTATGGTTAATTTAAATATTATGTCTCTTAACGTCAGAGGGTTAAACTCTCCTAGTAAACGGACTAAATTTTTAGATTATCTTCGCAGGAAAAACATAGACGTTGCACTTATCCAAGAAACCCATCTAAGGATAGCAGATGTCCAGCGATTACAAAACAAACACTATATTCCTATAGTATCTTCAGGTTATAACTCTAAAAAGAGAGGGGTGGCAATATTATTTAAAAGAAATCATACTTTTAGTATTGAAAATTTAGGATCAGACAATAATGGTAGAATGGCATATTGTTGTACTAATATAGGAGGAAAGAAGCTAATGTTTGTCAATATTTATGCCCCAAACTCTTATGATGCTCCTTTTTTCCCAGACATTACAAAAACTCTTTTAGCCTATAATGAATATTCACTTATTATTGGAGGAGACATGAACACGGTAATGGACACCGATTTAGATCGATCAAATCCTTCAATCCCAATGATACAACCCCAGTCTTCAAAAGCATTAAATTGGTTTACTAAAGACCTAAACGTGAGTGACACCTGGAGGTTGCTCAACCCTAATGTGAAAGAATACACTTACTTCTCACCAAGACATAAATCCTATTCAAGAATAGACTACATCTTACTATCTCCTATGATATTTTCATGTGTAAAGAACATTGAATTTCTACCACAAAGTATTTCTGACCACAATGCAATAACAACATCGCTGCAATTTAGTACACTGACCAAACCCTCTAGATGGAGATTCAATACTCTTTTACTCAAAAACGAGGAATATATTTCACAACTGAGATCAGAATTAACTGAATTTATTAGCATTAATCAAAATTCTGTTTCCAACCAAGACATGTTTTGGGCCTCTATTAAAGGTTTTTTAAGAAATAATGCAATTAGTTTTTCTGCAAGGCTTAAAAAGAATTACCTCCAACAAATATCATCATTAGAAAAAAGGTGTGGAGAATTGGAGCGGGAATTAGAAAATAAATTTGCAACAGAAACACAACAAAAATTAAAGGTAGAAAGAGCTACACTTAATGACCTGCTTAGACAAAGAACCGAATACTTGATGCACATCACAAAACATAAATACTACATAGATGGAAGCAAACCGAGCCGACTCCTTGCACTCACTTTAAAAAAACATGAGCAACGCTTTAATATAAATGCAATAAAAAACTCTGAACAGGTTCTCACCTCAAACCCCTCAGATATTAACAAAACATTTAAGAAGTTTTTTGAAAAATTATACTCTTCAGAAATACAAACTAACACGGATCATTTAGAAAATTTTTTTGAGTCTTTAAACTTAACAAAACTTTCTAAGGAAGATGCTGACAACCTAGATTCAGAAATAACTCTAGATGAATTACATAATGCAGTTAGGGATTTACATACAGGGAAATCTCCAGGTATTGACGGCATCCCTGGCGAATTATATCTAGTACTATGGGACTTACTGGGACACATTTGGCTACAAACAATAAACAAGGCCATAACCAAAGGCCATTTTCATAAAGATCTTAATACTGCTTTAATTACTGTTTTACCTAAACCCGAAAAAGATCTTTTTGAATGTTCCAACTATAGACCTATTTCTCTGATTAATGAAGATATAAAAATTTATGCTAAAGTTATCGCCAAGCGTCTACAATCAGTAATAAGTAAATTAATTCATCCAGACCAAGCTGGTTTTATAACAGGACGTTTAGCTTCAGATAATGTCCGCAGAGTACTACACGTTATAGCTGAATCAGGAAAGTTGAAAAAACCTAGTGGCCTCCTCCTTATAGATGCGGAAAAAGCCTTTGATCGCTTGGAATGGGGCTATTTATGGTACACACTGAAAAACTTTAATTTTGGCGATCAATTCATTAAGATGATTCAAACTCTATACTCTAACCCCTTGGCTAGAGTAACTACAGTGGGAATTATTTCAGACACTTTTTGTATTAAGAGGGGAACAAAACAGGGTTGCCCTCTCTCTCCTCTTTTGTTTAATCTATCAATAGAACCACTGGCTCAATTTATTAGACAATGTAAAAACATTACCCCAATTCAGTTAGGCTCATCTGTCCATTCTATCTCTTTATATGCTGATGACATACTTCTATTTCTATCAGATTTACAAAATTCACTACCCAATGCCCTCACAGCTTTAAATGAATTTGGAAGAATTTCTGGTTTCAAAATAAACTTCTCTAAATCAGTTCTGATGCCCCTTAATCCAATTGGCCATAATGTTACTAATAATACTAATATAAAAATATCAACAAAAGTCAAATATTTAGGAATTGAGCTGAGCCCAACCTTACAACTCATACCTAAAATAAACTATATGTCAATTTACAGTAAGGTTGAGGCTGATATCCAGAGATGGATGCGCCTACCCTCATCACCACCCGCCAGAATTTCAACAATAAAAATGAATATCTTGCCCAGAATTAATTTCATAAGCTCCATGCTTCCCCTCCCTCCACCTCCAAACTATTGGAAAAGGTTAGACTCGATTTTAAACAAATTTGTTTGGAATGGAAAACGTCCCCGTGTAAAATGGTCCACTCTCCAAAAAAACAAAACGGAGGGTGGATGGGCCTGCCCTAACTTCAAATTATACCACTGGTCATTTATTCTGCTCTCAGTTGTGAAATGGTTCGAACCTGATATGCAATGTTCTTGGAAAGAAATAGAAAAAGACCTTATTTTTCCAACACGTCTGCAAGACTTTCTGTTCTCAGGCTTTAACCATAGGAAATGTATATTGCGCTATGGACCTATTTTATCCTATACCCTCCAAATTTTTAAAAAGGTAGAAACTTATTTTCCTTCCAGAACCACCTGGCATAATCATTCTCCTCTGTGGCACAATGTGAACCTACTTTCTGGTAGACAACCTTTTAATCAACCATCATGGGCCAATAAAGGTATTCTAACACTAAAAGACATAAATGGAGAAAAATCTATTTTAGATTTTCAAGAGCTGGTTAACAAATTTAATATATCTCCCAACACTCTTTTTATGTATTTTAAAATAAGGGCAGCACTAAAGGCTCATAAGACACCATGGGGTAAGGATCTTCATACCCACCCGATTGTGAAATGGATATATAATGCTCCAAGAAAAGGAACTGTTTCCTATCTCTACTGCTGTCTTTCTAATATTAATGCACATAGTTTCTCAAAAGAAAGACTATGGCTATCTGATATGTCTCGACCCAATACAACTATCGATTGGGAAACTGTATGGCATAATACATTCCACGCTTCCACAAACCCTAATCACCAGTTTATTCATTTTAAAACTATCCACAGGGCATATTTAACCACACGTATACGACATATCATAGGTTTATCTCCAGATCCATATTGTAAGTTCTGTGAACCACAGCGTCCAGATACCTTTTTACATATGATGTGGGAATGTCCGGAGGTACAAAAACTTTGGGATTCGGTACTGGACATTTTATTTAAAGTTACAAAAATTTGTTTCCCCAAAGACCCTATACTGTTACTATTGAATGATAACTCTCAATTTCCCTTAAATGCAAAGGTCCGTAAATTTTGGTTAGCTGCTTCAACTGCTACAAAGAAAATGTTGGTACAAAGGTGGAAACCTCCTCATGATCTCTCAGTTAAGCACTGGTTACATTCATTATTGGAAATACTATATCTGGAACTGTCATCAGCACGGATCAACCATGCCAAAATGGACATTCTTACGGCATGGAAAATCTACATATGCAACGTCAAAGAAATCTTGGACACTTAACCCTCATCTGATGCTACGGATGACAACTTAATGGAAATTATCTAACAGCTTGGTCTAAACTATAGTTATTCTGTGTTTCCTGATGTGCGTATAATGGGGTGGGGGGGTGGGAAATATATATGGGGTTATATCTGTTAAAAGTATTTTGTTATCTGATTGTAAAAATTGTATATTCTCACTATCGGAAATAAAAAAAACTGAATTACAAAAAAAAAAAAAAAGAAAATCATGCAGTCTGAACTCGGCATTACTCATCTTACTTTTTTGTTATTATTCTTTAGTGGTCTCCTAATTTTTCTCCAATAACTACTCTGTAAAAAAAAGTGCTTTTCTGTTTATTTATGCTTTTGAATTGCATTATGGGAACTTGATCTTTCCTCCAACAACATCTACAGTAGTCTTGAAAAGTTCCGACATTTTTAATAGTGTAAAGTGAAATATTGTCTGGGTTGGTGTTGTACATTACACTACAAAACCTTGTAACAAACTGCCAGCACATTTTCTGGAAATTTACACACTCATTTCTCTAGATCTTACTTATATTAATATTTCAAATGCCTAAAATGTCAATAAAAGTCCCTCTGTTAAACTGTAGAGTTGAATTTTCAACATTAAAAGTCGACAGAGCAGAGATCAACATCCCATAATGCAATTAACAACATCAAGTAAACAGAGAATGAATAAATAAATGTCATAATTTGTGTATTTTTGCCTGAAAAGCAACTATTATTCCCCCCAGCACATCTTTTGTTCTTTCCTGCTATTTCCACATCCTCCACACAATACACAGAGTCTGATTTTCTCATAAATTGACTTGTCTGTGTGTGTAGTCCTGCCTGATGGATTTCATCCACATTGCCTCGGGCCACTTTGAGGTATTTCAGCGGGGCCATTACACCTTGAGCCAGAGCCCTGTGTAGTGAATTATCCATCCAGCGCACTACAGAGGGACTCATATTAATGCAGAGAGCAGATGGAAATCCACTACAGCAGAGAGAGTCTGAACCTGCTTCTCAAACACTGTTTATCTGTATGCAGAGTGTCAATGTCCTCTAGATGAAGGTCGAGAGAGCTCGATCTAAACAAGGAGAGAAAGAGAGAGGGAGAGAGAGATGATGTTCAGCTCTTCAAGGTTGCTGAAACGTGTAATTATGTCTGTGTGTTTATATGAGAAAAGCTTAGCGCTACATTTCTCAATCAAAATATATCATCATCTCTGACAGCTACACTGTATCTGTGTGTTTTCATCAAGGTTACATTCGAAAATACATGATTTAGTTGATTTAACAGGGACAAGTAACAGATTTCTGAGCTTATATCTTGACTTTTTATCAGCATGTTTAATATATCATATTCATATATACATTGATTTAGTTTATATAAACTCAGAATTGCTGAGAAAAATAGCAGATTTCTGAAATTATATCTTGATTTTTTCATATATTTACAGAATGGCAGGGTAAATTAGCAGATTTCTAGGCTTATATCTTGATTTCTTTAAATATGGACATGAAAATACTTGATTTAGTTAATAAAATCTGACAATTGCAGGGACAAATAGCAGATTTCTGACATTATGTCTTGACTTTTTTCATACTTTTTAAAATACATACATGAAAATGCTTGATTTAGGTTATATAATTTTTAAATTGCAGAGAAAAATAGCAGATTTCAGAGATTAAATCTTGACTTTTTCATATATTTGCAGAATGGCAGGGTAAATTAGCAGATTTCTGACATTATATCTTGACTTCTTTCATACTTTTAAAAATATATACATGAAAATGCTTGATTTAGGTTATATAAATTTTAAATTGCAGAGAAAAATAGCAGATTTCAGAGATTATATCTTGACTTTTTCATATATTTGCAGAATGGCAGGGTAAATTAACAGATTTCAGAGCTTACATCTTCAGTTTTTAAAATATAAACATGAAAATGCTTGATTTAATTAATAAAATCTGACAATTGCAGGAACAAATAGCAGATTTCTGACATTATATCTTGACTTTTTTCATACTTTTTAAAGTATATACATGAAAATGCTTGATTTAGTTTATATAAACTCAAAATTGCAAAGAAAAATAGCAGATTTCTGAAATTATATCTTGAATTTTTCATATATTTGCAGAATGGCAGGGTAAATTAGCAGATTTCTAGGCTTATATCTTGATTTCTTTAAATATATACATGAAAATACTTGATTTAGTTAATAAAATCTGACAATTTCATGGACAAATAGCAGATTTCTGACATTATATCTTGACTTTTTCAAACATTTGCAGAATGGCAGGGTAAATTAGCAGATTTCTGACATTATATCTTGACTTTTTTCATACTTTTTAAAATACATACATGAAAATGCTTGATTTAGGTTATATAAATTTTAAATTGCAGAGAAAAATAGCAGATTTCAGAGATTAAATCTTGACTTTTTCATACATTTGCAGAATGGCAGGGTAAATTAGCAGATTTCAGAGCTTACATCTTCAGTTTTTTAAATATAAACATGAAAATGCTTGATTTAATTAATAAAATCTGACAATTGCAGGGACAAATAGCAGATTTCTGACATTGTATCTTGATTTTTTTCATACTTTTAAAAATATAAACATGAAAATACTTGATTTAGTTAATAAAATCTGACAATTGCATGGACAAATAGCAGATTTCTGACATTATATCTTGACTTTTTTCATACTTTTTAAAGTATATACATGAAAATGCTTGATTTAGGTTATATAATTTTTAAATTGCAGAGAAAAATAGCAGATTTCAGAGATTAAATCTTGACTTTATCATATATTTGCAGAATGGCAGGGTAAATTAACAGATTTCAGAGCTTACAGTACATCTTCAGTTTTTAAAATATAAACATGAAAATATTTGATTTAGTTATTAAAATCTGACAATTGCAGGGACAAATAGCAGATTTCTGACATTGTATCTTGATTTTTTTCATACTTTTAAAAATATATACATGAAAATGCTTGATTTAGTTTATATAAACTCAAAATTGCAAAGAAAAATAGCAGATTTCTGAAATTATATCTTGAATTTTTCATATATTTGCAGAATGGCAGGGTAAATTAGCAGATTTCTAGGCTTATATCTTGATTTCTTTAAATATATACATGAAAATACTTGATTTAGTTAATAAAATCTGACAATTGCATGGACAAATAGCAGATTTCTGACATTATATCTTGACTTTTTCAAACATTTGCAGAATGGCAGGGTAAATTAGCAGATTTCTGACATTATATCTTGACTTTTTTCATACTTTTTAAAATACATACATGAAAATGCTTGATTTAGGTTATATAAATTTTAAATTGCAGAGAAAAATAGCAGATTTCAGAGATTATATCTTGACTTTTTTATAAGGTAAAATAGCAGATTTCTAGGCTTATATCTTGATTTTTTAAATATATAAATGAAAATACTTGATTTAGTTAATAAGAACTCACAATTGCAGGGACAAATAGCAGATTTTTGAGATTATATCTTGACTTTTTTCATACTTTTAAAAATATATACATGAAAATGCTTGATTTAGTTTATATGTCTTTGGACTTTGCGCCTATCATTAAAATAGAGCCCATAGTGTTAGATTTTTTATTACATGAAGTAAACGTACTGTATACATTTTTCAGTTTGTACTCATGAAATTCTACTATACTTGAAATTTAATATGAAAGTAAAAATTAAGACTTAAGTAATTTATTAAATTTTACCAAAAAGTCTATTTTGTTTTATCTCTGGTTGCTTTAAACTTGAACTCTATAAAGCAGAACAGATTCTGATTGGCTGTTAATGTTGTTATTATCAGCTCTAAGAAATAAAAAAAAAATATATTCTGAATAAATAAATGATATATGGCGAGGCAGTGGCGCAGTGGTTAGTGCTGTCACCTCACAGCAAGAAGGTCACTGGTTCGACCCTCGGCTCAGTTGGTGTTTCTGTGTGGAGTTTGCATGTTCTCCCTGCGTTCGCGTGGGTTTCCTCCGGGTGCTCCGGTTTCCCCCACAGTCCAAAGACATGCGGTACAGGTGAATTGGGTAGGCTAAATTGTCCGTAGTGTATGAGTGTGTGTGTGAATGTGTGTGTGGATGTTTCCCAGAGATGCATTGCGGCTGGAGGGCATCCGTTGTGTAAAAACTTGCTAGATAAGTTGGCGGTTCATTCCGCTGTGGCGACCCCGGATTAATAAAGGGACTAAGCCGACAAGAAAATGAATGAATAATGATATATATTTATGATATATTATTATTTAAAATTTTATTTACAGCAAGGAAAATAAGTATTGAACACATTGTCATGTTTTTTCCTGGAATTTATATTTCTAAAGGAGCTGTTGACATAGAGTTGAACCAGATTTTGGTAAAAACCCAAACAATACAAGCAAAAATAAAACAAATCTGAAAAATGAGTGATGTGTACTAATAATAAAATGACAGAAGGAGAAAGCGCTACTAAAACATACTGAATGCTTTATATAAAGGCTTTACTGAAGTCACACGCATTGCATGTAAAGTCACACACACAGACGTAATCTTGATGGGACTGTGGATCTCGTCTCAAATCTGAGATTTATTCGTATTTTACATTGGATTCGGATCAGGTGATTGACTAGGCCATTGTGCAGCTTGATTTTCTTTCTCTGAGAGCCTCTGAGAGTCTCCTTGGCTGTGTTTTAGATCATTGTCTTGCTGAAATGTCCACCCTGGCTTCATCTTTATCCTCCTGCTAATGTAGATGTTGGACTGAAGCAGCTGATGTTCATTTACACTGAAAAAGGGCAGAGGGTTGCTGAAGAACTACTGAGTGATTTCAGCTGCTGTCTGGGCATTCACTGCTGAACTGCACCTCCCTTTCTTCATGTGTTCAATACTTTTTCCCTGTGTGATTTCAGTTTATAACACATAGCTTCATTTGGGAACTTATTAGATTTGTTTTCTTTGCATATTTGGATTTTTTTGGTTGTTACTAACATCCAGGGAATGGATGTTTTTCTTAGAAAAAAGTCGACATGTTCAATACTTATTTCCCCCACTGTAACAATTACTTTTATATATTACAATTTCTTAAATCAGGGGTCACCAAACTGCAGATTTTAGCTCCAACTCTAATCAAACACACCTAAACAAGCTAATCAAGGTCTTACTAGGTATACTTGAAACACACAAGCAGGTGAGTTGAGCTAAACCCTGCAGGGACACCGGCCCCCCAGGACCGAGATTGGTGACCCCTGTCTTAAATTTTTAAGGTCAATTGACTTTTTTAAACAATATCTTCACTGTTTTTCTTTAGTCATGGTCTGTTTTGTAAACAAGCCTGAATATGAATATGAATAAAAAAAAAAACTCCTTTAAGATGAAATCAGAGAAAACACTGTTAGAATTAAAGACTTGAACGAGACAATCATTTCAAGAGCAAAGGGATGCTTTGATTAGGTTTGATCGCTCGCAGTGTTATCTGTTGACGCAACAGTACCATTACGAGTCTGTTTAATCAGAGTTTATGAGAAGTCTGTTCATAACTCAAGGTCATTATAAAGCTGCCAATTTCCCAAGTGACTCACGCATGCTAATGGGAGCCAAATATCATTTTAATACTGCAAGGACAATAAAAAGGTTGCTGGAAAATCATTATTATTCTGCTGGAGTTGGCCGGGGTGATAGTAAAGGCATGATTGTTCTCTCAGTAATGCTAGCTGCCTGACCAAAGTGTTTGATAGCAGCATTTGTTGTCAGATTATGAGCTGCCCTTCAACAGGCTGGCAGCAAACTCACAGTTACAGGGAGAACACGGTTGCCAGGTTTTCGCAGCAAAACTTGCCAAATAGAAAGTCAAAAATTGTGCTCAAAAATTCTAAACTTGTGCATTCAATACAGCCATAATACACTATATTATACCATAATAATAGCCACCGCCATATCACCCTGCAGCCTAATGCTGTGTTCACACCAGACGCGGAACGCGCAGATAAATCGCGCTATTCGCGCGTAAATTGCTGCGTGAACATTTGAGTTCACTCGCTTCGTTCGCGCGTCAAACACCGCTTTATACGGGCGTGAAATCCGCTTCATTCGCATGTCAAATTCACTTCAGAACAGGCGCGGATTCGTGTGATGGGCAGAGCTTCTGTCAGCCCGGTGACTGTAGCTTCGTTGCTAAATGGCTAACATGGATTTTATGAAGAAAATAACAGTGTTTATGTGCTTTATGAAGACTGAAAAACAGCGTTGATACGTTTAGGACCGTGTCTGAGTCCACTACATGCTTTCAGAGGTGCATCCAGCTCTGTGAGCTCATAAACTCCTCCAGAAACTGAACCTGGATGATGGAGGCTTTCAGCGGTGCTTCTGACTGTGCCAAGCTTAGTTTGATGACTTGTTGTCGATGTCGCCTGGAGGATTTCCCCCGGGACACTATCAACAGGTTCTACGTCACAATCACGCCCCCACAAGAGCAAGCTTCTGATTGGTTAACGCGGCGCGAATGTCCGCTGAAGTTCAGATTTTCGAACTCGAGAGATTCGCGCAAAACGCTCGTTAAGCACGTCAAACGCGCAAAACGCTCAATTCGCCCCAACGCGTACTGCGCTTTTCGCAACGCGCCATTCTCAACATTCGTGCCGCGCCATTTACGCGTACCGCGCCGCAGGATGTTTATTCACGCGTTTGCATTGACGTAACATGTAAATCACTCGTGCTTGACGCGCATTCCGCGTCTGGTGTGAACGCAGCATTACGCCTGTTTCACACCGCAAGCGTCAGCGGCGCGTGAGCAGAGCGTGCGCAGCGCGTATGTCGAGCAGTAGCAGCATGCAGGCGTTTGCCTTTTCACACCAGCTGCGTCTGCAGCGCGGAGCTCTTCGGCAGCCTATCTCTGTCTATTCTATCAAGTTACCCATGTCTCTCTATATACAAATACACTTTTTAAACTTTTCATCTCCAACAAGGCCCCTCCTATGCTGTTTCTTTAACCTGCAAATGTTTATTTTACAAAATTTATAGATCAAATAGTACTGTATGCTTCTCAAGCTAACTTATATGAGAAGTGTCTACAGTCAGAGGACAATCGCCTGTGTTGCTGTAGACCTAGTTATAATAATATTTATATAATAGTTATAATGATATTTATACATGATCAAACTAGTGTTACTTTCTTCGCTTCAGTGATGTCCAGCGGCAGAATAACAGCTCGTTAATTCATGCTCGTGCAGAGGATGAGACGGACAAAAGTAACCAATGCAGGCCATTCTTTTACTTATTTTCGTGTTGTTAGATTCACAGTGCAAACAGCTCCCGGTAGGAATAACTCGAGTGAACATAAAACAAAGCCGATTAAAACTTTCTTCCTCTGCTCAGCTGCACAGAACACAGCGAGCTCACATCATCCAGCATGGGTGTCGAACTACACTACCCACAATACACTTCGCTATGGACTACAAATCCCGTAAATATTCTATTTCCCCTCTCCTACAACACTAGTGTGCAACTTAAGCAAAACTGATAGTAAAATTGTTTTACATTTGGTTTTGTAGTTCAGGCCTAAATAAATGTTTCTTGCTGTTTTTAATCGTTTTAAGTTAATTTGGATGACTATATAAACCATTGACATTATTAACGCATTTATTGGGTAAAATTGCTACTTTTTACTGTCATTCAATGTGTTTTGGTCATTATCAATGCACTGTCACTTTAATTGAGCGTGAGCAGCGCGTCAAAAATAGACCCAGCGCCGAAACTATCTCTGCACTGCTGCTTCGGCGACGCTCACGCCTCGCTCTGACGCGCTGCTGCTGCGTGCGGTATGAAAGCTCTAATCTGTTTACATGGACGCCGAAAACACTCGCGCTGCTCACGCTCTGCTCACGCGCCGCTGACGTTTGCGGTGTGAAACAGGCGTTAGACTGGTTAAAACTATTATGCTTACAAATGTGTTGAAGAAAATCTTCTCTCCATTAAACAGAGATTGGGGGAAAAATATACAAGGGGGCTAAAAACTCTGACTTTAACTGTATATACATTTAAACATCACTTTGCATGCCTTGTCAAAAAAAAAGTATTAATTTTGAGGGATAACTGTGAACTTGGCAACCCTGAGTGAGAATGACAGCGTTCGAGCCATGAGGAACAAGCTAATCAACTACTGTAGAGCTTCTTTGAAAATAGTGGAGCTCGTCAAGGTTAATGGAAGAAGAAAGCACTTTTGGCACAATTCACGTTTTGTTTCCTGACCGCGTCTGCTGAAGCTGACCTTGTGGAAGCTGTCAGCAGCGCACAAATACTGATAAATGCCCTGTTGTGTATTTTTGAGAGTGGAGTTTTACATAGGCTTTCCAGTTAAAGGGACATTCTTGACATTTTTCACAACCTCCTGTTGTTTGGCTGTTTATAAAACTCCAATAGTGGACGGCTGCTTCTCATTCAGGGCTGTTTATGCTAATGAGGGAGGGAGGGTTAGTAGTGGGCGGGGCTTCCCCCCTCTGATGACCCGTACAAAGGGAGAATGTCAGTCAAAGTGTTTCTGCAGACTGTTTATATCCAGTCTGATTATAAAAAAATCAGTTTACTTTTATTCATTAGAGGCTGGTTATATTCACACACTGCTGACACACATCTGTGTTTAAACCCCTTTTAAAAGTGATTTCAGCATAATATCTCCCCTTTAAAGTGCTCTTTTTGACCTAGATTTGATTTTCAGTGCCGTTTGAAAACAGCATCGCTCATTTGCCTTCACTTTTGTCTTTGTGGTTGATTCGTTTTCATCTCAGACGACAGAGAGGATTTGATTTGCACAAGTAGCAAATCTCAGTGAGCGGTTATGAAAGCGTGTCGCTCAGACTTGTCTGTGTGATATGAAAATTAGATGATTAATTTAGTTCTGCCTTATATAATTTCACACTCTCTCTTAAATTCTTGAGTCATTCTCTCCACACACACACACACACACACACACACACACACACACACATTCAAGCCTCTGATATGTGCCATTATTTCTCAGAGAGGCAGCATGTCAGTTCTGTGGTAATACAATACTTGATATCCTGTGAAGGACACTTCTGTACTATCAGAGATATCACATATCAGATTTATAATATTATGCACACGTTTGACTTCTAGCTCAGAATGTAGGGCTGATCTGCTTTACTGATGAATGCTAGATGTCTATTTAGTTAGTTCAATGGTAAAATAGGAATATGGCTGTCTGGAATGCTTGATTATGATTGGTCAATCATGTCATTAAATGGTATATTCTGTTAGGGCTAAAGTACATCCAGTAGGTTACAACAGAATAGACGTCTGCCATTAAAGGGCACAAAGTTTACCCCTTTTTTATGATTTAATATTAGTATTATGGTTCTTTAAACTAGCGCACAGTTGGCAACTTGTTGCAAGTTTTCCGTGCAACAGAAATGCGGCTTAGAGAAGCCTTTACGATTAATTAACTGTGACGAATTAAAGCGCAGGTAATAGTGAAATCAGCTAATCGTTGCATCCCTATAAATGATTACAGTGCATTGTATAAAAGGCATTTTCTACAAAACATTTCCAAATGTTTTCAGCTGTCCGCACAGCTCTAGTCTAGTACTGTCCTGTTGTGCTCGGCTCAAGTTTTCTTGGGTTGAGCACTTGTTTCTGTGATTGTGTCTGTCTCTGTGTGCGCGCGCCGTCTAGTGATGGGTCGTTCATGAACGATTCGTTCTTTTTGAACGAATCTTCAATATGACTCGGGAACTACGAGTCCTCTCAAGGAGTGATTCGTTCATCCGCGCATCCGCACATTTGTGCAGGTAGTACCGTTAATTTCAAGTCTTCATCACATTGGCAGAAGCCAATCATATGCATTTAGAGCCAGAAAAAGTTTTGATCCGCTCACCTCTCGAGTCCTCTATCGGGTCTGAGTCAGTCGTTCATCACGAGCCAATCATATGCGTTTAGAGCCGGAAAAAGAATTGATCCGTTCATCTCTCGAGTCCTCTATCAGGTCTGAGTCACTCGTTCCTCACGGGCCAATCATACGGGTTTAGAGCCGGAAAAAGAATTGAAACCGTTCATTTCTCGAGTCCTCGGGTTTGAGTCATTCTGTCACGTGATGAACGAACGATCATAGCTCCTATCGGCTTAGCTAGACTGTGCATTGATTAAGATTATATGTGACTGTCAGTGTAACGTGAATGAACCCCGGGCATTTGAAGACATGAAGAGGTGAGCTGAGCAAAGAGAGAACAATACCTTCATAGACAGAAGAGCATTTAAACATTGAATTATATTATTACATTAATTACATTGAGTTATATTCTACTTTAGACTTTTGTTGTGCAATCAACCTTTTGGGCTAGTTGTAGATGTGTTTGGAAGCAATTCGTAACATTTTAATAATATTTTGGCAAATTGAACCAAATGAACGAAATGACTCGAAAAAAAGATTCGTTCATCTTGATGAACGAGACTCAAAGATCCGAGTCAGTAAAATGATCCGGACTTCCCACCAGCGCCGTCGTGGGTGTGCGCAGAGCGTGCGCGCTCCCGCTTAATGCGGCCGCGCGGGCTCTGCGTGCCTCGGACGCGTGCTCTTGTACTCGTGTTGTGTTTTGTTCTGTCAGCATCGCGCTCTTTCGGTCTCAGCATTTCCGTCTAGTTGGTTTCGGTTTTGGTGGACGCTGAGATGAAGCATGCGCGTTACCGTACGTTCACACCGAAAGCAGCGAGAGCGTCCAAGGTCGCTCTGGCCGCCCTGGCGACAACGCTGTTTGCTTTCAGCTCCTGCGGCGAGAGCGTCAAAACTCGCTACATTGATCTCATATTTAAAGGAGCCGTTGCAGCATTATCAGTTACATTCCAGCATAAAACATGTTTCTAGCGTGAAAATGTTGCGCACTTTTTATCAAATTCATAAAACAATGGAAGATCAAGTTGCGTGTGGTGTGGCTTTGCTTTATTTATCCAATATGTGTCCATATGTCTGAAATATCCTGAAGCAGCAGTACTGTTTTGTACTGTCACATCGCGTGAGATTCCCGCTTTTTTAAGATAAATTTATATAACATTAATGAACATCAGTAACTCGCCAGTAACTTATTTAATGTATGTTCCTGTAGGAAAAAATTGTAAATAATTGGAAATCCGGCGACCGCAATAATCAAACCCTTGGGAACAACTGTGGTCGGAACCAAAGTTCACAGGTCTGTGTTCTCTGAACTGCTATCAAGCGATGGACGTCTTCATTCTGATTGCTTGCCGCCGAACGGCGTCATAGCTCATTACCATAAAGTTAACTTCATTTCAACTCTCCTCGACGCCTACGCCGGCGAAGACGCGCCGCGCTGCTCCTCGCCGCCGGCTCTCATTGAAAATGAATGACTTCCGGCTACTTTGACGCTCTCGCCACTTTCGGTGTGAACGTACGGTTACATATCTGTGAGCGCACGGTAAGGTGTTTATCTATCGTGTGCTCATGTCTTGCGTCTGTTGTCAAAGCACGTGGCTCTGTGTTTACATTGTGGTCACGTGCTTTTGTTGTGTGCTTCAGTGTTGTGCTTGTGTTGTCATGAACATGCGGTTAATGGGTTCTCTCATTGGCTGCATGTTCTTGTCCTGTTTTATGTGAGCGCATGGCTTGTGTTGTCTCTGTGTCATGTGCTCTCCCGTCTTATGTCAAGTCCCACCCTCCTTGTTAACCCATTAGTTCAGTGGTTCTCAAACTTTTTTCATCAAGTACCACCTTAGCAAAAAATTGTCTCTCCAAGTACCACCAAAATGAGCAGTATTGAAATACAGTAGCGTAGTAGGCCCAGTAAAGCAGTTACAGCTCTGCACAGTTAAAAAACCTGGCAGATTACCTCAGAAATATAGCCTATATATAATATATGGCATATTATATACATCATTTTTAATAAATTTTGAATTATTTGTAGCATGTACATGAGATATTTCATTCCTCCGTGTACCACTAGAAGGAAGCCCGCGTACCACTTGTGGTACACGTACCACAGTTTGAGAACCACTGCATTAGTTAATTATGTTCATATGTTTGTGTGTTAATTTACTGCAGTTTATAATCCCCTCATGGGCGACGCAGTGGTGCAGTAGGTAGTGCTGTCGCCTCACAGCAAGAAGGTCGCTGGTTCGAACCTCGGCTCAGTTGGCATTTCTGTGTGGAGTTTGCATGTTCTCCCTGCGTTCGCGTGGGTTTCCTCTGGGTGCTCCGGTTTCCCCCACAGTCCAAAGACATGCGATACAGGTGAATTGGGTAGGCTAAATTGTCCGTAGTGTATGAGTGTGTGTGTGAATGTGTGTGTGGATGTTTCCCAGAGATGGGTTGCGGCTGGAAGGGCATCCGCTGCGTAAAAACTTGCTGGATAAGTTGGCGGTTCATTCCGCTGTGGCGACCCCGGATTAATAAAGGGACTAAGCCGACAAGAAAATGAATGAATGAATGTATAATCCCCTCATGTCTGCTGTCCTGTGCCAGTTCGTCGTCTAAACTCCCCCTGTGTTTCTGTTCTTGTCTTGCCAACCCAGCCAAGTTTGTTTGTCTGTTTGTGTTATAGTTATGCTTTTCCCCATCGGGGTAGTTTTTGTTGTTCTTTTGTTTTATTTTAATTATCAATAAATCATCCTGTGTTTGCATTTAAGTCCTCGCTCCCTCATCCTTCCCAAACCATGACACAGACCGACTGAATATATTCCCCTTATTCCTGCTGGGCGCAGTCACACATGGGCAATGGTATGAACCATTTCGGGGAGGTTAAATTTATATTAATACAGATTTATTATGATACAGATCCCAAGCCCTCCTGTAATTCACACCCTGCTTTAATGCACTTCTGAAATGCGGTGAAATTAATTTACAGTGCGGCTCTTTAAAAGACGACACGTGATAAATGATGCTCTTTGGAGCGGTGAAAGATTGAAAGTGTCGAGTAGATAATCCCAGTAAGGCATTCCCTGAATTAACTCGCCTCTCCATGAGAGATGAATGACGTAATAAGCCAGTGTGAAACTCCTGACAGTTGGTTTGGAGGAGAGAGAGAGAGAGAGGGGATATTAGCAGTGGCTTAATTACAACACTTACTCAATCCAGATAGTCAGAGTGGCCGGCGAGAGGAATAAATTAACTGGAGTGACTGCGAGAGTCAAATATTTGATGCTGTTGCCACTCTGTATGCATCTCAGGAGTCAAGTGAAGTCAAGTCTCTGGAGTAAATAGAAGGATGGGGAAGGAATGGTGAGGAGGTAATAAATCTATGTACGCTTTCACTTAGGAATTATGATTTTTAGCATATTTAGGGGTGCATTCTTATTAACTACCTTGCAAACACAGGGCCCTATCAAACACACGGCGCAATGTGGCGTGAGGCAAGACACAATTGTTGTTTGCAAGTTTCAGCTTGACTCAAGAGTCGTTTTGACATTTTGCACCACGCTGATGTATTTGCGCTTATATATGCGCCCATAGGCGTTCTGGTCTAAAAAAGCAGGCGTGTTTTGGCGCTGTAACGATGGGAGTGACACAAACAACTAAGGTTTGGATCCAAATGCAGGTTTAATCAGTGGTCAGGCAAGCAAAGGTCAATACAGGTGCAAACAGATATATGTAGACAGTCCAGAATCGTAATAAACATGCACACTGGATTAACTTTGACTGAGGCTATAATTAAGACAAGTTCACTATTTCCAATGAAGGGACGCTCATGCAAGGCAACGTGCTCTCACTTTCCAGCTGAACCTAGTTGAGATGAAAGGGAGCTTCTGTGATGGCGGGAAATGCAAACGGTTGAAGTTTAAGGAAGATGCAATGAAAAAACACGTTTGCAAACCCACCTAAAGTTACAAACAATAGCCGAAGTAACAGGCGAGAGGTCAGAAGGCAGGCGGCAGACGGAGACAAAAGGTAAACAAGGCTGAGGTCAAAACACGAAGAAACAAGACTAGGAAAACGCGTTGTAATGTCACTGTGACAGATAACAAGACTCAGCAATGACAGTTTCAAAGTGAGCTGTATATATATGTGTAATCAATATATGAGCAACATCAGCTGTGTGTATGCAATCAGTCAGGATCTGGAACTGGTTGTGTATGTGGAGCATGACTGGTTCTTGTAGTCCATTTATCAGCAGATTTGTAGTTCATGTGGATGTGAGTGTTTACCAGCGACCTCTGGTGGTTTGATCGTTGGTGAACATGCCACGTTGCTATTTTGAGGAACTAAAATATTCTGTTCAATAGATCAGATCAAAGCAGATGTATAGTCCAGCGCAGAGCGCGTTAGTTGTGCGCCTCGCTTAAACAGTGCTTAACACACACAGGATGTACAGCCATACGCAAATATCTATACAAACGAAAAATAATTAAAGGAATAAAATGTTGCAAAAAATTATACTTTCTAGCCTGCATAAATATAAAAAACCCTGCCCTCATCTCGGGGGGCTTTTCAGTTTATTCCTGACAATTTGCTTTTTTAGGTTATTATTTTTAGCAGTATTATTTATTTTATCCATATTTATATTTGTTTTAATAAAAACGAGCTTAGATTTGTCCACCGGTCAGGTGTTAGACCATATAGGGCGCAGCATGTGTATTTGGAAATAACTCAATTTTTTGAGCACACTTCGTCATTATTGTTCAATTATTCATTTGCTGGAAATTAGAGCTGAATTTAGAAATAGTTTTGAAACAAATCTTTGCGCTTAATAAACTAAATTTATTATGTAGGGTAATGGATGTCTGAGCGTACAACACGTTTCCCTATCTACTAGAGTGAAAGTGAAAGTAAATCATTCTCGCGCTGCAGATGCTCTGTTTAACTGTTTTCTCACTAGTGAAGTGTTCAGTTTTTCCACTTACAAAGTCTGTCATGTAAATAGCGAATGCGCTATGGAGTGACGCAACTGACTCTTAAACGGAATAGGAGATCAAACTGGAATTGGTTTATTCTCAAAACAAACATATAACTCATTAAGAGAATAAACTCAACCCTTTTAGACCATGCGCCACAGCGCAAAGTGGATTTTTCCATCCTTAAAATAGCAAAAGTGGATTCTGACACGCCCTTAATGCGTTTGCGCATGGATCGACAAAATAGAGCCCATAGAGTCTAAAAAAAAGCTGAGATGTTGTAACTTAAGATTGAGACAAATATGGACAAAGTCAGCCATTGGGTGGAAACTGTAGCTCTATTTTACTGCCTTTAATGAAATGTGCGAATTATACATTGACATTTGGGAATGTCATCATTTTTCTGTTGTTACTGTAATGCCTCAGTGAACCAAATCAATGATTCAAATCATTAATTTAATTACATCTCATTTATTAATCAAACTATTTTCTACTGTTTTTAGGAATAGGGATAACCCATGACAGGCTAAAAGATTGTCGACCTATTTTTTATATAAAATGGTGAATTTTGCAGAACGGGGACAATTTGCATCCCAGTAAATGGATGATTATATAAGATCACACAAGAAGTAAATTACATTTTTTTTATATATTGTAATTATATTATTTTTTACTATATACTGTATATCTTGTAGGGGTGTAACAGATCACAACCCAGTTCGGAACTTGTGTGACCTGCGTATTTATAACTATTTTAAATTCGTAGGTTAACCAAACATTTATAACAATTGCAGAGAGATCGCCTCAGGCGTCTTTCAAATCACGTGTATGAAAGCATTTAGCTTCTCTGTAAAATATACTGATGACGGAAAAAAGTTCCATTCGTGCCTGCTGTTCTCGCATAAATCCACCAGAGGCCACTGTCAACTGACTGACCAACCAACTGACCGACCGACCCCTCCCACTGCCTTCCCAAACCCCAACCAACAGTGTTTTCAAAAGCAATCAAGAATAAGAAAAGCCCTTGCAGCCGCCTGATTTTTACCCCTTCTTCAAATTTTTACGACGTTTTAACCCTGTAAGTTACTTAAATGTTTATTTTTTTGCCTTTTGTTTTAGTTTTACCTGCTTTTTAGAACTGTCTTTCGCCGGACTCGAACATCGTCCACATGGAGATAAGCGGTCAGTTGGTAGCGTGAAAAGAAACAGAAGCCGTCAGCAGCGTCATACCCCCCATATCGTTCATTTTAAAGATGAAATGAAGCCGCTTGTACCTCTGGCTACATAATTCGCGCTCTCCAGAAATGTATACAGGGGTACGTATCCACAATGAGCCTGTGTTGATTTTAATGCATGTTTAAAATTCTCAATCCCCATCCCTACAGGCCATCTAAGGTCGACATGATTATCGAGTAAAACAATGTGTTAAAATGTGCATCAAAAGCTTTTAAATCAGTAGTTTGTGATATGATTATTTTTTATCGCATAAAAGCCAGATGAGGCCAAAGAGAATAAAACTTGGAGATAAAAGGGATAAAGAGAGAGAGAGAGAGAGAGAGAGAGAGAGACCTCCATCTGTCAGCTTAACGGACTGGACGACCCGTCAACGTCCTGTGGGAGTTTCTGCAAAGAGTATTTGTTCAGCCCACGCCGTTATTAGAGCAGAACGAATCTTGTGTTTCTGCTGGACATCTGCATGAAGTGATTTATGATTAGGTGAAAACACAGATTTGCGCTGTCTTCTTTTTAAGTAACATGTTTGCGCTCAGATTTCAAGTCTATGAACATGTGCTGGATTTAGGGCGCTTAACCTTCACCAGAGTTAAATCCTTCCCCCCTATAAAATCTCTCTTAACATATTGCACATTTCTATATAAGCTAACAGCAGACTTCAATAACATTCAATATAGCGCGATGATGAACATGCAGACGACATGGTGGAGCATTGGGTAGCACTGCCCCCTCACAGCAAGTAGGTCGCTAGTTCAAGTCCCGGCTGGGTCAGTTGGCATGTCTGTGTGGAGTTTGCATGTTCTCCCTGCGTTTGCGTGGGTTTCCTCTGGGTGCTCCCCACAGTCCAAACACATGCGCTATAGGGAAATTGAATAAGCAAAATTGTCTGTAGTGTTTGTATGTAAATGAGAGTCTATGGGTGTTTCCCAGTGTTGGGTTGTGGCTGCAAGGGCATCCGCTGCATAGGACATATGCTGGATAAGTTGGCGGTTCATTCCGCTGTGGCGACCACTGATTAATAAAGGGGCTAAGCTGAAAAGAAAATGAATGAATGAATAATTTATATAAGATAAATACAGGTATACGGTTAAGGACTGGTTTGGAGGTATGGATAAGATTCTGGAAGCTGTTTTGTCAAATCATGCTTGCTGTGTATTTTATAATCTTCTGGAACATAATTAATATTGAACTGTAAGCACTTCACGAGTTTACACTTGCATTCGTTTAAATATAAAGCATATTTGGCGTGCTGTCCGGGGGGAGGGCTCTGAGCTCGAGGAGACACCCCAACTCGATTTATTCCCCTTATCAGGAAACAAAGAGGAGTTGGGATTCGAGCAAAGTATCTAGCCCGGCCCCAGAACGCTCCCCCCGGGAATATAATGCAAGAGGTGAGGTGACGGGGTGGTGGAGGGATGCTAAACTCGTGAGATGCTGCAGGTAAGACAGCTTTGGTATATATAGGGGTTGCTCAAGAACTGATTTGATGATGGGATAATTGTCAATGACGTATTCGATACTGAAACTTCTGCGCATGCTCCTCCCGAAATTTGTTTATAAAACATCACTTCTGTATTTGTGTCGTGTCCTTTGGAAGCCCAAATACAGAAACAGACGAAGCTCTGTGGAAACAGCAGTGTGTGGACGCATTTTAGCTCTATCTCTGCTACAGCGCCTCAGGCCACGGCCCTTTGTAGGCTTTGCTAAGCTAACTGTAAAAACCAAGGTTTCCTTTTGCATTGAACTTAAAACTTTTTACATTCAGAGATATTGTTTATGTTCACACAGCTACATTACACATCAACTAAGGTTTAAAATATGATATCGTAGTGGACCACCCCTTTAAAATCTCCATAAAGCAGAAGCTGTGAGCTACAACCAGTAAGTGTTTTTATTTGTTAAACTTGATCATGACATGTACAGTGTCTGGCGTTAACGGTATGCTGTAGCAACGATGTAAACAATAAGAAATGCTGTTTTTCACCGCAAACAATTTAGCTACAAATTCATATTTATCAGTCAAACAGTTGTAAACACCCACACACACTTCACAAGCGCGTATAGGTTCTCTCTATGTGTGTGCGCGACTTTGCATAGATTCTCTTTAGCCAGCTTTTCCATGCGTTTTACATCACAGTTAATGAAGTCGCAAAAGATATGTGGATGATTCATATTACTTACACAAAATATATCTAAAATATGTTTTTTTGTGATCCTATAACTCTGTAGTTAGTTGTTTTGGAAAATATAAACAGATGTTTCAATATAATGTTAACATAGGCTTTCTATGTGAGTTTATATTTCGAGATTCGCAAATGCCGCATCCGCAACCTTGGAATTTATGGGTGTCAAACTAATTGTTTCTTTGGTGCACCGTGATGCAGACGCGGACAATTCGGTATCGGTTCAGTAATGATCATAACCGGTTATTATGTACTGACGTCATTTATCTCTTATGCTCTCTGTCACGAGGGAGGCGAGCGCGAGTATTTACAACACTCAGCCAACTCAGGGCCGGCTCGTGGCATAGGCACCATAGGCAAATGCTAAGGGCGCTGTATATCCAGGAGGGCGCCAGAAAGGAGCGCGGTTCAGTTGGTTTTGTTTTCGATATTCTTGATACACATTCAGATGCAGACTGAAATAACTCAAAAACCTCTTACCCTAAAAAGATCTAAAATGTGTTTCCTACAAAAAGACAAAGCTGGTTATGTTTCACAGCTGTCTTTCTTTTTTTTCTCTCCACATTACAAACACTGCTCCGTTTAAGCCCTCGCAATATGTGTTTAGCCGGGAGAGCTCGCGCTGAGAGGAGCTCTCAGCAAGGGACCGTCAGAAAAGTGCTTATTTTTTTCGTTTTTTTTTTTTTAGTTTTTCTGCTCCGCTCTTCGCGAGCTCTCCCTGTTGCGAGGGCTTAATTGTGTGTGTGTGTGTGTGTGTGTTTGTTTGTTTGGTGCTGTCTATGTTTGTGTATGAATGAGAGACAGTGTGGTGCTGTGTCTCTGTGTGTTTATACAGACAGCTTGTTATAGCCTCTCCTCTAAAATATAACACTGTATATGGAAAGCATCATCAATGCATCTTGATGCACCGAAATATCTAATTGAACCGAATCGAAGGCATGATAATCGTAACCGAACCGAACCGTGAGACCAGTATAGGTTCACACCTCTATTGGAATAACTCATATACAGCATGCTGCTAAATTAATTCAAGATGAATTGATTTACAGTAAGTTACTGGAGAACTGCTGCCAGTTTGTTACTGTAGAATTTACAGGAATTTGTTAAAATTGTAGCTAACAGTCTTTGTGTCTGTCTTTTTCTCCAGGTCTCCAGGCGATTGAATGCAAGCACGATGCATCGATTTCCTTCCACCCTTTAAACGCTTCATCGAATTAAGACTTATGGAGGCCAACATCACTAACATCTCCTCAGGAACGGGCCAGAAATCATGGGTGGAGTCCAACGTGTGTCCTCCGTCAGTGAGCGGCACCACTCTTCTGATCGTGGCCTACAGCACTGTCATCGCAGTGGGCTTAGTAGGCAACACATGTCTCGTCTTCATCATATCCCGGCAAAAAGAGATGCGAAACGTCACCAACATCCTCATCGCCAACCTCTCCTGCTCGGACATCCTCATGTGCGTCGTTTGCCTCCCGGTGACTGTAATCTACACCCTTATGGACCGCTGGATATTAGGCGAGACGTTATGCAAAGTCACTCCCTTTGTGCAATGCATGTCCGTAACGGTTTCTATCTTCTCATTGGTGCTCATTGCACTGGAAAGGCATCAGTTGATTATACACCCAACAGGGTGGACGCCAGCCGCTGGTCACTCCTACCTAGCCGTGGCCGTGACATGGATGGTAGCATGCTTTATCTCCCTGCCCTTCCTATCCTTCAACATCCTCACCAATGCTCCGTTTCAGAATATCAGCTTGCCGTTTAACCCGTTTAGCGATCACGTAATATGCATGGAGCTTTGGCCGTCAGAACGCAACCGTTTGGCGTACACCACCTCGCTTTTGCTTTTCCAATACTGCCTACCGCTGCTTCTCATACTGCTCTGCTACTTGCGTATTTTTCTACGTCTACGCCGAAGGAAAGACATGGTCGAGCAGGCTACGGAAGCGAGGCAAAGAAAGGCACGTGGTGCTCAGCGTGTTAACGCGATGCTAGTCGTGATTGTGGTTGCATTTGCGCTATGCTGGCTTCCGCTTAATGTCTTCAACACTATTTTCGATTGGTACCACCAGGCGTTGCCGGCATGCCAGCATGATGTCATCTTCTCCGCTTGCCACCTAACAGCGATGGCGTCTACTTGTGTAAACCCGGTGGTTTATGGATTTCTCAATACCAACTTTCAGAAGGAGCTGAAGGCGACGCTGCAGAGGTGTAACTGCGGATGGGGCGTCCCGGAGACCTACGAAAGTTTCCCACTTTCAACGGTGGCCACAGATGTCAGTAAGGTTTCATCAATGCAGCATGGCTCGCTGATTCGATCCGAACAATGCGCTCACTGCTGAATGGACCCATATTTCTTGGTATCTTAGCAGCAGAAGTCATCATAGTTGTTAAAACTCAAGAGCGCAGTCAATGGGAGAGTACAGCAAATCATTTGTTTACAATCCTATTTGGTCAAATAATAACAGAAAAACTCCACAGTGGTGTTTTCGAGACTTTCAGACAAAGGAAAATAGTGTGAGACTGAAGGCGGCAGCCAGAAGAGAGAATACAGTGGTCCCTTGTTGAGTTACGTTCTAAAAAATAATCTGTGATGTTCATCTTTATTTTTAACATTTATTCTAGATGTTTTAAGGCTGTGAAACCCCTCAACACACAGTTCATACACATTTCTCAGACAGGCAATGCATATTTCACACGATCCTCTCTTGTTTAAACACTTTCAAAGTTCAAACTTTTGTAGAAAAATAAGTCAATTGTTATAGAATGAAACCAAAGATCAAAACCTGTGCACAAACAGTCATCGCTGTCGGCAAAAGGGTCATTAAGCTTTTAAGTGAATAAAGTTGGCATCCAGTGTAATGTTCTGTTCTCTGCAGTCACTGATCCACAAAACTAAGTGAAGTTTAATTTTAAACTAATTTCGAGAGGAGCACGTGCTCATGAGTGACCCAGCTGGCCCACATTAGCCAATCACGATCCTCCAATCAAAGGATCCCAAGCCACTATGTATATCCTTATTTCCTTACAACTATCTTTGCCTGGAAGAAACCCCCCTCCTCCCCTTTTTCCACCTTCATCCAGAATGGGCGGCACGATGGCCCAGTGACTAGCACTGTCGCCTCACAGTAGAGATCTGCGCGGGACTAAATTTTGAATCCCGCTCCCGCCAGGTTTTAGCCCGAACCTGACCGCTCCCGCTTATATTCAGCATTTGTTGTCCCGCTGCCCAACCCGCCCCGTTTTCTACCCGCCGCGCCCGTTCCCGCTAACGGAAGCGGGGAGAACAAAACTGAAAACCACCCAGCTATACAGTGTCCAGACAGCCTATAACAAGCTGTCTGTATAAACACACACACACACAAGCACAAGCAAGTGACACACACACAGACAGCGTCTTGCTCTCTCTTTCATTCACAAACACACACACACACACAGAGAGAGAGAGAAAGAGAGACAGCACAAAGCTCTCTCTCTCATTTGCCCACACATAGACAGCAACAAACAAGCTAAACGCAGCTTTATTCTGTCTCATTCGCACATGCATACCTGTGCTCGTTCGCTCGGAAGTGGAAAGCGATAATGTTAGACCGCCCGCTCCCGTCCAAAATTAAACCCGCTACCAACCGCTCCCGCGCTTTATTCAGAAATGTATTCCCTCGCCGCAGAAATGTGGTCGGGTCCCGCAGCTCCCATGGTACAGCCACGGGAATGCAGACCTCTGCCTCACAGTAAAAATACCAATGGCGTTGGGTCCTCGCTGGGCAATTTCTGTGCAGAGTTTGCATGTTCTCCCCGTGTCCGCATGACTTTCCCCCGTGTTCCTCCCATTATCAAGATTTGCTCAATATTATAAATAAAATGAGCCTAAATCTTTTTCCTAAATGTCTTACTCTTAGCCTCAGCAGCAGGGAAATTTTGAGATCGACCTAAGCTCAATTTCCCCTCGCCCTGCGAAAGGGGGGGAGCCCTGGGCCCGAGGATCCCTTGAGCTCCGGGCTCTCTCCCGGGACAGTACGCCAAACAAGCTATGAATAAATTATGATAAGTGTGAATTCTAGAAAGCAGACTATCTGAGTAATGAGTAATGTTATGTAAAATGAAAGTATTCAGACGGCGCTCTGCAGAAGTATGAACAGTGTCCTGAGTCATAGCTCGGTGCCACAGACAGCCGCCGACTTGGGGCGCCGGTGTGTGTTCCCTCATGGAAACCTATAGCCCCCTTTCTACTGCACATGACAAACGACAAGCGACAAACCCAAAGTCATTTCCAATGGAGAGTAGTCCAGGAGCTGCGTAGAGTTCCGATCTCTCCGTATGCGGAAAATATGAAATATTTGAACTCCTGCGACTAGACCGTATGCAACTGGCCAACCGGATGTGATGTATTCAAGTGTTGTCCAAGCAGCTCGGTGCGTGCAACATGTGAAATAGTAGTTTTTTTGTTATTTTTTTAATCAGTCTATATTTACAAAAATTTATTTCTATTCATAAATGAATAAAAAAAATAGATATTTAATGTTGTCTCCACATTCCCTCCAAACTTTTTAGCTGTCTATGAGTTTCTAGTATTCATTCATTCAACCATGTTGAACGCACAGATAATTAAGGCTTCTTTATTCGGACACTGCGAGAATCAGCTTCTCTCCCATGGTGCCCGACAACACTGAAAGTTCTGTGCGGCTGCCACAAGGGGGCGTATTCCGACAGTCGTGTCCAAATGTCGTGTGCAGTGGAAAGGCTCCTTTCCACTGCACATGACAAGCCACAGACCGGAAGTCATTCATTTCCAATGGAGAGCAGTCCGGGAGCTGCTTGGAGTTCAGATCATCTCCGTATGCGGAAAATTCGGATCCGATTTGAACTGCGGATACGTTGAATTATTTAAACTCCTGCGACTAGACCCTATGCGACCGGATGTGGATGTGATATATTCCAGAGTTGTACAAGCAGGTCCGTGCGCTCGAGATGAGAAATTGGAGTTTTTTTGGATATTTTTGGAAATAGAAAAAACTCTATATGCAAGTAATAGAGTAATAAAAATATATTTGTTTAATGTTGTCTCCACATTCCCTTCAATATTTTAGCGGTCTGTGAGTTTGAAGTATTCATTCAATCATTCAACCATGGTAAACGCACGGAGAATAAAGGCTCTTGCTTTTGCACTTCTTTATTTCGGACACTGCGAGAGTCAGCTTCTCTCCCATGGTGCACGTCAGAACTGAAAATTCTGTGCGACTGCCACAAGGGGGCGTATTCCGACAGCTGTGTCCAAATGTCGTGTGCAGTTGAAAGGCGCCTTGAGTTTTGATGGTGACCCCTTTTATGATGGTCTTGCTGCGGACAGTTACGACCCTTTTTGCATTCTTGTTGACACACACTGCTAGCATTTATGTTAATTTGGCAAGCTGAACGCATTCTGTACTGTACAGGAAGCACAAAAGAGATTTAATGATAATGGTCTACAGCCAATCAGGATGCAGAACACAATGTGCTGTAAAAAAAAAAAAAAAGTCGAATTGCGCACAAAAAAAAAGTCGAATTGCGCACAAAAAAAGTCAGCAAAACTGTGAGACCGCGAGGTTATAGCGAGGGACCACTGTAAATTTACTATCCTGTGCCCATAGACGCTGCATTAGAAACAGCCTTGCATAAGCAGTTATTCATTTTGGGGCAAATATGCTTTAATACATACGTAAATACAAATGAATATTCATCCTTTTTTAAAAAAAATCTAATATTAAAAACTTTGAAGGATTTGAGATGCTGATAAACGCGTCATAACAGTCTTGTGAAAAGGGTCCATGAGCCGGGGGAGGCGGGAGGATGAGCTGGCACTGTTTCCATGGAGACGGCCACATTGCTATGTGGAATTCTGCATCAGTTTATACCCAGGAGATCTAAAAACAACCTCCGTTGCTTTGCTTTCGGGGGTACATGTGTGTATGAGGAGGTTTTGTTTTTTTAAAAGGGGGATAGTTCACCTGAAAATTCGCTCATTGTTTACTCATGCTTTATTTGTTTTTCACATTTCTGTTAAACACAAAAGAAGGTATTTTGAAAAAAGTTGAACACCTGTAACCATTAACTTGCATAGTAGGAAAAACAAATAAAATGGAAGTCAATGGTTACAGGTTTCATCCTTTAACATGTCTTATTTTGTGTTTAACAGATGACAGAAACTCGTAACGGTTTAGATCCACATTAGGGAAAGTAAACAGTAAGTTACAGTAATTGTAGTTTTTGGGTTAACTGTGCCTTCAAAGAGATAGTTTAACTAAAATTAAATGTTTTATCATTACTCAGTCTTTATCTGTTTCAAACCTTTATGAGTTTCTTTCTTGTTAAACACAAAAAAGGTATTTTGAAGAATGTTGAACACCTGTAACTATTCACTTCCGTAGTAAGAAAAACAAATATTATAAAAGTCAATGGTTACAGGTTTCCAACATTCTTCAAAATATCTTCTTTTGGGTTTAACAGAAGAAAGAAACTCATAAAGGTTTAGAACCACTTGAGGGAGAGTAGATAGTGAGTAAAGTATTATTTGGGGGGGGGGGGGGGGTAAACAATGCTTTTAAAGGGATAGTTCAGTCAAAACTAAAAAAAAAAAAATGTCATTATTATTTACTCATTATTTATTTGTTTCAAACTTTTATGAGCCTCTTCTGTTAAACATATGAAAGAAGATATTTTAAAGAATGTTGAAAAACCTGTAACCATTGACTTCCAGAATATTTGTTTTTCCTAGTGTGGAAGTCAATGGTTACAGGATTCATTCTTTAAAATATCTTCTTTTGTGTTCAACAGAATAAAGAAACTGATAAAGGTTTAGAAGCATTTGAGGGTTAGGGTTAAAAAGGGGTAAATAGTAAATAAATTAAATTTTTTTTGTTAATTATGCCTTTACAAAGATAGCTCAGTCTAATCTAAAACTTCTGTCATTATTATTAACTCATTATTTATTTGTTTCAGACCATTATAAGTTTCTTTCTTTTGTTGAACACAAACAAAGATACTTTGAAGAATGTTGAAAACCTGTAACTATTGACTTCCATAATATTTGTTTTTCCTAGTATGGAAGGGTATAGCCACAAGATTTATTATTCAAAATATCTTCTTTTGTGTTTAGCAGAAGAAAAACTCAAGAAGGTTTAGATTTACTTGAGGGAGAGTAAATTTTCATTTTTGGGTTAACTATGCCTTTAAAGGGACAGTTCACCCAAAACTACAAATTCTGTTATTTACTCGTCCTTTATTTGTTTTTTCTTCTGTTAAACCGAGAATAAGTTTTTTTTTTAAGTTGTAAACCAGTAACCATTCACTTCCATAGTAAGAAAAACAAATATTATGGATGACAATGGTTTCAGTTTTACAACATTCTTCAAAATATATTCTTTTGTTTTCAACAGAAAAAAAACTCATAAAGGTTTAGAACCACTTAATGTAGAGTGAGTAAATAAAATTTTGGGGGGTAAACTATGACTTAAGGGGTTATGAGTTTCTTCTGTTAAACACAAACGAAGATATTTTGAAGAATGTTGGAAACCTGTACCCATTGACTTCCATAATATTTGTCTTTCCTAGTATGGAAGTCAGTGGTAACAAGATTCCTTTTTCAAAATATCTTCTTATGTGTTTAACAGAAGAAAGAAACTCATGACGGTTTAGATTCACTTGAGAGAGAGTAAATTTTCATTTTTGGGTTAACTAAAGGGAAAGTTCACCCAAAACTACAAATTATGTTATAATTTACTCGTCCTTTATTTGTTTTTTCTTCTATCTAACCCAGAAGAAGTTTATTTATTTATTTTTTTTTATTTTTTTTTTAAGTTGTAAACCTGTAACCATTCACTTCCATAGTAAGAAAAACAAATATTATGGATGACAATGGTTCCAGCTTTACAACATTCTTCAAAATATCTTCTTTTGTTTTCAACAGAATAATGAAACTCATAAAGGTTTAGAACCACTTGAGGGTTAGGGTTAAATAGGGGTAAATACTGAGAATAACTTAAGGGTGAGTAAATGGTAAATAAATTAATTTGGGGGGGGGGGGGGGGGGTAAACTATACCTTTAAAAGGATAGTTCAGTCAAAATATCACTGTTTACTCATCATTTGTTTGTTTCAGACCTTTATGAGATTCTTCTGTTAAACTTAAAAGAAGATATTTTAAAGGATGTTGGAAACCTGTAACCGCTGACTTCCATAATATTTGTTTTTCCTAGAATGGAAGTCAATAGTTACAGGTATAATTCTTCAAAATATCTTTTTTTGTGTGTTTAACTGAATAAAGAAACTTATAAAGGTTTAGATCGACTTGAGGGAGAGTAAATGTTCATTTTTGGGCTAACTATGCCTTTAAAAACGACAAATTCTGTAATTATTTACTCGTCCTTTATTTGTTTTTTCTTTCTATTAAACCCAAAAGAAAGTATGTTGAACAACAACAAAAAAAGTTGTAATCCTGTAACTATTCACTTCCACAGTAAGAAAAACAAATAATATGGAAGTCAATGGTTACACGTTTCCAACATTCTTCAAAATATCTTCTTTTGGGTTTAACAGAAGAAACTCATAAAGGTTTAGAACCACTTGAGGGAGAGTAAATAGTGAGTAAATTGTAGTTTTTGCCTTAACTATGCCTTTAAAGAGAGTGTCCTGTCATTATTATTTATTTACTCATTTATTTCACCAGCATGGACCATGCCACACTTTAAGCTAGACCTTATTGTAGGGATGTAGGGATGAAGGGAGTTGTAAGAGAACAGTGGGATGAAGGGGAAGGGAAGTAAAAGGATAAATAGTGAACAGGTAGGTAGGTTGATCAGGCACCCCATGATGATGCAGAGACTCATTGTGGGGGTAAAGTCTCTGTAATATTTTGGTAGAGTGATTGGACCCCCTAATTCAACCTAGGAGGGAAGAGAGGGTTTAAGGATTGTTAACGGGAAGCATGGAAATAGAGGAAGGGAGGGTGGGTTCAAGAGAATGAGAAGAACAGTGCTAGAGGGCTGGTCTGCCTTAAATAAGTTTTAGGGAGTAGGTGATTGGTTTAGATGATTAAGTGAGGCGTTGTCCCACTGCCGAACCTTTGTTAACAAGTTCACTCCATTTGTTGCAAACCTTTAAGAGTTTCTTTCTTCTGTTAAACACAAAAGAAGATATTTTGAAAAAGGTTGTAACCATTTACTTCCAGAAAAAAAAATGCTAATGTTATTTTGACCCAAATTGGGTAACATATGAACTAACCCAAACATTGGGTTAAATTTGGTCCTATTCATTTAGAAACAAAGCAACTATTCCTATTACACCCAGAATTGGGTTGGAATATCACAGCATTTTATAGAGTAGTATTTGTTTTTCCTACTATGGAAGTCAATGGTTACACATTTCCACCATTCTTTAAAATATCTTCTTTTCTGTTTAACAGAAGATCCTTTATTTGTTACAAACCTTCATGAGATCTGACATTCTTCTGAACATTCTTCAAAATATCTTCTTTTGTGTTTAACAGAAAAGTAAAACTCGTTTAGATAGCATTTCCAACATTCTTCAAAATATCTTCTTTTGTGTTAAACAGAAGAAAGAAAGTCAAACCACTTAAGAGAGAGAGATAGAGAGAGAGAGAGAGTAAATAATGGGTAAATATTCATTTTCGCGTGAACTACCCTTTTAAGGATTGCAAGTCAGTGCTGTCTCTGATTACCGGATGTATATTTAATTTTTAATGCGATTGTTCCAGCGATGACCTGTTATGACAGGAATGATTTATGAAGCTGCATTGTTTTAGAGCTCACGAGTTGTTGATATATTGAAAGTAAATGTTCTCTGTTAAAATGACTGTAGCAGGGAGTCAGTGCCCTCACCAAAGTCTTCATTCTGTTTATGTGTTGTTGTGGTTGTTGTTTAATGCAGTGGTTCCCAAACTTTATTCTGCATGCAAGGCCCCCTTTATGAAGAGAAAAAAAAAACATTTTTAGCCCCTTCTACAGAAGTTTTCAGCATCATAACTCTGCATAAATCATAATAAAATGCTGATTTTTTTTCATTGTTTTATAGAGAATATACAGTAGTAATTCAGCAGTAATTTTTACAGTAAATAAAAACATTCTCAGAGATGATTAAGACAGCTTCCCCTTACTATTTCAACTTCAAATTGTCAGAAACACAACATTATAATAATACAGCATGAATTATAATGCATTATTTGTACCATTTTAATCTTATTGCATCTCACTGTTATTGCACAACCACTAAACCTGATATATTATGAATCTATATGTCAGGTATCTGCATTATAAGTGGAAAAGTGGAGTCTTGTATCCCTCTAAAGACGATTATTTATCATAAAATGATGCATATTATATACATGATACTTCATACAACATGAATTATGATGCATTATTTGTATAATTTTCACTGTTATTGCTTGAAAACAACCACTAAAACTGATAAAACACCTAAATTATACATAAGATATGACAAATAGTGTTAAATTATGAACGTATATATGTCAGATATCTAAGTTATAAGTGTGATAGTAGGGTCGTGTATCACTAAAGATGATTATTTAGCATAAAACAATGTACATTTACCTTCACACGACATGAATTACAATGCATATTTGTATAATTTTCTCCATTATTGCATGAAAATGATCACTAAAACTGACAAAAGACTCAAAGTATATATAATATATGACAAATGGTGTTAAATTGAGAACTTATTTGTCAGGTATCTGCATTATAAGTGTGAGAGTGGGGTCTTGTATCACTCTAAAGATGATTATTTAGCATCAAACGATGTACATTACAAACATTATCCTTCATCCGACATGAATTATGATGCATTATTTCTATGATTTTCACTGTTATTGCTTGAAAACAACCACTAAAACTGATAAAACATCTAAATTATACATAAAATATGACAAATAGTGCTAAATTATGAACGTATATATGTCAGATGTCTAAGTTATAAGTGTGATAGTAGGGTCCTGTATCACTAAAGATAATTATTTAGCATAAAACAATGTACATTTACCTTCACACGACATGAATTACAATGCATATTTGTATCATTTTCTCCATTATTGCATGAAAATGATCACTAAAACTGACAAAAGACTCAAAGTATATATAATATATGACAAATGGTGTTAAATTGAGAACTTATTTGTCAGGTATCTGCATTATAAGTGTGAGAGTGGGGTCTTGTATCACTCTAAAGATGATTATTTAGCATCAAATGATGTATTACAAACATTATCCTTCATCCGACATGAATTATGATGCATTATTTGTATAATTTTCTCTGTTATTGCTTAAAAACAACCACTAAAACTGATAAAACATCTAAATTATACATAAAATATGACAAATAGTGTTAAATTATGAACGTATATATGTCAGATATCTAAGTTACAAGTGTGATAGTAGGGTCGTGTATCACTAAAGATGATTATTTAGCATAAATCAATATACATTTACCTTCACACGACATGAATTACAATGCATATTTGTATCATTTCCTCCATTATTGCATGAAAATGATCACTAAAACTGACAAAAGACTCAAAGTATATATAATATATGACAAAAGGTGTTAAATTGAGAACTTATTTGTCAGGTATCTGCATTATAAGTGTGAGAGTGGGGTCTTGTATCACTCTAAAGATGATTATTTAGCATCAAACGATGTACATTACAAACATTATCCTTCATCCGACATGAATTATGATGCATTATTTCTATGATTTTCACTGTTATTGCTTGAAAACAACCACTAAAACTGATAAAACATCTAAATTATACATAAAATATGACAAATAGTGTTAAATTATGAACGTATATATGTCAGATATCTAAGTTATAAGTGTGATAGTAGGGTCCTGTATCACTAAAGATAATTATTTAGCATAAAACAATGTACATTTACCTTCATACGACATGAATTACAATGCATATTTGTATCATTTTCTCCATTATTGCATGAAAATGATCACTAAAACTGACAAAAGACTCAAAGTATATATAATATATGACAAAAGGTGTTAAATTGAGAACTTATTTGTCAGGTATCTGCATTATAAGTGTGAGAGTGGGGTCTTGTATCACTTTAAAGATGATTATTTAGCATCAAACGATGTACATTACAAACATTATCCTTCATCCGACATGAATTATGATGCATTATTTGTATAATTTTCACTGTTATTGCTTGAAAACAACCACTAAAACTGATAAAACACCTAAATATACATAAAATATGACAAATAGTGCTAAATTATGAACGTATATATGTCAGATATCTAAGTTATAAGTGTGATAGTAGGGTCGTGTATCACTAAAGATGATTATTTAGCATAAAACAATGTACATTTACCTTCATACAACATGAATTACAATGCATATTTGTATCATTTTCTCCATTATTGCATGAAAATGATCACTAAAACTGACAAAAGACTCAAAGTATATATAATATATGACAAATGGTGTTAAATTAAGAACTTATTTGTCAGGTATCTGCATTATAAGTGTGAGAGTGGGGTCTTGTATCACTCTAAAGATGATTATTTAGCATCAAACGATGTACATTACAAACATTATCCTTCATCCGACATGCATTATGATGCATTATTCGTATAATTTTCACTGTTATTGCTTGAAAACAACCACTAAAACTGATAAAACATCTAAATTATACATAAAATATGACAAATAGTGTTAAATTATGAACGTATATATGTCAGATATCTAAGTTATAAGTTTGATAGTAGGGTCGTGTATCACTAAAGATGATTATTTAGCATAAAACAATGTACATTTACCTTCATACAACATGAATTACAATGCATATTTGTATCATTTTCTCCATTATTGCATGAAAATGATCACTAAAACTGACAAAAGACTCAAAGTATATATAATATATGACAAATGGTGTTAAATTGAGAACTTATTTGTCAGGTATCTGCATTATAAGTGTGAGAGTGGGGTCTTGTATCACTCTAAAGATGATTATTTAGCATCAAACGATGTACATTACAAACATTATCCTTCATCCGACATGCATTATGATGCATTATTCGTATAATTTTCACTGTTATTGCTTGAAAACAACCACTAAAACTGATAAAACATCTAAATTATACATAAAATATGACAAATAGTGTTAAATTATGAACGTATATATGTCAGATATCTAAGTTATAAGTTTGATAGTAGGGTCGTGTATCACTAAAGATGATTATTTAGCATAAAACAATGTACATTTACCTTCATACAACATGAATTACAATGCATATTTGTATCATTTTCTCCATTATTGCATGAAAATGATCACTAAAACTGACAAAAGACTCAAAGTATATATAATATATGACAAATGGTGTTAACTTGAGAACTTATTTGTCAGGTATCTGCATTATAAGTGTGAGAGTGGGGTCTTGTATCACTCTAAAGATGATTATTTAGCATCAAACGATGTACATTACAAACATTATCCTTCATCCGACATGAATTATGATGCATTATTTGTATAATTTTCTCTGTTATTGCTTAAAAACAACCACTAAAACTGATAAAACACTTCAATTATATATAAAATATGACAAATGGTGTTAAATGTCAAATATCTGCATTAAAAGTGTGAGAATGGGGTCCTGTATCACTAAAGATGATTATTTAGCATAAAATGATGTACATTACCCTTCATACGACATGAATTAAAATGCATTATTTGTATAATTTTTACTATTACTGCATGAAAACAACCACTAAAACTGATAAAACACTCAAATTATATATATAAAATTAAATTTATATGTTAAATTATGAACTTATTTGTCAAATTTCTGCATTGTAAGTGGGAAAGTGGGGTCTTTTATCCCCCTACATACAATTATTTACCATAAAATGATGTATATTATATACATTATACTTTATACCAGTGGTTCTCAACTGGTTTGGCCATGGGACCCACATTTTTACATGGTCATCAAGCCGCGACCCAAATTTTTAGGAATTATAATATGATATTAGGAATTATAATTCATTTGTATTTAATTGTTAACATACACGACTAGTGACAGATAAATTATGAGAAAATCACCAAGACTTACAAATAAACAATATTTTATTGCTCTCATTTAACAAAATAGATCAAATTATAGAAATATTACAGAGTAAAAACGTCAAATACTGTAAACAGTGGTTAGTGCAAGGAAAAGTTAAGTTACCATGAACTAAACTGAACTGTTTATAAAACATTAACACTGATCTGGTTGAACTGAACAGCAACCAGCAAACTGAAGTAAACTTATTAAAATAATCATAACCAATTTATAATAATCAGCAGTTATTTGCTGTTCTGCATTTGTGTGGGCTTTCTTGGCCATTGCTACACGGTGAGCACAGTAAGATGTACTTGTACTTGTTTTGAACATGAATATGTCAGGCACTAGTCGTCTTAGAAAAATAGTCCACTGGTTTTTCCTTGTAACTGGGATGTTTGGTTTCTAAATGTCGTTTTAATTTAGGTTTCATTTCTCTCGTGAAAGCACCTCACTACATATGACACACTGAGGTTTTAAGCCTTTTTGTCGTCAAAATATGTAAATCCACACTTTACATATTCGGGGTCGTACTTGCGCTGGAATTTCACATGTCAAAAGGGTATATGAGGAGCTTACGTTAGTGTTGTTCCCATACTGATAAACTTCCGGTGCCTGTTATTGTGGACTTTTTTTCCCATTTTATACGGTTCCTTTTACAGCATCGATGTTGTAATGTCATTAAAATACATTCATTTAGTTGCTCAAGCGAAAACGAGAAAAAAAGCCGTTTACTCGCACACGCCCCTCAGAATCAGCAGGCTAGCGCAGAAGCTCCATTAAATATACTGGGGTAAAATAAATGCTCATATTATAAAGACATGGCGGGGGGAAATGTAATTTAATGCGGCGCTTCTTGTATAATCTGAGGCCCACTTTATATCGGATATCACTCAGCCAGTGGAGATCGCTCGATTTTTAAAGAAAACAGACCTTAAACGCGCCGGTTTTTGCATTGCAGTTCGCCAAAAGCGCTTTACCCAGGTTACTGGCAAATTAAAAGTCCCACTAGCATGTTTCGGCACGTACATTTCAAAATAAAAAGTCCAATATAAGCAAAATACTTTAAATATTAAACTTTTGTTGTTTTTTTGATCACACACTCCGCGACCCACTGTGGGTTGCGACCCACCAGTTGAGAAACACTGCTTTATACAACAGTAATTATAATACATTACTTATAATTTTCACTGTTATTGGATAAAAACAACCACTAAAACTGACAAAAGACTTAAATTATAAATAAAATGACAAATGGTGTTAAATTGAGAACTTATATGTCAGGTATCTGCATTATAAGTGTGAGAGTGGGGTCTTGTATCACTCTAAAGATGATTTTTTAGCATAAAATAATGTACATTATGTACATTACCCTTCATAAGACAAGAATTATAATGCATTATTTGTGTCATTTTCACATCTTATTGCTTGTGTCACAATCACCAGCGATCGTTAACTCCATAGACCGCTGGAATACACTCGCAATCACGTATGGACTACAAATTTGCCATTGTTGGACTACAACTTCATGCATGCACTCCTCTCACACACAGATGTTCCTCATTCTGACTGATTACACACACACCACTGGAGGATTGTCAAGGACTGATTACACACACTATTTAAGCAGCACATGCACTCACTCCAGTTGCCTTGTCTTGTTTTGAGTTGCGGCCACGACTCTGGCAGCTGGCGTCGACTCAAAACAAGACAAGGCAACTGGAGTGAGTGCATGTGCTGCTTAAATAGTGTGTGTAATCAGTCCTTGACAATCCTCCGGGGGTGTGTGTGTAATCAGTCAGAATGAGGAACATCTGTGTGTGAGCGGAGTCAGGGCCGGAGCAAGCTGAACTGCCGCTCTAGGCAGAGGACGATCACGCCGCCCTCAACCCCAATGTGAAAACAAAAGTGACCGGTTATAAAAATGAAGTGAGGTGTCGAGGACCTCTATTCTGCCGTCCTATGCGCGGATATAACAGAGGACATTCGGGTGCTGACGGAGGTGTCGCTGACGCCGCCCTCTCTATTCTGTCACCTATGCGCGAATATATCTGAGGACGCGGGTGGTGAGGGAGGTGTCGCGGACATAACGGAGGACGCGGTTATGCAGTTGGAAAGGGAGGTGTCGCGGACCTATGGACGCGCCGGCCCTGAGCGGAGTGCATGTATGAAGTTGTAGTCCAACAATGGCAGCTTTGTAGTCCATACGTGATTGCGAGTGTATTCCAGCGATCTATGAAGTTACGATTGACAGCTTGAAAACGCTCAAATTATATATCAAAGATGACAAATGGTGTTTAATTATAAACTTATTTGTAGATATCTGCATTATAAGTGTGATAGTGGGGTCTTGTATGACTCTGAAGATGATTATTTAGCATTAAATGTTGTACATTATATACATTCTCCTTTATATCTGTAGTTTGGGAATCACTGGTTTAATGAATTATACCTTTTACTATTTATTGTGTTGCTTTGGTGAGATCGCTTACGCTGAGTTTCGACTATTGAATTGTGCCTCTGTAATATATTTAAATTAGGTGTTCGCTTAAAAACACTAGAGTAGATATACTGTAGGCCTACATGACTGTGCCGATACCGCTCTGGTATTCTGTATTTTCTTGACGATGGAAAGTGACTAAAGTGTTTGGTGTTGACGTTCTTGTTGCCTTATAAATGCTTTAGTGCAAATAAATCTGCAAAAATGACAAACATGTAATTTTCTTCTGTCACTCATTGTCGTCTCTCGCTCATCCTGTGCTGCTGCAGCGTTGATTATAATTGCATGCATGTTTTTTTTTCCTGCTCATTACTGAAGATGAGCTGATTTGCATATGCAGCAGGTGTGTGTGTGTGTGTGTTGTCTAAGTGCGTGTTTATAGACCGACATCTTTTTTTTCTTAGGTAATGTTTCGCCTGAGGCCCGTCACAGTGAGTTTAGTTAAGTTGGTGTGTTGGAAACAAGATTGCTGTCTGAAAGGCAATTTGCCAAGCTTGTATTTGAGAAAAAAAAAATATATATATATATATGACAAGAGCATGACAGTGCTTTCGTCACAGATACAAGAGGGAAAATCATTTTATGGCATCTTTGCGGTGATAGACAACACTAATAATGATATCTACATTTTGTTGATGCTTAAGTTCAAAGTGCACAGTAAAAATATATATTTAATTAATTTATGCTTTTGAATTGCATTATCAGACCTTGATCATTTTTTACCAACAACTTTTGATGTTGAAAAGGTTGAAAAAATTACTTTCATTGACATTTTTAATAGATTGAAGTGATATATTGTCAAGGGGTGTCAAAATAATTGTTTCTTCGATGCACCGCGATGCAAATGCGATCAATTCGGTACTGGTTCATTAATAATTATAACCGGTTATTATGTACAGATTTCATTTGTCACATGTGCGTTAAGGCTGATTTATACTTCTGCGTCAAACTCCGGCGTATGCTACGGCGCTGACGCATAGCCCTTCGCCGTGGCCGTCGCTGACGTGCACCTCTCAAAAAATGTAACTACACATCGCAACGACGCGTAGCGCAAGCTCTGTTATTGGTCGGCTTGGTAGCGCTGACGAGTCTGGGCAGGACCGAGAGCCGCGTGAATGGTGCGAGCCTGATGAAGCGATTGTTTACAAGTGTGGAGTCCCATGAAGGAGCTCCGGATGGAGAGTTTTGTTTTGTGTTTACCTCATAGTTAAAGTTGTTGCACGTCCGCCGGTTCCTGCCTCAAAATGAGTGAGTTTGAGCCACTTGTACATCCCGGAAGTGTTCAGGAAAAGCAAAACAGCAGAGAAGAAACTCGACACAGAGGAACATTTACACCTCACTGCCAACTAGCGTTTCGGAAGTGTTAATTCAGACCAACAGAGACAGAGCGCAGAAGTATAAATGCACAGCTACGCGCGTTGCATGCGCCATGGGTTACGCCTGTCACTTGACGCAGATGTATTACCCAGGCTTTATATGGCGATAGCTTACAATGCGAAAGAGGAGACCAGGTGTAATTAAAACGCTAAAACTACTCAAAAAGCAGATAACTGTGCACAAATGAGTGCTTGTGAGTTTGCTGGACAGTCTTTAGGGGGTCGCAAATTCTAAACTCAGGTTCCCATCAGGCTACGCACATCGGCGCTGCAGGTCGGCGGCACCCAGCCACGACTAAAGGGGGTCACACATCAGGACACTGTTCATATTTCTGCCACGGCAGAGAGCCATCTGAATAGGTTATTTTTAAAATAACATGCGAATGTGCGCGTCTGGTTTGTGTTACAGTTAACTGTCATGTGTGCCACTCTCTGGCTGTTTCTCAATTCCAAGAACGCAGAGAACAGACTTGCGTTCTTCTCAAGACTGGTCTTGCCAGGTGTCCTCGGAAGAATGAACTCGGAAGACCACGAGAACAGAGAACGCGTCCTGTGAGGAATGAGATGCTGCGTTCTTCCTGATGGTCACATGACCTTCATGCTTTTTTAATGGAAATTATTTAAACATTACAGCGTTCATACAACGACTTATTGTTTGTCCCCTCTTGAAAATATATATTATGCATAAAGACTTTCCAAATATGCGTTGCACAAAACAAATAAAACTGATTTAAATACGAATTTCAGCAAATAAACACCCTTAATGTGTATATTCCTTTACTAAGATGTCCATGGTGATGTTTATATTAAAACAAAATGTTTTTTTATCTATTAATATTAATAGCCCCCTTAAGCAATATTTATTTTTAATTGTCTACAGAACAAACCACTGTTATACAATGACTTTCCTAATTACCCCTACCTTTCTCTAATTAACCTAGTTAAGCCTTTAAATGTCACTTTAAGCTGAATACTAGTGTCTTGAAGAATATCTAGTCAAATATTATTTACTATCATGATGGCAAAGATAAAATACATCAGTTATTAGAAATGAGTTATTAAACTGTTTAGAAGTGTGTTAAAGTAATCTTCTTTCCTTTAAACATAAAACATATACAGAAGAGCTAATAATTCTGACTTCAACTGTGTGTGTGTATATATATATATATATATATATATATATATATATATATATATATATATATATATATAGTTATTAAAATGCATATTATAGTGTCAGATTTATTATATAAAGGTGATGCATGCTGGTTGGAGGGCCCCCTGTGATTTTTTTGCCTCGGGCCCTATGCAAAAGACTCTGGAATATAATTTGCACCCTGCCAACACTGCGGGTAACTGAGCAAAACCTTGACGTAAGTGCAAACCCTCTACAAATTACATAGAAAAGACTATTTTAAGGCCTCCTATGTATATATATTTTTTTCAATAAATATTTCTCAAGTGCTGTTTGATAGATTTTTCAACACATTTCTAAACACAGTAGTTTTAATAACTAATTTCTTTTAACTCAGTTCTTTTGTCTTTGTCATGATGACTAGATAATATTTATTTCATTGGATTTACTTAATTTTTTTAAGGTAAGTGGTTGCAAACAATTTATATATGCTGAATTTAAACAAATTAAATGTAGTACCATTTAACTTAATTTGTTTGTGTAAATTCAGTCCATATACAGTGCGGGAAACAAGTATTGAACACGTCACCATTTTTTTTAGAAAACATTTCTACACATCAGCGGGGATAAATCGTGCTATTCACATCTAAGTGGATGCCTAAACATTTTGAGTTTACTTGAAAGTCACATTCACTTCACAATTACAGCGGATTAGTGTCATAGGCAAAGCTTCTGTCTGCCTGGTGACTCCAAGACTTCAACATAATTTTATTTTGAGAGTAGCTGTGTTTTATATGCTTTAGGAAAGCTAATAAACAGCGTCGATTTGTTTGGCGCTTTGTCTGAGTCTACTAGATCAGTGGTTCTCAAACTGTGGTACGTGTACCACTAGTGGTACCCGGGCTTACTTCTCGTGGTACACTGAGTAATGAAAGAAAAAATTAATACAATTTAGAAAAATGACCGTATTCTCTTGTAACATCTCGGTCACAAAATGAGAAAGAACTGCAGCACAGCACGCTTGCGTATTCCAGGCATACCCAGTTGAAAACATCTTAACTTTTTGGAATGCCGCACCGCGAGTCACATGACAAGAATCAACTGATCAGCTTCATATTTTATATAGAATTCAACTTCGTTAGACTAATTATCTCAAACACAGAACACCCAAAAACTGCAGTGCTTCTTAATTTTCTCCATACATAGAACTCTTATTAGAGTGCAGCCATGTTCTTTCAGCTTGACATCCTCTGAAAAAAACGGGTTCCCTAGCAATCTACATACAAGTTAATGTCTAGATTTCAAAAAGATTTACAAATACGTCATATGTACATGCAACATATATTTCAAAATCTATCAAAAAAAATGTATAAATATGAATATGACTTGTTTTTGAACTGTGGAGTGCTGTAGCTGCTTAATTAGGCCAACTTCACTGCTTTATTTCATTACTGGTCATTATGGTGGTACTTGGTGAAAAAAGTTTGAGAACCACTGTACTAGATCCTTTCAGAGGTGCACCCATATCTGTGAGTTGATAAACTTCTCCAGAAACTATTGACCTAATTCTAAAATGTTTTCGCGATTGTTTTAGAACAGAATTCAGTCGCCTATGGGAGAAACGACTAAGAATAATAAACGGCAGAAAACGGTCAAACTACTTGCTCTACAAACAAATGTTTGCGGTGCTATACAGATCAAGTAGAATAATATAATAGGGAAATATCAGTTTGCCACATCAAGCAGCGTAACGAGCCGTTTTTAACGTCTAAAAATGAATAGAAGTGAATGGGACCGGAAGTCTCGAGCCAAAAAGATTCAAATGGCTGCGCCCACCCGTCGGCAAAGAATAAGGTGAATAGCTGGATGATGGAAGCTTTCAGCGGTGCTTCAGACTGAGCCGAGTCCAGTTTGAATTTGAATTTGAATGTTGAATTTTAAATTTGAATTTATTGAATGGGATAGCCCCTTGAAATGAATCATCTCATTTTCGAGGGGGTCCCTAAAAAGTTCACAAATCAAACAGAGTACAACACATCATAAAGTACCTACATTTGACAAGACAAACAAACAATCAAACAAGCAGCACACTCCACCTGAAACACTTCCCACAATCAGAAGCCTAAATAAGCAACAACATATGATCAAAAGTACAAACAACTTGATATGCAAATAAATAATACACATTTAATTTGGAGCCAAATTTAATAACATTCGCAAGCTGTTTCCAGAAGAGAAAATAAATTAACCCTGAAAAGACGAAGTGATTTAATTGATCTAAAACAGGAAGGGAGATTGTTCCAGTCGGAAGGTGCTTTGTATCGAAAGGACCTACGGCCACTTTCTGTAGAAATTCTGGGAACCAAAAAATAATTCTGTTGCTCATGACGAAGCGAATATGATGATGTAAATGGAACAAAAAACTGCTTTAAATAAAAAGGTAAATTAAAATAAACACATTTAAAAAGAAACAAATACCAATGATACTGTCTGCGGAACTTAGGTTGAAGCAAACCAAGTGTTTCGTATAATATACAGTGATGGGCTCTATAAGGACATCTTAAAACAAATCGACAGAATTGAAGACAGTATTTAAAGGTTTTACATTAATATCAGAGGTATAGATAATATCAGCGTAATCAATGATAGGAAAGATTAATTGAGAGATCAATTTTTTTTCTACTTTAAATGAAAAACAATTAACAGAACGATAGAGAGAACCCGATATGACTTTTTAATTATAATAGTTTGATGAGCTGTTGTCTGGTGTCGGCAAGAGGATTTCCTTGGCACATCAACAGATGCCACATCATAAACAATGCATCACAAGAGAAAGCTCCTGATTGGTTAAAGGGTCACGAAACACCAAAGCACATGTTTTGAGCTGTTGACAGTCATATATGTGTCCCACACTGCTAAAAACACTATTAGGACACCTATATTTCACTAAAAAGTGTAAACTGGTTGTTTTTGCGTTATTTTAAGCAAATTCGTACTTCCGGTTTGAAACGAATTTTTGAAGCTGCGTCACGGTCATGACATAATAGCATTTATTCCAGCGTGCAGACTGGACGTCTGTGCCAGAGTGAGTCTTGTTACGTCTTACAGTGTGATGCATTAATGCATGAGTAAGGCTTGGTTTAAACCAATCAGCGCGCTCTATTGTGCAACTTCATTAATATTCATTACTGTCACAGTGTTTAGACGACAGAGACGCCACGTTGTGTTGGCAAAACAAGCGTGAAGTGTTGCTTTTATAGTTTGCTGCAGTTAAGTTTTGTTTTCATTTTCTCTCTGTGAGAGCTCAGCTGGAGTCACGTGTGGATTAACAGTGTACGCGATGCTCGACAACAATAACTTACGTGTCTAAGGAGGATTATTGTTTACCTGAGAGCTGTTCTCATCTGCAAACGCTGAGATCCGGATTCGTTTTAGTCTCCTCTTAATAAAGACGCGGCTCTAGTTGCTGGTGATTGTCCTGTCTCTACAGATTTGGTAAGTGAGCGAGCAGTGCTCTTTGTTTATTCAGTTTGTTCGTATCCAACCAAGTTAACTATAGCACCGAGTGTAAACATGTTAATACCACAAACAAACTTTAACCTCGTGTAGGATTTTCAGCGCTTTTTGTGACCGGAATAACACACGTGGCTTTCTGACACTACCTGTCATGTGCATCTGAGTTTCGGGAAATGCTGAGTTTTTTTTTCTCTCATTCGCCGTGCGGTATCAAACATTGCATGAAAAATACACGCTTACAGCAGCTCCTCGAATCAAATATCTCGTTTGTCGCGAGGGGCATGAATGAATTCCCTGAATGAAAGAGCCAAACTGCAGTTAAAGTCCACCATTTAATAATTTGGCAAATAATTCGACTACAGATGTCCATGTAAACACAGTCACTTTCCCCCCTGTGTGTGTGTGTGTGTGTTTTGACTGAAAGTCAGCGTGCCCAAATAGACACTCCCACACCATGCTTCTTTTCTTCCTCCGACACTCCCCGCTAAACAGAGCTGGACACGCCCACTTTTCGGACTTTTTCCAAAGTAGAGGTGTGAAAACGCCCTGCTGAAACGAGGGGGTATCATGGCCCTTTAAAGAGGTGCGAAGGTCCGATGAAGTTCGAGATTGTTTCATCTTTCAGATTTGTTTTATTTTTATGTTTGCATTGTTTGGGTTTTTACCAAAATCTGTTTCACTTTACGTCAACAGCTCCAATAGAAATATTATTCCCTGGAAAAAAAAAACAGGACGTGTTCAATACTTTATTGTTTGCAACCACTTACACTTAACAAAATTGAGCAAATCCAATGAATCATGCTTTTCAGTGCATCCCACAGAGGTCAAAAGGACATCTAGAATCTGTCGGCTACAGAAAGCCGTGTTCACAGTTCAATGTGTGACTGATAAAAACCCCACAGTGAACGGTGTCCAGGTCAGGGGTGTCTCTTATTCAGAGGCATTACTAATGTCAGCTCACTTGATTTGTTGCCTCACGTGTCCCGATTCTTCACACCGTTTCCTATTAGAGAAGATGAAACGTGTGGCGCCCTGATAAAAGCTCTTTAGCTAACCTTGTTTTCTCGTTCTCGATAAGACGCACTTATTAGAAATTGCCATTGATTTCCGCCTCTAAAACACTCTGGGAAAGTGAAGTGTTTGATGACACACTTGTGTTTGTGTAGACGAAGCCTTAGGAGGAAAAAACTAGCTTTGAGATTACAGACAACGGATAATCATCATTTGTCCTGAGGGATCGCCGCTGATTTATAATTCTCAGCGCAGTTTATTATTAGCCAGCGCTGGGTTATCTGTGTTAAAATGGGCTTATATTTATTCAGACATCATCTAGAGCAGGTTTTGATGTGACAGTCTCCTCTATAGTCTCTCCGCTATCAGGCTGACTTGCGAATGCAGCACATTTTTCAAGTGCTTGATGTTCATGGACTATTCCAGCAATATTCAGCACATTTTCATGTTGTTGGTTGGATTAAATATTAAAGATGGTGTATAAAAAATGCTGTATGAATTTCTTAGGCCATGTTTTGCAGATGGGAATTTACATTTGAGCAATTTACACCACTGAAATCCGCCAGTCTCACTGTAAAATATATCTACACTGTCCAAAATAAACGTTATTTTACAGGTAATTCTGTTTTTTTTTAATGCAGAATTTTCCATTTTTTTCATTTTACAGTGAAATAGCTGTTGTTTTACAGACATGTTCTGTAATAAAAAAATTCTCACATTAAATGTACACTGTAAAAAGTCATATTGTGGCCTTGTAGATTTCATTAATATTAATATGTACACTTCATTTAACAAAATTAATTTCCGGATTTTAGGGCATTTTATTTGCTTTGAAATTAATAAAAAAGGTCTGTAATAAAATCTAATCAATTTTATTAAAAGAATTCAGCTGTTATTTTTGATTAACTTCAAAACGAGAAAATATCAATTAAATCCAACGTGATTAAAATGAGCATTTTCAAATTAGCCAGGGGCAACCAAGTCAGTGTGTTTAGCCGAAGACCGGCTGCCCTCTGCGTGTACACGAGTGATGAGCGCCCGCAACGTCATGACCTGGAGGTGGACATCTCAGCAATTATCAAAGGACATTTAAAAATATGCACAGTCTTTAGAAATAAACCGCGGATTTGAGTTTTAAACTACATTCTCGCATGAACACCCATTAAAGCTTTATTTCATGGTACATTTACAGCAATATTGGATTTATGTATTGGTTCTGTTCAGTGTGAGATTAAATCGGATTGATTCAACCATACAATTTTTGTGGTTACTCAATTCAAATGACTAATTTTAAATAAACTGATTAATTTTTACTCAATCCATATATGTTACATTTAATTAATAATATTGCTTGTAAGGAGAGGCAGTGATGCAGTAGGTAGTGCTGTCGCCTCACAGCAAGAAGGTCGCTGGTTCGAACCTCGGCTCAGTTGGCGTTTCTGTGTGGAGTTTGCATGTTCTCCCTGTCTTCGCGTGGGTTTCCTCTGGGTACTCCAGTTTTCCCCACAGTCCAAAGACATGCGGTACAGGTGAATTGGGTAGGCTAAATTGTTCGCAGTGTATGAGTGTGTGTGTGAATGTGTGTGTGGATGTTTCCCAGAGATGGGTTGCGGCTGGAAGGGCATCCGCTGTGTAAAAACTTGCTGGATAAGTTGGCGGTTCATTCCGCTGTGGCGACCCCGGATTAATAAAGGTTAATAATAAAAACTAAGCCGACAAGAAAATGAATGAATGAATGAATATTGCTTGTAATCGGTTACCTCAAATTTATAAAGTAGATATGGGGTATTATTTTTTTACAGTGTACAGTTATTGCTTGTAATTAGGTATTACATTATTTTTCTGCTTTTTAAAGGAAATGTTTTTGTATTTTTAGAGAGTAACGCGTAATTTTACGTTATTATTTACAGATTATTCCTGTAAAAATAGGAAAACAAAAATTCAGTCTCATTGTTTTTAGTGAAGATAGTAAACATAGGATTAACATGAGGTTAATAAAGTGAAATAATAGCCGATTGTTTGTAGGCTGCATATAATGCATGCACTGTTAACTATGACACGTTTATTTTACCACTCTGACAATGTTGCTATGTGAACTGTGACGATCACCAGTGATCTAGCGGCTGCGGATAACTACACACACGTTACTTTACTTTTAACGAACTACAACTACCAGCATCCACCTCTATATAGGAGAATTGGAAAAACTAAATTGGCCGTAGTGAGAGTGAATGGGTGTTTCCCAGTAATGGGTTGCAGCTGCAGTGTAAAACATATGCTGGAATGGTTGGCGGTTCATTCCACTGTGGTGACCCCTAATGGATAAAGGGTCTAAGCTGGGGGAAAATTAATGAATGACTTGTCAAGGGGCAATGTTGTTAATGCAGTTAATAGATAGAGAAATCAAGCATGTGTGAATTAGCAATATGATGCTTGTTTGTTGATCCCATCACAAGTGTACAATGCTAAATTCAGATTTATTTAAACTGAGATTGTCCACTTTCATGTTGAAAACATTGTATTGGATTGCTATTGTCGTGTAAATGCTTGTGTGGTCGAATGGGCATTAAAGCATACACAAATATGTCAGCATTTTGAGAGCGTAACTAAAGTCGGTAATAGGGTTGTAACGGTATGAATTTTTTACGGTATGATAATCGTCTAAAACAATACCACGGTTTCACGGTTTCACGGTATACGGTATTAAATATTAATTCTCATAGCAAAGACCCTGAAAAGAATAAGAACACGTTTTCTGATTGATCAAAGGTTTTCTATGGGGGGAAAAAATGCATTTATTTACTGACAATGTATTTGCCCAAAAGGTCTGGGAATGAACTAAACAGAAAAAAAGTGTTACAAAATAATAGAACAGTGAAGCAAATTTGACTTTTTCCAAATAATATATTTTCAGTTACTATAAACAACACCACTTACAATGAACAAATAAAAAATGTGAAAATAATAAATAATGTGTCAAAGTCCAAATAAACATGGTGCAAATCCTCAGTAAAAAAATAGATATAAATATTTACTATACCATAAATAGTTACATAACGAAACTAGATTCAATATGGAACATCCTTAGGTTTTATGTGCCAGCATGGATATGGTTGTCTGTGGATATGGATTTGGATATGGTTGTCTGCAATGCAGACAAACAGCTGCACCTTCATTTGCGTCTTTTGAAAACAGCAAGAGCAGCAGTTCGTCTTTGCTGTGTCACTGTTTTGTCATGTTTCTGTGCTGCTGTGCATGCAAAAGTACTTAGTATGAGAATTATTTCATGCAAAACATTTTTTTTTTGCGTTTTATTTAGCCTCTCTTATCTCTCATTCCGTGTTGTTCAAAAAGCTCATTGTTGGTCCACAAACAAAAACGAAACCTATGCTTATTGGTTGTGATATAGCGAGTTTAAACCAATCTGGGCATGGAGGAGGGACAATGCATCAATGTAGCATGTCTGGTTTGTCCGGAGACACAGTGACGAGCGTTTCTTTGTCAAATCAGCGTTGTCAAATTTTGATGCCGTAACCGCACTTATTCCGGAGCCTCTGAAAGTCTGCGAATGTTATGTGATACAGCACTGGAAAGCTGAGATTCTCTTCTTTATGCCAATCTTTGAATTGTATGAATGGGATCAGCGGATGAAAAGTTATTAAACATTTAAGAGCTATACTTATTTTTAGCCGCGGGCGGCTGTCTCGGTCTTTAAGAGTTAAAACCGTTGATATGCAATTGTTCATGGTATGATAATCGTGCACGTTCAAATCGTGGTAGACCGTCATACCGGTATATTGTTACAACCCTAGTCGGTAATGTCATTCATGGTCCCTCATGGGAGCGGGCGAAGCTTGAGATCTATTTAGGAAATTCATTCATTCATTCAATCTCCTTCGGCTTAGTCCCTTATTAATCAGGGGTCGCCACAGTGGAATGAACCACCAACTATTTCAGCACAAGTTTTACATGGCGGATGCCCTTCCAGCTGCAACCCAGTACTGGAAAACACCCATACACTCTTGCATTCACCCACACCAACACGAAAAGAACATGCAAACTCCCCTTGACAAGTAATTCCTTATATAATTTATAAAGTTTAAGCATTCGATCTAAAGCATATAGTCATTTATATTCATGCCTAGTCACAGATTACCAAAGGTATACTGCAGAATAAAAGTGACCCAGTTTTGTGTTTTCATGAGCGATTGCTAGGTAATACTCTTCTTTTTCTCTGCTGTGCTTGTGTATTTTCAAACATTCAATTGGTGTAAAGTAACGTTTAGATTGTACTTTTTTTTTTTACTTAATTAAGATGTAAATCTAAAGTCACAGCCTTATTGTGTATTTCACAGAAATAGTCTTTTATATTTTTCCCAGCGCACCAGCTGGATATTTCAGCACTGTTTTGTGCCATTCTGACAAATGCAGCCTCTCTTTTTGTGTCTCTGCTCATTACTTTTCAATATGCCTCAAAGTACGTTTCTTTTCATGTGGAGCATCAAGACAGAGCGCACAAAAAAACATCAGAAAATAAGATGAGTTCTGCTTCAAGGTTATGCATGCATTTCGGATGTCGTTTATATGTAAATACGTTTACGAATCAGCCATCCAGATCCTTTGATTTCATATTTTGGTCATAAAATGTAAATCAAATGCGAATGGAAATTTCGGCTTGAGCATAGTAGCATTGTACGTACAGTAAGTCACAGATGCAAATGATTTGCATATGATTTGTGACTCTTGTCTTATGCTGATCTTATGTTGGTATATTTTTGGCAGAAGGTAGAATACAGGATAAAAATAATAGATGCAAAATATCATTAGAAAATTAAGTACAAATTACCTACCATTAAATACACTGACCGGCCACTTTATTAGGTACACCTGTCCAAATGCTGGTTGACGCAAATTTCTAGTCAGCCAATCACAGCAAATCAATGCAGTTAGGCATGTAGACATGGTCAAGACGATCTGCTGCAAACCGAGCCTCAGAATGGGCAAGAAAGGTGATTTAAGTGACTTTGAATGTGGCATGTTTGTTGCTGCCAGACGAGCTGCTCTGAATATTTCAGAAACTGCTGATCTACTGGGATTTTCACGCACAACCATCTCTAGGGTTTACAGAGAATTGTCCGACAAAGAGGAAATATCCAGTGAGCGGCAGTTCTGTGGGCGCAAATGCCTTGTTGATGCCAGAGGTCAGAGGAGAATGGCCAGACTGGTTCCAGCTGATACAAAGGCAACAGTAACTCAAATAAGCACTCGTTACAACCGAGCTCTGCAGAAGAGCATCTCTGAACACACAACACGTCCAACCTTGAGCCGGATGGGCTACAGCAGCAGAAGACCACACCGGGTGCCGCTCCTGTCAGCTAAGAACAGGAAACTGAGGCTACAATTCACACAGACTCACCAAAACTGGACAATAGAAGATTGGAGAAACGTTGCCTGCTCTGATGAGTCTCCATTTCTGCTGCCATATTTGGATGGGAGGGTAAGGATTTGGTGTCAACAATATGAATGTATGGATCCATCCCACTTTGTATCAAGGCTTCAGGCTGGTGGTGGTGGTGTAATGGTTTGGGGGATATTTTCTTGGCACACTTTGGGCTCATTAGTACCAATTGAGCATCGTGTCAACACCACAGCCTACCTGAGTATTGTTGCTGACCATGTCCATCCCTTCATGAGCACAGTGTCTCCATCTTCTGATGGCTACTTCCAGCAGGATAAAGCGCCATGTCATCAAGCGTGAATCATTTCAGACTGGTTTCTTGAACATGACAATGAGTTCACTGTACTCAAATGGCCTACACAGTCACCAGATCTCAATCCAATAGAGCACCTTTGGTATGTGGAGTGGGAAATTCACATCATGGATGTGCAGCAACTGTGTGATGCTATCATGTCAATATGGAGCAAAATCTCTGAGGAATATTTCCAGTACCTTGTTGAATCTACGCCACAAAGGATTAAGGCCGTTCTGAAGGTGAAAGCCCTGCTGAAAAATCCAGCTCAAACCTGCCTAGGCCTGTTGGCTGGTTTTAGCTGGTTGATGTAGTGGTTTTCGGTTCTTCTCTTAATGAATCAAACTCAGTCTGGAGGTTATGAATATCAGAAGAGTATACTTTATTGTCGACAACAAAGGAGAATTTTCAGGAGACCCCCAGTAGCATATCTGTCTGAAAAATTCTGTCTCACTGATGTTCTGGCCTGCTTAAATACTCTTTTTACAACTGTTTTTTCCTTTGTTGTACATATGTCACACAAGATCCCTCCTAGTTTAACCCTTGACCCCAAATTCCACCTCTGTCATCTGTTTTTGTCTTAGTTCTACATATATCACACAAGACCCCCCCTAGTTTAACCCTTGACCCCAACCTGATAACCATATATCTTATCCATTTATACGTATCTGTTTACACATGTGTTGCTCTATTCTTATCCATTTCCTGAGACACCTTAGTTGTTTACTCAGGCTTTCTCCCGCTCTCTTCTCATCCACTTCTTGTGACCCTTTCTACATAGCACCTTAATTCTTTTAATGGTATGCAAGTCTACAAGCAGATTATACACATACAATTTGAATATATAGATTAACTTCACACTTTAAAGAGTATAAAATCCACCTCATTGACCAGCCTTGTTTAAGAAGGGTTTTGACCATTTCCAGGCTGCTTGCCAGCCATTTCCAGCCTGGTCTCAGGCAGCTGGTCAGGCTGTAAAATGACCAGCTAAATCCAGCTAAAACCAGCTGGACCAGCCTGGTTTAAGCTGGACATAGCTGGTTTTGGCTGGGCTCCCAGCTTGGCTAGGCTGGTGAAGCTGGTTTTAGCTGGTCATCTCCCAGCCTGACAAGCTAAGACCAGGCTGGAAATGGCCAAAACCCCTCCAAAACCAGCCTGGTCGCCCAGCTAAAACCAGCCAAAGCTGTTTTTTTCAGTAGGGAGGGGGTACAACCCGCTAAGGTGTACCTAATAAAGTGGCCGGTGAGTGTCTATTGTGCACTACTTACAAAAGTAAATTTCCCCAACACCGCTTACGACTAGTTTTGTTATTCAGGGTCACATTTTAACTTTTCAGCGTCCTAATCTTTACATTTAGCTTCAACAAAGCCTGTCAGATGTGGTTATAGTTGCCAGAAATGACTAAAAGTAGGCGACATCAGTCCCATAAGACTGTTTTCAGATGTTGTGTGAGTAATGTTTAGTGCTGCTCCAGTTCTACGGCTGTGTGTGTGTGTGTGTGTGTACTTTTATTTTTACCCTAAATGAAGTCATCTTGGGTGAGTCCGTTGCGTTCCCTCTGCTGTCTTTTCCAGCCGTTTACCATCTGCAAACGTTTGCATTATTCATAGTTTTCCTCTCCAGTTCGTAAAATGAAGAAATAAGAGATCAAAAGCCGGCCGGAATATTTACGGGGTGCTTTTCTTCAGCCCTGTCTTCTTCTCCATACCCTCAAAGGGCCTGTCGAAGAAACAGCAGGTAATGAAGGGCTCTGTCAAACATGGCGGCGGGGAGCGGGAAAACTCTGCCCCCCGCGACCAGATAATTAACACTTCTGTTTAAGATAAACATCATTATTCCGTTCTTATAGCAAGCGTTTCTTAAAATACGCGTAAAATTAACATCATTTATCCATCCAGTCAGACTCATTTAAGAAACACAAGTTGTAACCCTCCCAAAAAGGGCATAAAGTATTCACACACACAACACAAGTTCTTTGCTGGACAAAATACAGTATTTATTTTGGGCCACAATAATCAAGTAAACGTCAAACACTCAATTCATTTAAATACTAATTTCACTTTTATTTTATACAATAATCTTAAAGATTAAAATTCCACACAAGGGGAGCAGCAGGTAGGGAATCAAAAGGACATAAAGTTCATGATGTAAAGATTGTTAGCGGACTGTATAAAAATTATTAGGTAAGGCAATTAAAATGACCACCACAAGGCATTTAACAAGGGGTATCAACCGTAATTGTGCAACACATCATCATTTCACATCAACCCAGAGTTGTAATACACCACACAGTAAATCTCATAAATATAAATGTATAAATAACACCCATAAATAGACTCCACACAGCAATCAAATCATAAGCTACCATCAATACCACTCCAGCTAAATATCAAGCCGTCGTCATTTAACATTTCCTGTATGGAGCGTGATGCTAGCCTGCGCTCATCCCCGTCACACGCACGCACGCACGCACGCACACACACACACACGCACGCACACACGCACAAACAGACAGACTACAAGCGCCGGGAGCAATCAAACTCACTCAAACTCCCGGCGAACAAAATGCAATACACACACCCCGCAACAGTATTGTGCTGCTGGCCCGCTTACCCGCTACCGGACGTGGGATACAGCGATTGGAAGTCAACAGCGGCCGCCGAAACTTTAGTCCGGGGAAACCCCAGCACTACCAATTATCCCTCCCAGTCATTCGCTCGCGCACAACATCATGCCCACGTCCCGGCACGATAGCCTTGGCCAGCGGCTCAGCAGCACCTGCAATCAAAAACCAAGAAAAACCCCTCCTGACCCAGAAACTACAATCGCTTTTAAAGGCTTGGACTCATTACAAATTGAACTCAGCTGTTCATCTCCTGGAAACGTCATAGACGCAAATGACGCCAGTACGCATCATCCTGGTTTGGGAAGCACCGCTTACATCCACCCCCCCTACTCAAAATGTGTCCACACATTTCCACTTAAATTCTGTAACGCTGAGGCAACAGGCCCTTGGTGGCCCGTGCAGATCGCCTCAAACCCTCCACTGATACATCAGGTGGGCTAGAGAGTCCTTCTCTCTGTATAGTCTGAGCAGTTGATTCAGTGTTGTCCATAACAGTCCTTTCATTTTCCCTTACAGGTGCAGGCAAATCTGTTAGACAGCCTCCCACCCAAGGATACATACCCCAATTACTGTTCAATGGATCAACCTGAAGAGCAGGAGCTTGCGCCCCTACTTCATTCTCTGAATGTGAGGTTACCTCAAATTTGCAGGGACTTAACATATTGCGGTGCAACACCCTCTCATCACAATTACCCCCTTCCTTCTTTACCACATAAACAGGTATGTCAAGATTAGGTTGAGATATAACCACATATGTATTCCTCTCCCACCTATCCTCCAATTTACCTTTCCCTCTGGCCCTCTTATTAAGAACCATTACCCTCTGTCCTATTAGCAAAGGTTCCCCTCTTACCCTACGATCAAACCCCTTCTTTTGATGAAGTTGAGCCTTCTGGACCTGTTTTCTTGCTTGACTATAGGCAGTTACCAGTCTTTTATGGTGATGATGCACCCAGCTGCCAACTGTTCCTGAAAACCCATCTCCCCGACCCAACATAATGTCCATGGGCAACTTAGCATATCGTCCAAACATCAAAAAGTAAGGGGCATACCCTGTAGATGGATGGGGGGTATTATTGTAGGCTTGTACCATCTCTGCTACATGCTGGTCCCAATTTTCCTTCTGGTCATCCCTTAATGTACCCAGCATGCTCAACAATGTCCGATTAAAGCGCTCACATTGTCCATTCCCTGCAGGGTGATAGGGTGTTGTATGGGACTTTCTGATGTCATATAATCCACACAGTTCCTTTATGACTCTAGACTCAAAATTGGGACCCTGATCAGAGTGCAGCTGATCAAATCCCCCAAACTGCTGAATGAAATGTTCCCATAACGCCCTTGCAGTTGTCACCGCTGTTTGATCCATGGTTGGCACTGCCACAGCATAACGGGTAAAATGGTCCATCATAACTAAAATGTTACACCTCCCACTACGCGCAGGCTCCAGTGACAGGAAGTCCACAGACACAATCTGTAATGGATAATCTGAATCTATGGATACAAGCGGGGCACTCACTTTATTAGCTGGGGTCTTATGCAGATTACATCGAACACATTTAAGACACCACTTCTCCACTCCTTGTGTCATCCCCGGCCAAAAGAAACGGCGACGGGCCAAGCCGAGAGTTTTTTCCACTCCAAGGTGTCCGGCACGATCGTGCACCCATTCTAGGACTTGGTTCTGCAAACTCTGAGGCACCAAAACTTGTTTCAGTTTGTCAAATGTCTTTGGATCACATACCTCACGGCACAACAATCCTCGATCGGTGCCCAGACGACCCCACTGTCGCAGCACCACTTGAGTAGGTCGATCCTCTGCTGCTCGTTCTCTTGGTCCAGGGCCTCTTCCTCTGTCCATATACATCCACAATCGTGACAGCACTGGATCCGCCCGCTGTGCCCTCACCCAGTCATCCAACAAACTAGGTCCGACACACTCCTCCTGGGTCAACTGTGGCTCTCGTTCTTTGCTTGGCTCCTTCTCCTGGTCCTTAACTACTGGAACAAAGGCATGGACACAAGCATGAACCACTTCAGATGGTACATATCCCGGCTCACCACATGGCACTGCTTCATCCTCTATAGACTGGCCATCTGTCTCTTTCCCAGGCCATCTCGAGAGGGCATCAGCGTTTCCATTCGTCCGTCCTGGTCTATAGCGCACATCAAACTGAAATCCAGCCAATTGAGCCATCCATCGTTGCTCCACTGCCCCCAGCGTAGCCGTATTCAGGTGAGCCAGCGGATTATTATCTGTGAACACAGTAAAGGGAGACACAGCAAGATAGTCCCTGAACTTTTCCGCTATAGCCCATTTTAAAGCCAGCAGTTCTAATTTAAATGAGCTATAGTTTTTATCGTTCCTCTCCGTAGGGCGTAGGCTTCTGCTTGCATAAGCAATTACTCTCTCCTTCCCTTCTTGAACCTGAGCAAGTACTGCTCCCAAACCCGTCTGACAGGCATCCGTATACAGCACAAATGGCAGCTGGAAATCAGCATATGCTAATAGGGGTGCTTGCAGGAGGCTCTCCTTTAATTTCTTGAAGGCGCTTTCTTGCATCTCCCCCCATGCCCAATGCTCTGCTTTACCTGCAGCTGGTTGAGTTCGTCGTTTCGATGTCCCCCATAACATTGAATTCAGTGGTGCTGCAATCTTTGCAAAGTCTTTTATAAAACGTCTATAATAACCCACTAGGCCCAAAAAGGCCCGAAGCTGGGTAATGTTCTGAGGAGCCACCCATGTCTCCACGGCTTGCAACTTCCCTGGGTCTGGTGACACCCCTCCTTCTGAAATCACATGGCCCAAATAATGCACTTTGCTCTGAAACAGAGAACACTTAGTTGGTTTTACTTTCAGGTTAAAATCCCCAAGACGACTAAAAACCAAGTCCAGATGGTCAATGTGAGCCTCAAAAGAGGAGGAGAAAATAATTATATCATCCAGATAAAGCAACACAGTTTCAAAATTTTGATCCCCAAGACAGCTTTCAACCAGCCTTTGAAAAGTTCCTGGAGCATTGCATAACCCCATTGGCATCCGATTAAATTCATATAGCCCCATTGGGGTAACAAAAGCGGTCTTCTCTTTGTCAGCTGGGTGCACCCCCACTTGCCAATACCCATGTGCTAAATCTAAAGTTGAAAACACTGTAGATTTTTTCAATGAGGCTAGTGATTCCTCAATTCTAGGCAAAGGATATGAATCTTTATGTGTAACACCATTCAGACACCTGTAGTCTACGCAGAAACGAAGGGTGCCGTCCTTCTTTCTGACAAGCACTACAGGTGCTGCCCAGGGGCTATAGCTCTCCCTAATAATACCATTCTCAAGCATGTTATTTAAAAGTCCCCTAACTTCCTGATACAATTTTGGTGGAATCCTATTGTAACGTTCTCTAATTGGGGCTGCATCACCTGTTGGTATTACATGCAAGACTCTATCTGTAAATCCATAATCTTCCTCATGCTCTGAGAAAACCTTCTGATGTTTAGCCAGCAAACCAGAAATCATCTCTTGTTGTTTTAGACTAAACTGCTGTGGATCTAACGGTACAGCAACAGGCCATGGCATCTGCACTTGTTCGTCATCCTGCACTCTATTTTGTCTCACGCTTACCTCCACAGTGTCATCATCTAATGATCTTAATTCCACATTTCCTTGCAGGCCAGAAGAACACAACTCCACATCTGAAAGCTGTCCAATCCGGCAGCGTTGGGAGAGGATCACAGCCACTGGGGACAGATTAAGAATTCTAACCATAACCCTTCCCTTTGAAACTGTACTCAACGATCGGGCTACCAATAACTGCCCTGGCAATACATCTGGACATGGTTCTACCAAACCCACATAATCCCTCTTATCAGGCCGAACCCGTGCACATGCCTCGATCACCATCTCTGACTGTGGTGGTATTATTTTTTTCCTTCCCTGGGGCCAGTAAATTGAACTTATCTGCCCCGACTCGTCAGCAAAATGTAATAAATCTTCACACACAGAAAACATCTGGCGCCATACTTTAACTTGTACTTCACTTTCTGAGCCTAGGTAATCATCTCCAGTTTTTGTCATTAAAAATTCTCTACATTCCTTAATTACATTCATGCCAATCAACCCTGGATATGATGATCCGTTTGAATCTTTGACAATAAGCACGCCCCTTTTTGGTATGACTTTGCCACAAATATTTAAATCCACCTCAATGTAGCCAATATACGGGATGACTAACCCATTAGCAGCCACTAGGTTAAATTTTTGAATGGGTGGATACACCATTGGCCCTTCGGTCTCGAAATGTTTCTTAAAATAACTTTCAGTCAATGTGGTTACCTGCGAGCCAGTATCAATTAAGCAAGATGTTTTAACTCCTTGTATTTCTACCTGCACGACTGGACATTGTCCTATTAGGTGATCTTTCTTTTCTAATTGGCCACTACTTGATGTACCCACCGTTTGGGCCTGTACAGTGGGCTCTATAAGTTTAAAGGCCCTTGTGGTCCTTCTACAGTCCTACAACGTCTTTCAATATGACCCACTTGTTTACAACGCCGACAAATAGGTCTTCCCTGATGGTCGAATTGATCAGAACTTCTTCGACCCCCCATCAACTCATACCTAGGTCTAACACCCTCACTCTTAGGCCACATATTCTGTACTCCTTCACGGACTTCACTCATCATTCCAGCTACTATTTCTTTTATTTCTCCTTTCAGCTGCAAAAATACCTCCTGTTTAATTTCCTCTACCAATTTGGTTGTATCTAGAGTTGGTTTCATTTGTACGGTTGCAGCTACTGCTTGCCTTACCTCTCCAAACGCATCTGCTTGTAGGATGGCTTCTCGTTTAATATCAACAAAAGCAATATCTGACGATGCTCTTACCATACCCTGAAGTTCCCTCCGCAGTCCGGCATCAAAAAGTCCCAAAATAAACTGATCCCGTAACACATAGCCTCCAGTAGTGTGATCTCCCCTACTCTCCAACCTATTACTTAATTCCTGAAGTACTAATGCAAACTGTCTCACACTCTCATCGGTCCTTTGTTTACGAGTAAAAAATTGGGAACGAAGGGTTGCAAGAGGGACTGTATCCCCATAATTATTTTTCAAAAATGTCAATATCTGTCCTGATGTTACACGCTCTGCTATCGGCAAAGCTAACACTTCCCTCTTCGCTTCCCCATCTAAATTACTTATTAAAGCTGAAACTTTTTGAGCCTCTGAAAAAGGGTACATATCAAACATTGATTTTTGCATATTATGCCAATCCTGAAAATTATTCTCCTGTGCCGTTTTCTCCCCACTAAATTTTTGACACCATGGTGTCCCCATCATCAAAGGAAACATAAGCATGGCTTGATTCTGGGCTATATTAGGTGAGCTATCAGCCCCCTGCTGCTGCTCACCAGATGTAGAAGGTGACTGGTCTAACTGTTGTGTGGTTGACATTTTCCTGATTGTTGCCCAAAGTCCAGACTGCCAAAACTACGCCAAGTTGTAACCCTCCCAAAAAGGGCATAAAGTATTCACACACACAACACAAGTTCTTTGCTGGACAAAATACAGTATTTATTTTGGGCCACAATAATCAAGTAAACGTCAAACACTCAATTCATTTAAATACTAATTTCACTTTTATTTTATACAATAATCTTAAAGATTAAAATTCCACACAAGGGGAGCAGCAGGTAGGGAATCAAAAGGACATAAAGTTCATGATGTAAAGATTGTTAGCGGACTGTATAAAAATTATTAGGTAAGGCAATTAAAATGACCACCACAAGGCATTTAACAAGGGGTATCAACCGTAATTGTGCAACACATCATCATTTCACACCAACCTAGAGTTGTAATACACCACACAGTAAATCTCATAAATATAAATGTATAAATAACACCCATAAATAGACTCCACACAGCAATCAAATCATAAGCTACCATCAATACCACTCCAGCTAAATATCAAGCCGTCGTCATTTAACATTTCCTGTATGGAGCGTGATGCTAGCCTGCGCTCATCCCCGTCACACGCACGCACGCACGCACGCACACACACACACACGCACGCACACACGCACAAACAGACAGACTACAAGCGCCGGGAGCAATCAAACTCACTCAAACTCCCGGCGAACAAAATGCAATACACACACCCCGCAACAGTATTGTGCTGCTGGCCCGCTTACCCGCTACCGGACGTGGGATACAGCGATTGGAAGTCAACAGCGGCCGCCGAAACTTTAGTCCGGGGAAACCCCAGCACTACCAATTATCCCTCCCAGTCATTCGCTCGCGCACAACATCATGCCCACGTCCCGGCACGATAGCCTTGGCCAGCGGCTCAGCAGCACCTGCAATCAAAAACCAAGAAAAACCCCTCCTGACCCAGAAACTACAATCGCTTTTAAAGGCTTGGACTCATTACAAATTGAACTCAGCTGTTCATCTCCTGGAAACGTCATAGACGCAAATGACGCCAGTACGCATCATTTTGGTTTGGGAAGCACCGCTTACACAAGCAGTTTGCGTATCTGTGCGTAAATCCTTCAGGGACGTCCTCCTGAAGTAAATTATCGGATTCATTATCAAGTAATCAGTACTAGACAAACTTGAAGACACAGTTATTAGCCCTGCAGTGAAATTTAAATAGTTTTTCGAATATTTTCAAGTGATGTTAAACATAATTTTTATATTTTATCTTTTTATTTTGCCTTTGTGAGGGTGAAAATATAGTTATTTAGCTATAAGTGTGTTATAGTCATTTGACAACATGTGGTTTGTTCTGTTACCAATTGGTGGAAAAAAATCAGGGCAAATAGTTGTAAGAGTTTATTTTATTCCAGCCAAACTTAAAGAAATAAGCCTTTCTCCAGATATAATAGGAAGCACTGTGAAAATGTCCTGTGCTCTGTTAAACATCACTTGTGAAATATTTGGAAAGGAATTTTAATTTCACGGGAGGGCGAATAATTCTGTCTCTATGTGAGAATAATTAGAATTGAAATAATCGATATTTGATATTGAAGCTGTTCTGTTTGTTTTTAGGAATATGTTGGCAAAGTTTTAAAAATTAAATATCAAGATGTCTGAAATGGCCAATCAAATGACAGAAGACAGTCAGCGTCACTTATCTCTATGCAGTCTGTAGGCGTTCTTCTCAAATTTCATCATCTTTGAACCGAAAGTTTTGAATGAATTATCAATGTGATTCGTGTACTTCATAACCGAATGTGACAAGAAACATTTGCCATTTTGCGTTTTCAACATGTCTTGAACACTTTCACATGCACTTATTCATAGTTTAAAATAGCTGAAATAGATTACAAAATTATGTTTCTTAAAATCTGTGTGAATGTAATTAAACTTGGCCATTCAGTCATTTTCCCGTACATTTGTTCTTGTTTCACTGTGATTTACATCACAAATTACGGTTTCAAATTCTGTTTCAAGCCCACTTTACAACTGATTGCATTGCTTAATTATTGTCATTGCAAAATCAGATTACTTAAGTGCCAAATTGTCATTTTCATTACTGTAATGCAAGTTTTAAAAAGGTATACGGTATTGTAAAAAGGAAAGGTATTGCAGTTTAAAAATATACTGTGCTATTTACAGTAACTTACTAGCAATTTTGGTTGCCAATAAAACTGTAAATGTACAAGTACAATGCAATTAACAATTACAATTTACTGTAAAATTTAAAGTAATTTACTGCTGGTTTTAGTTGCCAGTAAGACTGTAAATTTACACGTGCACTGTAAATTAATAATTAAGACTGCAATGTAAAATACAGCACAGTTGTAATTTTTTATTTACATTGTGCTTGTAAATTTACAGTGTTACTGGCAACCAAAATCGACAGTAAGTTACTGTAAATTTACAAGTGCACTGTAAATAAATAAATAAATAATGCAATTTAAAATACAGCACAATTGTACTTATTTACATTGTGCTTGTAAATTTAGTGTTAATGGCAACCAAAACCGACAGTATTTTGTAAGACAGTGTGTCTTTATGCCATTTTACTATTTCAATTTCATCATAATAATTTAATAATTAAATTAACAAGTTTTAATTAACAAAGTTAACAAGAATTTAACACATTTTATTTACCAAATTTGCAAAATCTTTCATTTTAAAAATAATAAATGGCTTTTAAATGAACATTTTAACGTGTTAAAATTTATTTAAAAATAAATGCATAATGACACATTTTATTTCGAATAATAATACAAAAAATTATAATGATATAATATTATTATTATTAATAATAATAATACCAATAATTAAAAACACCAAAATAGTGTTAATTTAAATAGGAGGATTTAAAAATAAATTTTACACCAAAATAGTCAAAAAAAAAAAAAACTCTATAAATATTTCTAATTCTGATACATATTGTAATTATATATACACACACACACAGCATAATTTTATTTTTGCAATAAAACCACCCAACTTAAATGCAACAAAAAGTCAACATTTCTGTGTTTATTATCCTTTATTTAATCTATATTTAAAGAGCCAGTGCGTGTTACCTTTCAAACAGAATCAATCACGTCATTCTCACAATCTGAACATGATTCAGCTGGTACAATTTGCATCCTAAATGTCAACGTCTATTTTCCATCAGAGACATCAGTGTGCAGTGCATTTACCAGCTTTTGCATTTGGCGCCATCTACTGGTCAATTTTGCATTTACAGGCACTTTAACACCCCGACGTCTGCTTCTTCTCAATGATAACAGAACTCGGGCCATCTTTGCGTTTTAATAACACACAGCGAGCATGTGTTTGTGCTGATTCAGAGTGCGTGTGAAGCTGAAAAAAATGAGCTCTTTGAGTCTTGGCGAATCCTATACTACAGTGCATTGGTTTGCCGTCCTCGAATGTGTGTTTGTTTCATTCGTTGCTGCTGTCCTCGTCTTCAGTCGCTCCGTCTGCTTGTCCCTCGGGCTCCGGGTAGTTCAGGATGTGTCTGTTAGCCTGGATGAGATACTGCTGCTGCTTAAAATACACCTTCAGCACTCCTTTCATCACCACAAATGCGATGCCACCCTAAAAGAAGAGGAGGAGATGCTTAGACTGGCACTTGTGGAGTTTCCATTTGGATTTAAATGTGCTGCAGGTACGTTTTTTGACTCTTCCAAAGCATAAAAATAACATTATATTTGCAGATATTTAACCCGTTGTTAAATATATTGTTTAAATATTATTATGGTATGTTGTGGGCTGTTTTTCCCCATTGACTTCCATTATAAACACATTATTTGATTGTATTTAAATAAATTAAAAATGCAATGTAAAATACAGCACAATTGTAGTTATTTATTTACATTGTGCTTGTAAATTTAGTGTTACTGGCAACAAACATCGACAGTAAGTTACTGTAAATTTACAAGTGCACTGTAAATAAATAAATAAATAATGCAATGTAAAATACAGCACAATTGTACTTATTTATTTACATTGTGCTTGTAAATTTAGTGTTTTTTGGCAACCAAAATCGACAGTGTTACTGTAATATTTCAAGTGCACTGTATATAAATAAATAAAAAATGCAATGTAAAATACAGCACAATTGTACTTATTTATTTACATTGTGCTTGTAAATTTAGTGTTACTGGCAACAAACATCGACAGTAAGTTACTGTAAATTTACAAGTGCACTGTATATAAATAAATAAATAATGCAATGTAAAATACAGCACAATTGTAGTTATTTATTTACATTGTGCTTGTAAATTTAGTGTTACTGGCAACCAAAATCAACAGTAAGTTACTGTAAATTTACAAGTTCACTGTATATAAATAAATAAATTATGCAATGTAAAATACAGCACAATTGTAGTTATTTATTTACATTGTGCTTGTAAATTTAGTGTTAATGGCAACCAAAATCAACAGTGTTACTGTAAATTTTCAAGTGCACTGTAATTAAATAAATAAAAAACGTAATGTAACATACAGCACAAGTGTAGTTATTTATTTACATTGTGCTTGTAAATTTAGTGTTAATGGCAACCAAAATCGACAGTAAGTTACTGTAAATTTGACAGTAATTTTTACAGTGCGTCTTTATGCCATTTTACTATTTCAATTTCATCATAATAATTTAATAATTAAATTAATTTTAATTAACATGATACCATATAATCATGCATTCTTGATTGTTGCTGGTTTGTCCTTTTACTAGGAGCATGTCTATGGTGCTGATTTGGATTAGTCTATTAACTTAAGTTGCATGTTTTTGGATGGTGGGAGGAAACCGGGGAACCCGGGGGAAACCCACGCGAGCACGGGGAGAATGTGTAAACTCAGAAATGTCGACTGGCTTGGTAAGGACTAGAACCAGTGACGTTCTTGCTGTGAGGCAACAGTGCTAACCACTGGGCCACCCATCTAGGAAAAGAGAAGGAGTGGGGGGGAAGGGGGGATTCTTAAAAATGAATATGGTTGTATTATGGAAATTAGGGTATTTATAGTGGCTTAGGAATCGCCTGATTGGTCAATCATTAATTAGATAATGCAGGACCGGCTGCAAGCAATCATAAGCACGTGATCCTCTTGAAATTAGTTTATAAATAAATTTCACTTATCTGAAAAACAGTGCTAAAGTCATTTGCATTTAAAGTGGCACCAAAACAGCACAATCAGGATCAAAGTTTTAAAAAGGCATATTCAGAGTTATAAAACATTATGTGTGTGCTATTATGTGCTATAATTATCTTAGAACAGGGCTCGAAATTGCGGCCATTTTGGTCGCATATGCGGCCGAAATTTGATTTATGCGACCTCAAAATATATTTGGGAGCATTTGTGCGAGTGCTTAAAATTGTTGTGTGCGACCAGTTTTTACTGCAAAATGTTCAGCAAATGCACGGATTCGGGAGACATTCATGCAGAATGCATCTCTAAGCTATTGGTCTGCGCCTGAAACGCAGCGCTCGGGAATGGTTTAAAACAGTTGTCATGTAAACGTGCTGCAGTAAACAAAGCCAAGTCCGTAATGCTTGCCCCGCCTTCGCGCTCTTCTTATTGGCCCACCACTGCTCTAGCACTGAACGCGAATGATTGGTTAATATCAGCTGTCAATCACTCAGTGCTTTCTGGCTTGGGATGACAGAGAGAGCTACTACCGCGAAAAACTGTAAAGCGCTGAAGATGAGGATGAAGATAACACTGACAGATTTTATTTTAGAAACCATGGCATCTAAAGTTACAAATAATGACACATCTTACTAGTGATCACGTGCTGAATGTTAACCCACCATCTACACTTTTCCAAGAGTGGATAAAAGACTTCCATTGGCTTCAAGTCCGCTATTAAAAGTCTGTGGGATGGAGTTTTCAGGTAACTGTTTGCCACATCTAGCACGAGAGCTTCTGTTTAATCCTTCAAATAATCGCCAGATGCTGTCCGCCGTGCAAGGGGCAGATATATGTAAAATGTAACACCACATACACCATCGCAAACGGGCTTACACTGAGTAACTAATATCGCTACTCATGAAGATCGGTATGGCTATTAACATGACGTAACGTTATGCATATAATAAGGTACAGTATATGTCAAAAGCATCAGTGCAATATCAGACAGCACCCGTGAGAACAGCACAGTTATACCGTTAACAGATTCATTCAAGCAGTGTGTGCAGGGCCGGTGAGTAACGATGCTCATAATTGGTGGGTGCGACTAGATTTTGGCTGATGCGCCTACATTTTTAAAGTTAGCAGCACCGGTGCTACCAAGCAAAAAGGTTAAGTTCGAGCCCTGAAGAATGATTTGCCGGATTGTCAATGTTCCTTCATCTATTGGGTATTGGAGATCACAATTTCAAGATGTTAATTGGAACGAGACTTGTAAGTTTTCCAGACGTTTTTGTATAACGAATAAAATTAGAGAGGAGTCATTTAAAATTGTTCATCGTATTTACCCGTATTTTTTGAGCTGAAACTTCACACACACTCTTGGCATATCAGAGACTTAGGGCGTACTCACACTATGTACAGTTGCCTTGAACCAGGCCAAAGCACGCTTGTCCTCCCTCCCGTCTCCCCCGACGACCCGCACTCACATTACATTCGGGCCTGGGCACGCTTACATCATCGATGATTCGCTGGTCAGAAGTGCTCTCACTCAGCACAATGGAGATTTCTTTAGTTATATCGTTTAAGTCGTCTGATATGCAGTGACACGCAGTCAAATATTTTTGCTGAACAGATCCGCCACTTTTGACGCTCATAAATAATCATAAAGCCCTCGTGCTGCAGGAATTAGGAGGTCTGCTGAAGGTGCATCTGTCATGCAGTCAGGGGTTTGCCTCTTTAATAAACTATGACAGTTTGTGTTCATTGAACAGTAAAAATGATTAATAAATCCATATGAAACCATAGTCCCATAAAAGTCAAGTCTCGCTTTCAGTTTCAGGCTCTTCCAACTGGGCCAGGCCAGCCAACTAAACCATGCCTGAGCCCGATTCAGAGCATTCGCACTTCTCAAACGATCTGGAAAATGGGCCTGTGCACGGTTCGGATAGCAAAGTGTGATTACGCCCTTACAGTATGTTACACTTTTATAAAGAGGCATAATAGGTCCCCTTTAGGTAAAGGTTAAAAGTAAAAAAAAAAGTTTTAGGCTGCGTCCGAAACCGCCTACTACTCAGTAGGTACTGCATTTGAATTTAAACGTACTACTCGGCTGTTAGAAAAGTGCGTTCTATACAGTATGAATCTGAAAAGTATGAATGAAATTCAGACGTACTACATCCGCCATTTTGTCATGGTCACGTGACCTACCTGCGTTAGTTGCATCGCCTCACTTTCATTCATGAATTCTCTCACGGGGCATTATGGGATAGCGCAGCGTGCATGGGATGCGCACTTCAGAATCTCACCGGAAGTAGTAAATCATCCGGGAACTTCTCGCCTACTGATTTTCGAATTCTAAGAATTCGGACATACTACTCGGCTCGCATACTGATTTTAGCGTACTATATAGTATGGAAGTATGCGGTTTCGGACGCAGCCTTAGTTACTATACGCCCAAAATCTTTTTGCATAATTCTTTATAACAAAATTTTGCACAGAAATAGAAAAAAATGTCTGCAGATTCTTTCTGGCTCTGCTTATAACTATAGTGGACATATCAAAAAGATGCAGCATCCTGTTGAGCTTTACAAGCATATTTTTTTGATGCTTTCAAATTTGTTTGGGAAAGTTAGCTTTGTGCATTTTTAAGCCTGTCACGAAAGTCCAGGTTGTGCAGCATTCTCACCAGGATTGTGCGCTGCAGGTTCGACGTGACTCTGCGAAACAGCAAACGGCCCACCAGGTTGGCGATGGAGGGGAAGATGAGGGCACCGCACAGGGTACGAGACACAGAGAGATGATCTCCTCCATAACTGCCTTCTACTGGGACACGGGGAAGAGCGCGACCCATACCTGTGTGTGGAATTACAAATGTATCAAATCTAGGTGCAAACTTAATAATAATAATAATAATAATAATAATAATAATAGTAATAATAATAATAATATAGCTGAAAAGGTGTATCCTATAGCCCGTTTCACACATACACACCTTTCCGAAAAAATTACCGTAAATTTTCCGGAAAGGTGTGTATGTGTGAACAGGGCCTTTTTGAAAATACCGGTAAATTCGTTCTGGCTATTTTCCGAAAAGAGAAGTTGTAACATTCCCGGTAATTTGCCGGAATGCTAAGCTGTGTAAACGCAGAAGGAAGATTACTGGAAAGAGTGTGTGCACGTCTAGAACGTGCTGACGTGAGACGTATACTTTAGCCAATCAGAACAGTCAGACGCATTTGCGTCCGCGCGGTTTATGAGAATAAAAGCCTTTGAATATTTTTCCAGACATTTATATGTTCATCTTAATGCCAACCGTGTAATTAATTATCGATAAGATGCTTATGATAAGCATCTTGCCTGTGAAACCGTCCGTGAGCGCCAGCACACACACATATCATGTACATCTCGACATGCGAAAATGTTCCTCCATATGTTTTCATCGAAGTTTTTCACAATACTGATCCATCCACTGAGTTTGTGATGTAGTCAAATGTTTACAAACACACGCGCTGCCGTTTAGAGCTCATTTCAGGTTAATGATGTCAGAATTTACCAGTATTTTGGAATGGATGTGTGAATGCTCCTTTCTGGAAAAATTCTGTTGCGTCCTCGACTGTGTGAACAGCACTTTTTTGAATTTACCGATAAATTCGTTCTGGAAATTTTCCATATATTTACCGGTATCACTGTGTGAAAGGGGCTTTTGTGTTTGACATGATGACATAAAAAAATGATCAGTTTATGACCATCAGGCTGATAGCTGTTAATACTGTAACTAATAGTAAAATTCATACAGTAAAAGTCACAACAATCTAATCAAAATGACTTGTTTTAGTGCTTCAATAAGTCAGCTTAAAAACTAATAACAGAAGCAAATTTGTTGAAATACTAAAATGATAAAATACAGTAGAAGTAAATGAGTTAGTAGTTCATCAAGTGTTGTTATTGCTACAAAAACTATTACAAAATAACAGAGATGCAGATTTTTTTTAGTTCTTTTCTTCCACGTACCCGGCACCAGGCCGCTGAAGATCTGCAGTTTGGCGGAGTGTCTTTGCCAGAGCCGCACCACATAATCCTCCCAGCGGATCATTTTTCCCAGCACCAGCATGACAGGGATGGTGGGTAAACCCATGAGCAGAAACAGAGGATCCGCTCGCTCCATCACATCCAGACCCTTCTTATGCCCCACCACCTTAAAACACAAGAAAACACATCTCTTCAAAACAGAGCCTTCCTTCTAGATCAGGGGTCTCAAACTCGCGGCCCATTTGCGGCCCTCAGTGCAATATTTTGTGGCCCGCGCCGACCGCTGTACACTGACAGAATCAGCGGAGCTGGGAGAGAGAGCGCTCCCCGCTCCGCTGATTCTATCCGTACACAGCGGTCACTGGCATTCCCCGCCCACCGTGTAAACAAAGGGGCGGGGATGCCAGTGACGTCACCACGCACCCCGCCCCTTTGTTAGACGCTGTGACGGGCGGGAAGTGTTAGGAGGGAACTCGCGCCGGCCAGAACCAAGGTAAGCTGTTCCCGCCCCTGCCTGCCACTTAGCTACCTATCTGCAGCCTGCCACCTACCTAGCTACAGCCTGCATCTTATATATATTATAGGTAGATACAGACTGGTACAGACTGATGTGACTGGAGTGGGGTGGGGGTGTTTTATTTATACATATATACGCCTTTTTTTAGGTGAGGGAATGGAAGTTTTGAGTGAGTCTAGACAGGTCTAGACTTAATGATGATCATCTTCAAGCCATACTGAGGGTCTCAACTGCTTCCGCTCTAAAGCCAAATGTGGTTCAGATTTGTGAGAAGAAGCGCTGTCAAGTCTCTGGCAGCAAGTAGGCAAAAGATGCCATGTTCAGAAGAACTGTTCATAATCTTCACTCAATGTTCTGTTAATGTTCAGGACACTTCATGTTCAGAAGAAATAATTAAAACTGTTAATAATGACATTTGAGGACTTTTTTTTGTGAAATCCCTTATGCGGCCCAGCCTCACCCAGACTTTGGCTCCCAGTTAAATTGAGTTTGAGACCCCTGTTCTAGACCATTCATTCCTCCGCTAGTCACCACTATTCGGAAATCTGCAGAACTACAGATTGTATTAAACATATAGTATGTTTAACATATAGTATGTTAGCACGGTAATTAAGACAATAGACTGTTGACAGAGTAACGTTAACGTTCAGTTATAAAGGTTAAAACGATGCTTGTGTAGTTGTGTCGAATTGTATGCACTTATAGCAGTTTTATGGTACGTTTAAATTACTGTCATTTGCAGACAGCAAGATACATGCTAAGCTAGTTAACCTTAGCATAGCTTCCCATCACTCATAGATATAAACATCTATGCCAGTCACTTATTAACTTTTAGGCACCCAAATAGATGAGTGAGGCTGCTGCTGAGTCATTCTTGGTCCTCCATCAGCCAAAAAAAACTTGCTCTAGTTTTTTGTGGAAGAATTTTACAGTCAGTGGTGCAGCAGATAAAACAGTGATACTGTATGTAATGTGTGCAAAAGTATATCTTAAGTATATATATATATATATATATATATATATATATATATATATATATATATATATATATATAAAACGGAACCCCGGAAGGGACGTAGTGGAGGAGAAAAAAATTGGCTGGGTGAAAAAAATAATAATGGTGAAAGAAAAAAACGGGTGGGAGGAAAATATATATTTCTAAGTTTTTGCGTTCCCTCGCAAAGTTTTGCGTTATCTCGCAAAGATGTTTTGCGTTCTCTCGCAAAGATGTTTCTCCACAAACACTTCCTGTTCACTGCACTCACGTAAACCCTCCCGTTTTTGCCGAAATTCTCCCGTATTTTACCATTCTACCCCTCTTTCTTTTCATTACTGTACGTCGATCGTCGACTTTCATATGCTACCTCTGAACCAGTGAATGCATGTATAAGCGTTGACTGACAGACGCGCTCCATACAATAAACTGATCCCAGATCAGCGTCTGTACACGCCATTTACAGAGGAGCGGGTGTATGTTTAAACAGACAAATACACTAATAATATGAAACATCTCCGTCCTGCATGTTTTATTTTAAACAGCTAATTTTCTCTTAAATGAGCACAAACAGTTTCTAAAGTAATGGACTGCTTTCATTATAGATCTGTGCATTCTTACAGAGACACCTCTGTTATCAAACTAAACAAAACATGAGATTCATTTGCTGCTCACTTGTTTAATAACAGAAGTGTCCCTATAAATGGCACGTACAGACGCTGATCTGGGATCAGTTTATTGTATGGAGCGCGTCTGTCAGTCAGCGCTTATACATGCATTCACTGGTTCAGAGGTTGCAAAGTGAAAGGCGACGATCAGCGCACAGTAATGTAAAGAAAGTGGGGTAGAATGGTAAAATATATGAGAATTTCGGCAAAAACGGGAGGGTTTACGTGAGTGAAGTGAACAGGATGTTTTCTGGAGAAACAGTTTTGCGAGATAACGCAAAACATCTTTGCGAGGGAACGCAAAACATCTTTGCGAGATAACGCAAAACTTTGTGAGGGAACGTAAAACATCTTTGCGAGGGAACGCAAAACTTTGTGAGGGAACGCAAAACATCTTTGCGAGGGAACGCAAACCATCTTTGCGAGAGAACGCAAAACATCTTTGCGAGAGAACGCAAAACATCTTTGCGAGGGAACGCAAAACTTTGTGAGGGAACGCAAAACATCTTTGCGAGATAACGCAAAACTTTGCGAGGGAACGCAAAACATCTTTGCGAGATAACGCAAAACTTTGCGAGGGAACGCAAAACTTTGTGAGGGAACGCAAAACATCTTTGCGAGGGAACGCAAAACTTTGCAAGAGAACGCAAAAACTTATAAATATATATTTTCCTCCCACCCATTTTTTTCTTTCACCCATTTTTTTTTTCACCCAGCCAATTTTTTTCTCCTCCACTACGTCCTTTCCGGGGTTCCGTAATACGTATATATATATATATATATATATATATATATATATATATATATATATATATATATATATATATATATATATATATAAATATCGCAATATATAATCGCAGGGAAAAAAATATCGCAATGTCAATTTTTTCCAATATCGTGCAGCCCTAGTATGCACTCATGACTGGTACTTTTTGGTAGTTTAATAATTTGGATTAATTTGACTTTTGGTTAAACCCGTTAAATGATAACTGGGAGACAGGTCGAATTTCTGGCTAGTAAAAAACATTATTATTATTCCATTTGGGATGACACTAAACTCATACACATAAGTACACAGTGTACAAATGCATCATTTAGGATGCAACTAATGAATTTGGCTTAATGCCTCCCTCTTGTGCCTCTTTAAGGAACTGCAACAATAATGAGCATCTGAAACCAATGGATTTATAGATTTTTAAAACTTTGAGTGTAAACATTAAATCCCAACAGGTCTACTTCTGTTTTTTACGAACACACCTGCATAACCGTGACGGCCCCGTAAGTCACAGCGGACCAGTAGACGGTGCCCACGACCACTCCAGCCGCAGCAAATGGACTCGCTCTGGACAGAGCCCGGTCCACCTGCTGGAGGAAGTACACCACAGGACCTGAAAGAGACACACAAGCACATATTAACACTTCCCTTGAACGAGTGAAAAAAAACAGCCAAGCAGACAGTCGGCGTGTGTTAGTCACTGATAAACCCACACACAATCTGTGCACAGCTAGCACATTTTACCAGCTAATGTGTGAAGAAATAAATATTTGATACATAAATGGGGAAGTTTAGCAAAACAAGTGCAAAAGCTGTGCAATATAGAATAATAGTGTAGAAACATCTATGCATATCTAGATTTATTTAGTATTATAGCAGATATTCATATGTACAATGAGCTTTAATACTGTTCTTAGTGTATATATTTTCATTTTATGTTATTAATTTAGTTATACGCTGTTGTCTTTTTCTGTATTTCTATTATTTCTAATTATTGTCATTTACATTTTCAAACATTTTTATTATCTTACTTTAAGTTATTTTATATCAGGTTTTAATTTTAGTAATTGTAGTACTTTAACACTTATTTTCAGTTATATACTTTTCATTCATTCATTTTCTTGTCGGCTTAAGCCTGGTTTATACTTCTGCGTCAAGTGACCGGCGCAACTCACGGCGCAGGCAACGCGCGCAGCTGTGCATTCATACTTCTGCGCACTGTTTCTGTTGGTGTGCATTAACACTTCCAAAACGCTAGTTGTCAGTGAGGTGTAAATGTTCCTCTGTGTCGAGTTTCTTTGCTTCTGTTTTGCTATTCTGAATACTTCCTGGTTGTACAAGTGACTCAAACTCGCTTATTTTGAGGCAGGAACCGGCGGACGTGCAACAACTTTAACTATGAGGTAAACACAAAACAAAACTTTCCATCCGGAGCTCCTTCACGGGACTCCACACTTGTAAACAATCGCTCGCGCGGCTCTCGGTCCCGCCCAGACTCATCGGCGCTAGCAAGCCGACCAATCACAGAGCTTGTGCTACGCGTTGTTGCGACGTGTAGTTACAATTTTTGAGAGGTGCACGTCAGCGACGGCCACGGCAAAGGGCTATGCGTCAGCGCCGTAGCCTACGCCGGTGTTTGACGCAGAAGTATAAATCAGCCTTTAGTCCCTTTATTAATCCAGGTTCGCCAAAGCGGAATGAACCGTCAACTTATCCAGCAAGATTTTATGCAGCGGATGCCCTTCCAGCCGCAACCCATCTCTGGGAAACATCCACACACACATTCACACACACACTCATACACTACGGACAATTTAGCCTACCCAATTCACCTGTACCGCATGTCTTTAGACTGTGGGGGAAACCGGAGCACCCGGAGGAAACCCACGCGAAGGCAGGGAGAACATGCAAACTCCACACAGAAACGCCAACTGAGCCAAGGTTCGAACCAGCGACCTTCTTGCTCTGAGGCGACAGCACTACCTACTGCACCACTGCCTCGCCACATATACTTTTCAGTAATATCAATTTAATATAGAGAAGATACAAGATGTGTAGCACCGGAAACTACGGATACTGGAAGCCTGTGCTGGCATTTCTCCTGCGGTGTTGCTATCAGTGTGTGAAGAGTGGGAGAAAAGGGTTGCATTGACAATCCAACACAATGGGCAGCACGTTAAACACATTTTATAAGTGGTCAGAAACTTGTAAATAAATCATGAAGGAATAAAGTTACGTTAAAACCAAGCGCACCATTGTTTTCCTTGTGAAATTTCCAATAAGTCTGATGTGTCACATGACCCTCTCACTATTGAAAAAACAAAAACGGTTCTTAATTCCAAGAACGCAGAGGATGGACTTGCGTTCTTGTAGAGACCGGTCTTGCCAGGTGTCCTCGGAAGAACGAACTCAGGAGACCGCGAGGGCAGAGAACGCATCCTGTGTGAAATGAGATACTAGGTGCGTTCGACATTAAGCTCAGCTGCAGCCGGTGATCAACGAGAATAGCCGAGCGAAGGCGGGGGCGGAGTTGAAAACGGAGCCGTCAAGACGGACAGCTGGACACTTCGGGACTCGCTGCAGTCATGATGACCGATCACATGGCGTCATCATATATATATGTATATTTTGTTATTTTTATTTATAACAACAAAACATTTACAAATAAAACAGAATACAGTCTACAAACTGTAGTTCCTTTATAAACAATAAGGGAGAATTATGAATAAAATATTACAAATGCATGAGAGAAATAAGAGGAAATAAGAGGTTAATATAAACATAAAAACGAACAGGTCTATTAAATACAAAGCAATAAGCATAAATTCTAGGAGTTAAACATCAATCTTTAGGCTAATACTTCTTGTTTGAATATGCTAAAAAAAGGGTTTACATATATGTACAATTATAGATATAAAAATTTCCAATGTAAAAAGCCAAACAAGGTGTTTTGATTAGGTCTTAATAAATGAGATTATTTTGGATAATGAATGAATTTTCAAAAAAGCATTTTAATCCAAAAAGATTGTGTTGAAAAGAACAAAAGGTAAAATAAGTGAGCTATGTAGAAGTTTCCCAGAAAGAGCAGGTAAGCCTTTAAACTGCTAGACAGGAAATAAAATATATATTTATATTATAATAATAAAACCATTTTATAATTATTTAATAAAATAGTTCTTTAACTTAATTTGTTAAGAGAGCTTTAGTGTGGCAGGATCAATGATGATGAATAGTTTATTTCAATTCTGTAAGATTTTTTTGAGTTCATATTTAGGTTATTCACTAAAATATACACTAAAATGTATCATTTAAATCGTTCATGGAGATGAATGCAGTAAATAGTCTGTATAAAAAGTTAAAAATAAACCTGTGCAAACAAGCTAACCTTTATAACCAGATTATTAAGCAAAAGATGATACTGCAGTCAAATATTTGTAGTCTTTTAATAAGTAAGATGTGTACAGGATAGAGAGGGTGTGAAAAGTGAATTTTGTTTTGAAACTTTTGAATCGGAATTTGTCCAATTATAAACCCGAAATACACGTGTTTGTTGTCATGTGGTGAACTCGGCCAATCGTGTAATATCGGTGTCGTCATCAGAGCTCCTGCAGTCGCTCTTCAGAAGCTGCACGGTCTGAGTCTGCCGTCTGATCTCGGAGCGCTGTCGCGGTACTTTGATGCCACATGTGACAGTCACGTGGCGTCGGCGCAGCATCAATCCGGACAAGATTTCTAACCAGCATGCACCGCTTTAAGACAGATTTCGACCGATCTGCGCAGCGCTGCATGAAGTCGAACACACAGGGCTCAACAATAAGGACTGCCCGATGGCCCGGGGCTAGCGTGTGAGATGCTCGGGACAGTAGACAGGATCGTTACTGGGCCACTAATGCCCATTCACTAAAGTTTAATTTGCCTGTGACTATTTGTCAATTGCAAGCAAATACAGTCAGAATAGAGAAACCGTTTGTGTTTTTAAGCCTTCAAATGCTACCTTCTCGGTTCCTCTTATCTGATTGGATGTTGTGAGCATGTTATTTTTTTCCATAACAATCAGTACAGCTAAGAGACAGCAACATGGCGGCAACATCAAGTAATGATGCTAAAGGAAAACATTTGTTTAGCGTCTTGGAAGCAGACATTTACGAGGGTACACCACGACTAAAAAAATGTGGTGATGTTTTGTACAGTTTGCCGTTAGTTTGGCAGGTCAGTCATCTTTTGGTTTTGCAAAAAAATACCTGCACATTTTGCTACTTTTGTTTGCAAAACACTTTATTAACAATTTTTAAATATTTAAATTCTAGATTTACAAACATTTTAACATTTTTTTTAATTTGTGGCTTAGAAATGGCTATTAACTTTTTTTTGGTGGGGCCAGTGACAATATTGGCAGGGCAAGTAAAAATCTGAACCACTGGTCCGATCGGGCCAGTAGAAAAAAAATCCTTAGGGTTGAACCCTGACACACCTACTGTGTTCTTCTTGATGGTCACATGACCTTCACGCGTTTTAAATGGTAAATTATTTAAACATTACAGCATTCACACAACAACTTATTGTTTTTCCCCTTTTTTAAAATATATACTCTGCATAAAAACATTATCAATATACTCGGCACAATATAAATCAAACAGATTTTAATACGAATTTCAGCAAACAAACACCCTTAATGTGTTTATATTCCTCTATTAAGATGTTCATAGTGATGTTTACTTTTCACCGTTTCATTTAGGGAAACTCCTGAGGTAAACAAGTTATATCTCTGAACTTTAATAATAAATCTATATAGAATGCTTCGCTTCCCACATTCAGTCGCAATGACTTCTGGGACCTCCAGAGCGAGTTCGGTGCTCAAGTCTACATCGGTTTGTCCTCGATATCAAGATCACATCCGGGAAGTTTCACGCGTCCTCCGTACTTGCAGTCTTGAGTATTGGAACTGAACTTAGGCAGCTGATGATGACGTTGCATGAGAACACGAGGACGCAAGACACCATTGACCACAATATCCTCATAAATCGCTTAAAGTCTACAGGTGTCTAGGAACAGGCTCTACAATGGTTTAAGTCATACTTAACTGACCGTTACCAGTTTGTGAATATTAATGGACAGCCTTCACAAGTCAGCCCAGTAAAGTATGGGGTGCCTCAAGGATCAGTTTTAGGCCCTTTGCTGTTTACAATTTACATGCTACCACTGGGAGACATTATTAGAAGACATGGGATCAGCTTTCACTGCTATGCAGATGATACTCAATTATATATTTCAACTAAACCTGACGAGACGTCTCAACTGTCTAAACTAACTGAGTGTATCAAAGACATTAAAGACTGGATGACCAACAATTTTCTTCTCTTAAACTCTGACAAAACAGAATTATTACTTATTGGGCCTAAATCTTGTACATAGCAGATCTCGCAACTCAATCTACAATTAGAGGGATACAAAGTTAGCGTTAGCTCTACTATAAATGATCTATACGGTTATTCAGCATTCATTTTTTTCCGTTTTATTGTTTTATAATATTGTAAATTAAATAGTATATATTTTAATTACTTTAATTTGCATTAATAAAAATAATTTGCACCAGACAAAACTGACCCATTTTGGGGAAAACGATGCGGTATTCGGTGCCACATTGTGGGCAGCTGACGGCTCCTCCGCTGTTTCCCTTCTGCTTCTCATCCAGCCATCGCTGTAAACACGACTGATGGATCCACTTTGTGCAGCCCTTACAGCGGCAGGGACTGACCCATTCAGCAGCGCGGTCCTCTTTCTCTGTGGCAAAACACACCCAGCAGTGCCTGTACACACACAACAAAGGATAAAAATCACGAGGAGGCCTTCATGACACTGGACAAATCTGCAGTATTGCTGTGGAGTATTGCAATGACCACATTTCTTATGATCTAACATTTCATTCATTCATTTTCCTTCAGCTTAGTCCCTTATTCATCAGAGGCTGCCACAGCAGAATGAACCCCCAACTATTCCGGTATATGTTTTACACAGCGGATGCCCTTCCAGCTGCAACCCAGTACTGGGAAACACTTATACACACTCACACTCATACACTACGGCCAATTTTGTTTATGCAATTCCCCTATAGTGCATGTGTTTGGACTTTGGGGGAAACCGGAGCACCCCAAGGAAACCCACGCTAACACGGGGAGAACATGCAAACTCCATACAGAAATGCCAAATGACCCAGCCGAGGCTCAACCCGGCAACCTTCTTGCTGTGAGGTGACAGTATTATTAATACCTTAATGCCTTGTTTATTTTAATAATATTATAATATTATTAAATTATTATTAAAATTTTTGAAATTATTATTAATAATATTAAAACAAACAAGAAAAAAATCTTCCTATTTTTGCGATAATTTTGCGGTGTATTCTGCAGCCCTAATGAGCATTCCCAGCTAACGCAGAAACTCACTTCTCTGGAGGTTCGTCAACACAGGCCATGATGAGTCAGGTTAAATCCAGCATGAGTGAGCCACAGCAGCCTCAGAGATCACACCTGGACACACACACACACACACACACATCAGTACACTGTATCATGTTTATTCAGTAAAAACAACATTCAGTTTAATTAAATAGCCGAAATAAAGATCATAATGAGACTGAGAAAGAGTAAAGATTCTATTGTGACTGTGGAATATGAGAATATATAATCATGAGTACAAAATATAAAGTCTATAATTTCATATTCTGCTCTATCATTTTCCCTAATGGGGCTTATTTACTCTTTCTATGCTACCCCTCGTCACACCTGTCTTCCCCTGAAATGTGTGAAGTCTGTGTATGATCGGAGAGGTCCTATTTCACTGCATGTAAAAGTGTATGTGACAAATAAAAGCTTTCATGATCATCATCATCATCATCATCATCATAATTTATTTTGTAGTGTCTCAAATATATTGTTTAATGCAATACTTTTTCATAATTTATATGTGCACCATATTATATGGCTTTACAGTGATTCAGACAGAAACAAATACAACAACAACAACATCATAAGAAAGGTGCAATCTTGAAAGTACAATGCTTACATTTTGCATTTTAATTTTGCATTTTTTTATTTTATTTAATGGTCTTTAATCATTCGTTTTTGAATAGTGTTTTATATTCAATTCATATTTATAGAATTTCCCCTGAAGTTCTAAATAAATCAGAAATATGATCACAAATGCAGAGTAAATTTCTGAGAATACACTTTAAACTGTAAAAAAAGTTGATGTAAATGTAAAAGGTTTATTTTCTATTGGGTCAATACACAGTTAAAGTCAGAATTATTAGCCCCCTTTGAATTTCTCCTTCTTTTTTAAATATTTCCTAAATGATGATTAACGGAGTAAGGAAAATTTTCACAGTATGTCTGATAATATTTTTTCTTCTGAAGAAAGTCTTATTTGTTTTATTTTGCCAAGAATAAAAGCAGTTATTAATTTTTTAAACACCATTTTAAGGTCAAAATTATTAGCTTCTTTAATCTATATATTTATTCGATAGTCTACAGAAAATGTAGACTATCATTATACAATAACTTGCCTAGTTACCCTAACCTGCCTAGCTAACCTAATTACCCTAGTTAAGCCTTTAAATGTCACTTTAAGTGTCTTGAAGAGTATCTAGTCAAATATTATGTGCTGTCATCATGGCAAAGACAAAATAAATCAGTTATTAGAATTGAGTTATTAAAACTATTATGATTATAAATGTGTTGAAGAATATCTGCTATATGAATATAAACTATTAATTAATAAAATTGACATAAATGGTACTATTATATTGTGATATATATCTTGCTCTCAGGATGTGAGATTTTTGTCATATTAGGGTGGTTTTCAACCATTAAAACAACAAAAGTGTACGATGGCTTTAACTTTAGTTTTTTTCATGTAGAGTAAAACGTGTGCTGCTTAATTTTAGTTTTTCCCTGAGCAAACAACAGTGACTATACACTACCTGACAAAAGTCTTGTCAGATGTAAGAGCAACAAATAATAACCTAACTTCTAGGTGATCATTTGTAAAAGTGTCATAAGGTGGATTTTTCTGATAAATCATCTGTTGAGCTGCATCTCAATCATTACAAATACTGCAGAAGACCTACTGGAACCCGCATGGAGCCAATATTCTCACAGAAATCAGTCGAGTTTGGTGAAGGAGAAATCATGGTTTGGGGTTATATGTAGTATGGGGCTGTGCGAGAGATCTGCAACATCAACAGCCTGAGGTATCAAGACATCTGTGTTGCTCATTACATTACAAACCACAGGAGAGGGACAATTCTCCAGCAGGATAGCGCTCCTTCTCATACTTCAGCCTCCACATCAAAGCTCCTGAAAGCAAAGAAGGTCAAGGTGCTCCAGGATTGGCCAGCCCAGTCACCAGACATGAACATTATTGAGCATGTCTGGGGTAAGATGGAGGAGGAGGCATTAAAGATGAACACAAAGAGTCTTGATGAGCTCTGGGAGTCCTGCAGGAACGCTTTCTTTGCCGTTCCAGATGACTTTATTAATCAGTGATTTGAGTCATGTCAGAGATGTATGGATGCAGTCCTCCAAGCTCATGATGGAGTCAGACACAATATTCATTCGGTCTCCACTGCAGCAGGACTTTATATTCTATACAAGACTTATGTTATAGCAAAGTGAGACCTTACTGTCCTAATCAAATCATTCAAAATCAAGGCATGATCATATTTTATTGTGATCAAATAAGTGTAATCTAGATGCCTTTGCCTTTCATATAAGCCACTTCTAATACCAAATGATCAACTAGAAGTCAAGTTATTATTTGTTGTTCATAAAACTTGGATAGGCGACAAGACTTTTGTCAGGTAGTGAACAGTATGTACTATATAAATGGCCACTAAAATAGTAAAAAATCTTCTCAGACATATTTTGATCAAGAATCATTTGACAATTACAGTTTTGCCCCAAAATGCTAATTTTAAAACTTTATATTATAAAACAATCTATCAGAAAGTTTTATTTTTATTGTAATTTAAAATACACTAAAATTTGGTGAGGTCACTTATGCTTTGACATATTTCAACAAGCAGTTTTATATTTCATTTATATATTCATTTGTGTTATATATAGTGCCATTTATTCATTATGTCATTTATTATGTTATGCTAAATGACCACATCATTTCATCACATTTTCACTTTTGTTTTCAAACTATGAAGTAGACACGTCGATTTAGCATGCTTTCTAAATATAAAATCACTTTTGTAACTCAATTTTATCAACATATTTTGAGTAAGAATGTTTTATTTGAAAGATAGCACACAGTACTATACATGACAGTATACTTGTTTCATTTATATTAATGACATCTGCCTTTATCTGAAATCCACGCCGTAAATGTATTTGTGATTATATCGTTACTATACGTGTTTTAAATTGTCAATCAAGCCCTCTAATCACATTTGAATGAGACTTCGGTTACAATTCTGAAGGAAGACATTTCATCATAATTTTCTTTAGTAGCGACTCACTGTTATTTTAGTTTTAACAGATATAAACATACCACAACTTGTCATTCGCGCAACACTATTAGCCCGGTTCATGTGTGGATCATTACCTGAAGATGTTACGTGTATCTAATCGCTTCTGCTGGGCGTTTATGTCAGATATCTGGCTGATTTGACAGTTTCAATTTCTTCGAGGACAGAACAACAACCTTATGAAGGACAACTTCCGGATGGGCAACTTCCGCGTGTCAAAATAAATGTCCCCCAACAAAATCCGGTAGTTGCTAAAGAGGATACAACTGCGGCTTGGAGAATTATTTATATAATTAAATAAATTACTAATTAATGGGGTATATGCACAAAGACTTTTAATTTTTACCCAGCCTCCTCGACGACTTCCGGTGAACTGTTTTTCCATTACAAAATCGCCATGTATAAGATCTGTTTTCTTTAAAAATAAGTGATCTTTATATTTGATATAAAGTGGGCCTCAGACCAGACAAGAAGCACTGCATTAAATTCCATTTCCCCCCACCATGTCTTTAAAATATGAACATTTATTTTACCTCAGTATTTTGAAAGGAGTTTCTGCGCTAGCCTACTGCTATTGACGCTGCTAGCGGTTACACGGTCTATCATCTCATTTTATGATTGAACAACTAAATAAATGCTTAGGTTTATTTAACTGATTGTATTTTAATTACATTACGATGTCAACGGTGTAAAAAGAACCTCATAAGACTGAAAACAAAGTTTTACCGAAAATAAAGTTTACTGCTGGCAGAAAAACACTAGCGGTGCATATAGCTCATTATATTCCTAGCCCAACCCTAAACCCAACCATCAAATAATGTAAAAACAGTAATTATACAGAGAATTAATCATATTGTTTATTAAAGGATTCATTAAATTTTATTTTATTTTATTTACAATTTATTTAATTTATATTTAATATTGTTCAAAAGTCCAAATTATAATGAAAAAAAATTCAGATAAACTGACCATTATTCCCAGTGATGGGCTGCAGCTGGAAGGGCATCCGCTGCGTAAAACATGTGCTGGTTAAGTTGGCCGTTCATTCTGCTGTGGAGACCCCAAATGAATAAAGGGACTAAGCCGAAAAGAAAATGAATAAATAAATGAGGAATATCACATGAATAGCAGTGCGATATGACTGTATCCGGTTGTTAAGTCGTGACATATGGAATACTGTTTCCTGGTCCAAGCCACTAATCATTTAAATTGAGAAAATGTTTGTTTATGGTCACTTTTTAGTCATATCACACTTTAAAGTGAATTTTACATAGAATAATTTCGTACACAACAGTCTCTGGACTTGCTGCATCACAAACACCAAAGTTTTACCAATTTATAAAAAATTAATCACTTTCTGGCCATCGGATATTAGGCATATTGTGATTTTTGAAAGTATTACATCACTTTGTAAATGTTTATACCCTTTGAGTCTCCCTGTACAGTTTGACAGAGCGATTGCACCAAGAAAGCAACTTGGCGTGATGTCACACTTAACAAGGGGATATCGGCACTGGTGGGAGACGTGCGGCCTTAGTGTCCCACCAGCGCTCATAAATAACCATGATGCATTGCAACGAGTGTGATATTTTATTTATACAACAGTTTGACTGCATAATCGTGTATATAGAAAAGAAGATCAAACATAGAGAGTCTCAAAACCCTTTTGTAAGAGGAACTACTTTCCTCTGCCATTCATTTACATCTGCAGCTGACGTAAGAACAGCAGAAGCTGTTACTTAGAGCTAATATTTGAATGATTCTCTAGCGTAATTTCTAAAGTCTCTAAAGTCTTCTTCTTTGGCTCTCGGCGAAGGCGGGCTGTCTCGTCTTATTCTATCTCTGATGCTCTTTGTGCCCTGCTATTATAAATTATACATTTTACATCTATATAAATAAACTGCATAGTTGCAATCTAAACGACTACATTCTCGCCTAATAAGCCTCAAAAGTACATTATGTTGTCCAACAGCTGCAATATTTGTCAAACTGTAGTAAGTTTATTGATCTGTTGTCACTCTATGTGGGCGGAGTAATACAGGAGGAGGCTGTACAGGTGCTGATATTGCAGAATATCCCATGGCTATCAGCCAATCAGGTTCGAGCACCAGACAGAACTGTTGTATAAAAAATTACAATAAACAGGTATTATGCAATATGCAAAATTATTATTTAAAATAAATATTAAAATAAACCAACCACTTTGTGACACTCTAAACATCCGTGCTCTATTTTCCCATCAACTAATTAAAAACAAGACTTTATTTTCCATGTTTTTTATAAATAATTGCAGGTAAAAAAAAATAATTTATCGTTCCAAAATTCGGCTACGAGGTTGTCAAACGGCGTGGAATTCGAACAGTCCATTGGCTAAATGAGCTGTCAATCATCTTCCGTTAACGCTGTTTCATTGGCTCCCTCCGCGGTGAGGTTTGGTTGACGCATCACCGCTCAGCCAGGGTTTTTACTGCTGAGCAGCGACGGTTATTTTTATTTACATGCACAGAAAATCATAAACGGGGCTTCTTGCGAACGAATTGACCGAAAAACGCAGCCAAGCGCAGGTTGAACATGGAGTCGTATGATATTATAGCCAACCAGCCGGTTGTGATTGATAATGTGAGTATGATGTCAGCAGCCCTCCACACCCAGTCTGAGCTAACGGGCTAAAGCTAATGCCATTGTGCCGAAGCCCTGCGCTAGCCGACCGATGCTAAGTTAGCGTTTATTTAGGAATTAGTTTTAATAAATACCAGTTTCCAATGTGTTTAGCAATCATACGTAACTTAAACAAGCAAGGCATTGCAGAGTATCATTGTTAAAAGCGTTTTCATTAAGCATTAGCTAGCTCCATCGGGATTTGTCATTCAGTTCAGCGATGCTTTGAGTTATTATGCCAAGACTTGAAATAAATTGTTCATTTTAATCAAATACTGTAAGATGCAGGGTTGTCAAGGAGTATCTGTCAGATATAATCCTGTATTTTAAGCTGGAGTTGTATTTGCCAAGATGGCTGGCTTTGACCCCGCCTTGTATTTACATACACACTTCATACAATGAAGTAATGTGTATATTTAATAGAAAATGTGTTACTTAATGTAAGTCAGAAGGTGAAATAGTTTATGCAAACTTGGTAAGCTTCATCTTTTAATCACTATTAAGTCAAGATTGAATGTATGCATTAATATAACTTTGACATATTGAGAAAAATCTGAAAAATTTAGTAAATATCAGTGACTTCTGAAGGAGTTTTCTCACAGTCTGCCTCTTCTGCAGTTTAAATCTGCTTGATTTTTTTTTTTGTTTGTCCCTTGAGCTCTGTCTCATGACTCCAGATCAAACAAGGAGGGTTCAGATGATTCATTTTACAACACGCTCACTGTTTGAGCTTGTGCACTTGGAGTTTATTTTGAACCTCCTCCCTCTATTATTGCTCATTTCTGACTGCTGGTTTAATCTCAATTTGTCTTCCAGGGGTCGGGAGTTATCAAGGCAGGCTTTGCTGGAGATCAGATCCCCAAATACTGTTTTCCAAATTAGTAAGTAACAAGTGTTATCAATAGAAACGTAGCTTTCAAAAGTTTATGATCATGCACTTATTCGCTAGAATGCATTAAAAGGTGACAATGAAGGGGAAATTCTTGTTAAAGTGATCCTGGAGCACAAAAGCAATCTAATGTTACACTTGTATATGATTGGCGATATGCAATAATACATTGTATGTTAGGGTATCCGCAGGGTCTAAAAAGTCTTAAAATGTCTTAAATCTCAAAAGCTAAATTTTAGGCCTTAAAAAGTCTTACATTTACTGAAATGTTGTGTTGTAGGTCTTAAATCTTTTGTAAACGGGTCTTAATTTAGTTTTTTCATGCATAGCTACCCAATATGGCCATTAACACCAATCACCAGCAATCTATCTCAATAAAACCTTTAACTCTTTATTTAAAAATAGCTTTTAATTACTTGCCTTACAGTAACATTTATTTAAAAGTTCTCCATTTATTTGCTGTACACTGACCTGACCAATATTTTTTTATTACTAAATTATTATTATTGTAGACCGAAGTAATTGACAGCTATGTTTTGTTCTATTCTTGGTACGGGTTATAGGGTTTGTGAAGGGATATATTTGAAAATTAATAAAAATATTCAAACTAAATTATTATTATTATTGTATTATTAAATGTATTTAATTTTAATAACTTAAAATATGGCAAGTGAAAACCTTTTCTAACTGGGATATTAAAAATAAGTAAAAAGTTTCATTCGTAATTGTCTTAAAAATGTCTTAAAAATATTTAATTTAACTTTGCGAAACCTGCAGAAACCCTGGCATGGGTTAAAATTGATTGTTGATTTACACCATAACATCATTAAGATATTGAGTAAAGATCATGTTCAGTTAATGTTTTTTAGCTAAATTTCCTTCTGTAAACCTGTCAAAACTTAACCTTTGAATATAAATATGAATTTCTAAGCACTTTAGTCAACTTTAAAGGAGATTTTCTCAGTATGTATATATTTTTTTCTATCCCTCAGATTCCAGATATTCAAATAATTGTATTTTGACCACATTTTTATTGTATTCCTACAAAGCATACATTAGTGGAAATCCTAACTACTTAGGTTTTAGATCATGTTTTAATCTCAGTTTTAAAAAGGATGAGACTTATGACAAGTTTTAGTTGTCCAGGGTTGCATATATTTACATAGGGCTGCACAATATATCCTTACAGCATCGTTATCCCGATGTGATCATTCGCAATAGTCACACGTGAGTATACGCAATGTTGAGTCTGGGTTATAATTTAACATTTTGCAAGTATTTTTTGAGACCTGTTAATGTTTTAAAGCATCCAGGCTTAAGAAAATGTACCGTTTGTGCCTTTGAAAAGATTATAACGATTAATTTTATTGAATTGTTTATAAAATGAAGATTATGCAGTATTGTTTTACATTTACTTATTCATTCACTGTATACATGAATACATTTCAAGTCTTCGTAAAACAATAAGACGCTGTTTATTTAATTTGCATATTGTTTTTTTATTGAATTTATCTATATTTGTAGATAATTTGTTATATTTTATGCCCCTCCCCCCTTTGAATCTTCCCAGTCAATCTGAAATAATAATTCTTTCTCAACAGTTTTTCAACTGGCCTAGAGAACTTGTATTTATATTGCAACATATTTTGCAGAAGAAAAAAAATCGCAATGTGTCTTTTTTCCAATGACGTGACAGATGTTTTCAACATTAAAACATCAGAAATGTATCTTTATCATTAAATTAACCTATTCATTTTTAGAAATGTTCATCCATAATTGCATTTGTTGTGTTATTTGCATTGTATCTGTAATTTTCTTTCTTTTCTATTGATTAAACCACAAGTGATTGCTAATATTCTCTAGTCTAGTATCTTCTCAGTGTTTTAAAGCTGTGATATTAACTATAGTGGTTTATTTATAGTGTGGGTCGACCCAAGCATGTTCGGGTGATGGCTGGTGCACTGGAAGGCGATCTGTTTATTGGACCTAAAGCAGAGGTAACCCTTTTTATTTTGATTCTATTTTACTATTAGATGTATATTATTATATGTGAGAAAAATAATTGTGGGAATGAATTAGGCCTGCACAGTATTGGAAAAATCTGATATTGCAAGATTGAATTTTTCTGTGATAAATATTGCAATATGAATCCAGTTTCACAAGAGAGTTTGTTTTCTGGGGAGTCGTAACAGTACTACTTGGGTACAGATATTGAATAATCACAATGGAAAAAATGCTGTTCTTACTTTGCTTTGTCTTGTTTTATAGTCCAAATATCTAAAGATTGTTGGATCAAATAAAAATATTGTTTTGTTTTTCAACTGCAGAAGAAATAATTCATAATTAGTGTTATACCTTAAAACAAGTACAATTAACTGCTAGTGGGCTAAGTAAAATAATCTTGTTTTTGCTTTGAAATGTAGATATTTGTACTTTAAACAAGACAAAAATTTTTAAAAAATTGCTGTTTTTTTTTTTTTGCAGAAGTTGTATAAATCCCATTTAAATACAGTAATTAAATACAATTTGGTAGCTCCTGGTCAACTAGGACTCAGTGCATATCTTGCGATGTAACTATTATGAAAGTGCATATTGCGATATCGATGCTGAAATCTTAGATTGTGCAGCCCTAGAATGAATTAATAAATCATGCACACAGCCTAGTAAATTGAGGGAATGAATAAGTCTATTAAGTTCTTGCATGTCATGTGCAGTGCTCCATTTAAAGGGATAGTTCACCCCAAAATGAAAATTTCCTGTTAATTTTACCTACCCACAGGTCATCCAAGATCCAAGACTTTCTTTTTTTCAGTAGAATATTAAAGAAGATTTAATGAATCTGTTGTTCTTGGTGATTTAATATAATGGCAGTGAATGGTGACAGGTTTTTAGATTAATAATAAACACATACAAACTAATTCAAATCAATAGATATGGCTCCTGATGAGACATTATTTACAATATTGCTAACTTGAATCCACAGCCTGGTCAAACAGTTTTCTGGGCTTCTGCGACTGTAGTTCAGTGTTTTTGTTATATTTTAACATATTAATATAAGTACATAATGTGTTGATGTCTGTGGTATCTGCAGGAGCACCGGGGTCTGCTGTCTGTTCGGTACCCAATGGAACATGGGATTGTGAAAGACTGGAACGACATGGAGCGCATCTGGCAGTACGTGTACTCGAAGGAGCAGCTGCAGACCTTCTCTGAGGAGGTGAGCATGTGCTTCTTCTACAGTTTGCTTCATAGTTATATACATTATATGTCGCCTGGCCTATTGTTGTCTATTGGACGGAATGCGTCAATAGCGCCGCCATCTTGCTACAGGGTAGCGCTCCTTTGAAATGAATGCGGGACCAAGGTACAGTGGAGGGCTGTGGCCATCCAAAGCCAGAGATATACACATATACACATATATCTGTGATCGGGAGTTTTCCTGGATGTTAGTATGTCATTCTTTTTTCTAATTACGAAAATTATAATTTTACATCACTTTTCTACATTGATGGATTAGTGACCGCACGGGCATTCCATTCTAAAAGCTTGTGTTTGTGTGTACTGAAATGTACTATCCACCCTCCCTGTTAAATTTGATCTAATCATGTCCTGAAACACAGCTCCTCTCCTGCTTTCACTTCTCATACTGACGGAGGGAGCGATTCGTTTGTGAATGAATCCCCCGAACGTCTCTTTCACTAACGTTAGCCGACAATAGTACAAGTTTCTGGCAGCGCAGCATCTCGTTGTCATATTTATTTGGCATTGTTTGCTGATTTTATTCAACAAAACTAGCATAAGCCGAGTGTTTAGTGTGAGTTGGAGCTGCTTTGCCTTATGGTGAATGCAGTAAGTGACTGTTATCATCAATAACGTTACCTGATTAGCACAAAAGTTCACAACATACAAAAACAGAAAAAAACTTAATATTACCTATGAAATGTTCTGCCTTTGTGCTTTGATTTCTTTGTTTGCTCATTACTACACTCGTAGACAGCGCTAAAGTCCCGCATCTTCACGTAATAACACTGTCTTGACTAGAGCGGTTGAATGACATTTGTCCTGGGAGCACTGTACCAATGTGGCGGCGCTATTGACGCATGCTCACGGTCCCTATGCGATATCTAGTGTATATATCTATGAGTTTGCTTGTGCAAGTCAAAAACCAGTAATCTGTATTTTCCACTACGGTACCAAAATTTCAGTATTGAAGCTGGTTGTTGATGAGTTAGAGAGTGAAGTGTGGATGCACTATCCTTAAAGGGTGTACAACGTGAAATTTAAAATGACAGTAGTCAAATTTATTTTTTCTCTCTGTCACATCTTTTCCTATTGTGCTGCCAGAGATATGTTAAAAGTAACTTGATGGTGTATTAATATTAGACATCATATTTGTGTACAACCCACTTTGTTGATTATTAGCGCTCTCTTTTAGTATAGTGGCTTGACATTAACTTTTTTGATCACCAGCCACTGTGGCTAGTAGTTTTCCAACATTACTAGCCACTCGCCATTTTCACTAGCCACAATTTTGTTGTTTGGAAACAATATTTTATATGAATAAATGTGACTTTGACATGCTAAAATGACTTGATTTAGATGTTGTGCTGTCCACATGCCTCCTTATTTATTTCACTGTTTGTGTGTGTTGTGTGTGAGCTTGCTCACTGTGCATGAGCAAATGGGTTGTGTCCCATTGCAATTGGTTTTTATTTCACATGACAATTTAGGGCTCAGAATTAAGGTTCTACCGAATTCATCTCTAACCACACCAAAAATAAATAATTATTTCTTAGCCACACATTTTAAATGTGTCAAAGCAAGCAAATATATAGCTGTATACATGCACTTTATTCAACAAAACTTTTCTTTATAAAAAAAAAATATTAACATTTAAAAAGATATATTGTCATGCATCTAAAATATGCACAGTAATCTGTCCTGACTAAAGGTCTCAAATCAGCAGTTACTACACACAAATGGGGAGTTAATCTCGTATTAAAGAAATGTTATTGTAAAGGATGATAATTAAACTATATTTACAAAAATAACTGTAAGCAAAAGAAAGCAGGTAAAAACATACCACGAGTGATAATGAAAGGATGATCACGTGCCTGAGAACAATGAAAACAAAAGCAGTGGCTGCTGCTGCTTACAAGAAAAAAACTAATAAAAAATAAATATATATATATATAATTTCTCCAATCTTAAGCTCTTAAAAGCAGCAGGAATGTGGGTACACGAGAATCGTTTTTTGTCTATAGTCTTTTTCAAAGAGAACCGATCGCACCAGTTGCGCTTCCTTTACACACAGTTGTTTCGCACAAGTAAACAGGAGCACAGGCGCTTTTTAACAGTCGTGCGCATCACATCACCTGTGCGTGTGAGTAATCATCCTCTCATAAGGTATTCACCTGCTTTCTCGCGCGAACACAGTTATTGTTATTAGTCGTGCTGCTTCTCGATTCTAAGATCACATTTGCACGCATATTGGGTAGGCTTGGGCGGTGTCCAAATTTTGATACCGTCAAACCGCCTCCATATTTTACCCCGGTTTCCGGTATTACCGGCGTAATAAAAAACTTATGATGTTCGGCTCAGACAGCTTCACCGAACTGTTGGCTTGAGCCTAAACCATTCAGAAACTGAATACCTTCTATGCGACCTTAGGCTCGCGGTCAGAGAGAGAGAGAGAGAGAGAGAGAGAGAGAGAGAGAGCAAGCGCCAAGCAACGCACAGCACCTCTCTCTCTCTCTCTCTCTCTCTTTCTCTCTCTCTCACACACACACACACACACTCCCGCGATTTATTCAGAAATTTACTCCCACACCATAAGAAATCTGGCCGGCTCCCGCGGTACTGCAGCGGGAATGCAGAGAGCTGTAATCGGGCCATAAAAATTATACCCGATAGGTCCCGAGTCCGACAGGTACATTTTGATTGACAGCTTTATATTTTAAGCCCGAACCCATTTACAGCCCGACATTATTCAAATGTGCTCATGCACACAGCTCTATTGCATTTTTTCAAGAATGAGTCATTTATATGTTTTAACATCATTTATTCGTAACAAACGTAGACTAGGCTATATGCCACTTGAAAGTTGGAACAAAGAAATAGCTAAAGTAAGTCCTCTGTAACATCGTAACATATCAGCACTCTATAGGTCTAGGTACATGCACTTAGCCTTTAAATTGGCCAACACACAAATGAAAAAAAATCTTTCTTAACAAATCAAATTAAAATAAACTCTAAATGATGACGGGTATTTTGGCAATAACGAAATTAAGATAAAGGCTGTGCAAGATGTGTTTCTCCACTTCTCTTCACAATCTGGCATTAGGGCTGCGGTGAAGCTGAATAATAAAAGAATAATGCCACCATTAGCCTGTATACTCTGTCTACATTATGATTATATGGTTTAATTAATATTTATTTATAATTGAAAAACGCTTTACTCACCAAGATTAGGCTACGTGTGTTTGTGGAGGAACATTATTAAATCCACTGGCTTTAGCGCAGTCCTGCGCTTACAGGGTCCAGCAGCTGAACACCCTTTCCTGCTGCTACAGGCCGAGATGCAGAGTTCTGATCTGGCTGATTTTGCAAGTTTTGGGTTGGATTGTTTGTTCATCTTCTACCACTCAGGAACATCCATTTAATTTTCCATGACTGTAGTTTCATTGTAGCGAGAGGCCTCTTCTTTTTACCTGTCAGCTTGCGGTTTAGGGCTCTACCGTAATACGCAGTTTATGAGCGACCGCGAAATACCTGCGGCTGGAATGCGCTCTTTCTGAGCTAGTGACTTGCTTGACCACCGTAATAATTTGCTTTTTTTACTACTTCATCATCATTTGTTTCACCTTTGCAGGGATGGATTTTAATGCAGGGATTTGGATTTTTTCGGGTCTCGCCGGGTTCGGGCAAAGATCTTCAGCTCTAATGCAGACCTCTCGTTCATATTAACCACGTCTCCCTTCTGTTCAGTCGAAACTGCCAAACTGCAGGACACTTTGAAGCGCGTCACGTCACGTCACGTCACCTCTCCCTCTCCCCCTCCCTCTCCCTCTTCCTCTCTCTCTCTCCTCCACACTGTCCCGTGATGACAACCACACATACGTTTTTGTAGGCATTAAATAAAGGATATTTAATATTTTATGACGGTATAACGGTATTGAAACTTACACCGTTGCTATTTTTAGATCCCGCGGTATACCATAATACCGAAATACCGCCCAAGCCTAATATTGGGCCATCATTATTGTCTAAGCCTGCTTTCAAAAAACTACAATGTAAAAATGATTTCCAACCTGCCAAAGTGGCTAGTGGGAGCGGCTGTCTAACCCGCCAAAGCTGAAATCTACCCGCACTTGGCAGGTTGGCGGGTGTTAATGTAAAGCCATGGTGGCTGGTATCTAATTTCAGTATTCGGTACCAATAACAGTGAAAATACACAGTCCTGTGTACCAAAGCAAAACTGAAAAAAACATGCTAAATAACCAAGCCACCATATTTATTAACACATTCAAGCAACTTATAAACAAATTAAAGGGTCTTTTATTTTCAAGATTTTTTAAACTTGTCTTTAAAAAAAACTTCTGGAAAAAAAAATTCTGCTTCAAAGACGTCCTACCTCATTTTCATCAGATTTTAAAAATATATTTAATTCTATTTATTTATTTATTTTGATTTATAGATTAGTTTTATAAAACATAGTTTTATATATATATATATATATATATATATATATATATATATATATATATATATATATATATATATATATTTTTTTTTTTTTTTTTTATATAGTTTTATTATTGTGCCTGAATTATGCTGATGATTATGATAATTCATTCATCAACACACAATTGCTTCATGAAATGTTTTTTATTATAATTTGAATGTTAATATTCAAAGACATTTGTTTAGATTCTTTTCATTCCAGTGGAGTTAATACAGGTAATTACCAGATTATGTGTTGTTATCTTTAATATTATATTATTATAATATTACTATTATTATATATTAAATCGAGACATATAAATTTTAACTCTGTTTTATTGATGCATATCAGTCAATATAGTTAAAGAATCAAATGTAAAGAATATATAGACTAAAGCTGTTTGATATTGAAAAAAATTAACATTGCAATATTTTTTTTAATTCTGCGATATATATTGTGATATCAGTACAATTACACAGGATGACTTAATATCTCTATTTGAAAACAAATTATAATGTTAGATCGATTGGGATGATTCTGCAGTGGGAGTTCTTCTAATAAACAATCTTTTTTAGGGGTCACACATTTTCCTTGTGGTCTGTGCTATTTGCAGTGCATTTCTGTATATGCACTTGTGAGTATTTTGCATGCAAATCTATCTATCCTGCATAAAAAAACAATACAATGATTTATAAATATATTAGATTTCTTTGTTTTTTTGGGGTTCTTCCAAAATTGTACATTTAAAAAATGTTACAAATAAAAAAGATAGGGTAAACGCAGCTTAATACCAAGGTAAAAACATGTTTTGTCTGATGTTTCAGCATCCTGTACTGTTGACGGAAGCCCCGCTGAACCCCAGTAAAAACCGTGAGCGAGCAGCAGAGGTGTTCTTCGAGACCTTCAACGTGCCTGCGCTCTTCATCTCCATGCAGGCGGTTCTCAGTTTGTGAGTTTCTCTTTAAATCATCTTCTTCCTCACGTCACTCCTCATTTTCCCTCTCATACAAACCCTTCTCCCAACTGCCAGATACGCCACAGGCCGAACCACAGGTGTGGTGCTGGACGCTGGTGACGGTGTGACTCACGCCGTGCCCATATACGAGGGATTCGCCATTCCTCACTCCATTATGCGTGTGGATATAGCTGGACGGGACGTCTCCCGGTACCTCCGTCTCCTCCTGCGCAAGGAAGGCTATGATTTCCACACCTCTGCAGAGTTTGAGGTGGTGCGCACCATCAAGGAGGTATGAGACTTTTATAATGTCTATAATTTATAGATAATTAATAGCCATTTTTGGCTGCATTTACACTGCAGATCTTGATGGTCAATTCGGATATTGTGACAGTATCTGATTTTTTTTTTTTTTTGATGGTGCACCATTAAAGTAATGATGCTGTTGTTTTTCAGAGAGCCTGCTACCTCTCCCTCAACCCTCAGAAGGATGAAACTCTAGAAACTGAAAAAGCACAGTATACCCTCCCTGACGGAAGCACTCTAGATGTAAGAATGATTTTATCAGTATTACATTTCCAGTAATTTAAATAAGAAAAATTTTGTCATCATGAACTTGCTGTGGCAGGCAACATTACGCCCCATTCACACGGGGCGTCAACGCTTCCTATTCACTTTGAATGGGTGACGTCAGGCGTTGCCAAACTGCATTGTGGATCGGAAGCGCCAGCCAATCAAATCGCTGTATGCAAATACACCAGCTAGACAGTGGCCTATTGCTGACTGAATTTCATTGTCATATGACGATCGCGTTAGCCCCAACTTCAGACGCGCCTTCAGTCAAGCGTTGACGCTTAAGCCCCGTGTGAATGGAGCGTTAGGCAGTTAAAATAGTCTTGATGTTTAATATAAATGTTTCTTTATGAAAATTTCACTATAATTGCTGATTTTTTTCTTCTTGTATTTGATTATTTTTTGGTTATGAATACTGTTATTGTTGTTTTTTTGTTTTTATTGTTGAGTGAGGGGAACTAAACATGGAAATTACTTCCCCAGAGTCTCAGCGGGGTCTTAAAAAGTATTAAAAGTGGATAAATCAATGTAGAGAAATTTAAGACCCTTAAAAAGTATTAAAGTCTTACATGCTATTGTGCTATTACATTTTGTATCATTTTTGATTATGCAATGTAGGGTTGTATGCTAAAGTTTGCCTGAATTAAATCTGTGAATATCAAGATGCTCTGTATTTAAAAAAAAAAAATCTATGAAATCCTGATCGATTTGAAATCATGCTGCTTTTTTTTACTGCAGTAACCAAGGCATCACCATTATTTCTGCAGCTCTACAGGTGCCAACCTGCTGAATTTGCTAGATTTAATAGATTTTTATTCAGTATATAAATAATGTTTTAGTTTCGAATTAGTTTCTTACATTAATATTTAGTAAATATTCTGTAAGTTGAAATCTTGCCAGCGTTTCCAGTTGAATATATATATATATATAATTTTTTTATTTTTATAATTATTTATAAAAATCTTTTTTTCAGATGATAAGTTCTCATAATTTCTATGTAGAAACTTGCATTTTCTGAAAATGATTCTGAGAAATGGCCACAATTTAACCCCCCCTCCCTAAAAAAAAATTTGAAAACAAGTAATTTATGAGATCATTACATTGCTTGTTTGTTTTTGAAATTCTACATTTATATGTAGGCTCGCATGAATTTGGTGCGTGCAGAGATCCACAGATTTTTTTAGCCCATCACTGAATCTGTTTATTTATTTGTATAATTGTGTGCAAATATAAATTTGTTCAGTTTTTATATTAATTTAAGTAATATTATTACCTAATATGCAAATGGTTCATTTAAATTACAGTTTGTAAAGTAATATTTTTATAAATATTTTAAATTAGAGACTTGCTAGTGGCTCTGAACATTTTAAGTTTTTTGTTGCTATACTCTTAAAATAGTTTTGCATGAATTTATAGATCTTGTAAAATTTGGCGCTGAAATAGCCAAAAATATCCACAGATATTTGTCTGTCTGGTTGCGCTATAATAAACTATAATGGAGTATAATTTTCACATTTTCGGGTTTCTCAGTAGCGGACGTCATCACAGTTGGGTAAACGTAGAGCGCAGTGAATGAGAGACTACAACAAATCATTCGTTTACAATTTGATTTGCTGAAATGTTAAAAAAAAAAACTGGATAGTGCTATCAAGACTTTCAGAAAAAGGACAACAATAGTGTGAGACTGATAATGGCAGCCAGAAAAGTAAACAACATTCAATTACACACTGCATTATAACAAGCCCATACACACTGCATTAAAAACACCTCGCATAAGCAGTAACTTGTAATCTTTGCATATAAATGTTTATACATACAAAAAAATCTAAACGTTAAAAACTTTGGAAGATTTAAGATGCTGATGACCATTAAACGCATCATAACAGTCGTGTGAAAAGGCTCCATTGTTACCAAAGATTTGTAATGATTAAATGTTTTCATTTTTAATTTAATATCCTGCTTGATTATGCTACATTGCAGATCCATAGACTAGTTTTCATGAGAAGTGATGGTGTTTCTCACAGCTGTTTGTCTCCTGCAGATCGGCCCTGCGCGGTTTAGGGCTCCGGAGCTTCTCTTCAGGCCAGATCTGATTGGAGACGAGAGCGAGGGCATTCATGAGGTGCTGGCCTTCGCCATTCAGAAGTCCGACATGGATCTGCGACGCACGCTCTTCTCAAACATAGTGCTGTCCGGAGGCTCGACGCTCCTCAAAGGTGGAGTAAATTAATAGTTCAGTCTGTCTCTTTCAGTGCTTCATCTAGTTACATAAGTGAAACTAGGGCTTGGCGATATGACACAAATCGCTAACACTTCACTTGAAGGGGACTGACATTAATCATAAAAGGACACATGAATGAGATTTTAATCTTGCTTATAACAACTGTCATTAAGTCTCATTCAACTTTTTAATTGTTAAGATGACATGATTATGGCAATTTCACAATAACAAAAAGATCACACCCTTTTTTTTTGCCTTTGTCATAAGATCTTGACATAAATCTGCCATAAATGATTGTCATTAAGCCATTATAAATGTGTCATGAACTTTATAACGGTGTGATTAATATCTATTTAAAGCTCGGCTACAGTGAAACAAGCTGAATTTGTCATTAAAATATAATTAAATATTATTGATGCTCTTAAATTAGTAATGACACATTTAATGAGACATTTTAAGGACAAATACAGTGGAAACATGATCAAAAATATTCATGACAGTTATGGCCTCATGACAATCATGTTTATGACAGATTTATGACAAGTTTTGTTGTCTTGGTAATGTCAAGTTGTCATCTCAAACAGTGTCATCTTTGCATTTAAAATGACATCACTGAGCAAACGACAGTTAATAATAGTTGTCATGTTGGCACTAATAGCCTAGTGGTTAGTGCGTCGACATATAGCACCCAGGTGATGGCGGCGACCCGGGTTCAATTCCCAGCTCGAGGTCCTTTGCCAATCCTTCCCCTCTTTCTGCTCCCCACACTTTCCTGTCTGTTAATCTCCTCTGTCCTGTCAATAAAGGTGAAAAAAAACTAAAAAAATAAAAACAGTTGTCATAAGCATGCATAATCTCATTCACATTCATGGCATTTTTCATGACAGTCTTATAAACACCCCTTCAAGTAATGCCTAGTTCAGACTGCGTTATTTTAGCCCCGATTTTGGCTCGCAGACGCAATCTGAGAGAATCGCCGATGAGTCGCAGATGCCTGTGAGATATTTGGCGTCGGCGATTCAAATCATGCCGTGTGAAATGAGTTTTGACTGAAAATAACATCAGCGATCGCCTACAGCCAATGAGAGAGCAGCATTCACTTGTGTGTGTGTGTGTGTGTGTGTGTGTGTGTGTGTGTGTGTGTGCGCGTGCGCGTGCGTGTGTGTGTGTGTGTGTGTGCGCGTGCACGTGAACCTGCTGGCCAGCGGGAGGTTGAGGGAGAAGTTAAAAGTGCTCATTTTCAGTTTATTTGGACCCACGAAATGGAAGAAAAACTACTCGAGGTTTTAATTAACTAATTATTCTCACTTTTTTTTGAAAATGAATCGCGATTAATCACATTTAGAATAACACTTGTTATTTTGGCTATTCAAATGTAAAATTAATGTAAACGCAAGAAAAAAAACTATTTAAATTCAAAATATAATTTTTTATTAGAATTTTTGTTTAACTTGTTACACAGATTTCTTCATGTAAACAAAATACCCACAATAAACCATCAAGATCCTGGCTTGACAGCCATATTTATTACAGAAATTAAAACACAGGCATGTTAGCGCCATTTGAGTTTCAAAACAATCAATCCCAATAAAGAAAACATTGATTTCCGAGTTGTACTCTTAAGTGGACTGCAAAAAAATGCCAAAATACCGGCATTGCAGATATGGAAAATGGAAAATTATGATAATAATAATAAAGTATTGAATACAAACAATTACACTCATTGTAAAGTTGTGTTGCTGTGAGTTGAGTTGTCCTCCATTACATGCAGCCAGTTGCAAAAAAAAATAAAGAGAGAGAGAGAGAGGCGCGCTGGACAGCGCAGCAGGAATGACTCCCTTCAGATTCAACACGTGTGATAACGTTCATCAAATTTGCTTAAACTAAACACTTTAAAGTATGGCTGTATTTCACAAGGATTGTGACACAACAATGCGAAGCATACGCTTGCGTTTAAGGGGGATACACATCAAACTTAATTAAAAAGATTGGAGGGCGCATGCTGAAGGCAGAGTAATGCGCTGTCTGACAGCTCGCGACTTCATCCGGTATGGACACCAATACTACGATTTTAATATAATTAAGATAATACTCTTATTATGAGTCTACCATGTAAGCAGCGATCCACGATTCCATTTCTCATGCGGTTTCAAATTCCATTAAAACAGAAGTCGAAAGTTAAAAATGAAACACCGGAAATTGCATGAAACTCTGGAGAGCCTGGTGATGCACATTAGTTCTTTTATACTGAAACTTGCGTTCAAAAAGTGCTTCCTTTGTCTTATCCATGGTTCTTTGCACGATAAACAAACGTCAACGACAACAGGAAATGAAAAAACCTGCAACTACGTTAATTGCGTTAATTTTTTTTAACACATTAATTACTTCAAATTAATCGCATACATTAACGCACTAATTTTGACAGCACTAATATATATATATATATATATATATATATATATATATGTGTGTGTACTCTGAAATGTATTCATTAGTATATGATAATATTTCTTTATTTAAAACTTCAGGGCAAATGTTTGAAGAAAAAATGTAGACAAAACAAATTGTTATTAAAATACTTTTAAAAAAACGATGACTACCGGTACAACACTTAAAAATAAAAAATATTGCTAATTAAAAAGCAAAATGTAAACATTATACTTTCAAGATTGTAACTTTCTCACCATTCTGTTATTAATGTTTCCATAATGGAGGGAAATGATCCTCTCATTTATATTATAAAAAAATATTACTGTAAACTAGTGTTGTCAAGTATCGAGTATGAGTTGATACCGAACTCGATACTTTTGACAATACTACTGTAAACAATGTATTTTGTGACACAACAAATAATATTTTTTTGCCCAATTTTTTTGCACATACGATGTATATCATCATATTCTACAGCCCTCTGTGAAATTGTCTTTTTGTTCCTCACAGGTTTTGGAGACCGGTTGTTAAGCGAAGTGAAGAAACTTGCCCCCAAAGACGTTAAAATTAAGGTGACTGCCACGTCTGAGAAGTGTTAGCTTTGTGTGGGAACTATGTGTTGCTAAATGTTTACTTCTTGTTTCAGATATCTGCACCGCAGGAGAGACTTTACTCAACATGGATAGGGTAAGAACAAAGTATACTGATTCTTGTAGCAATAGTAAAGTCATATGTTTAAATAAATTAAGTCTGTTTAGCAAAGATGTGTTAAATTTGGCAAACCATAAGCTATTATAAAATATTATAGGAATATTCAAAAGTATTAAGCAGCCCAACTGTTTTTACCATTGATAATTGACAATGGTTATCATAAATGGTAAAGATTTTGACATTAGTTATATTTTAGCACGATGTGGATTGTTAATGCTTGTAAATCGTGCCAGTAGTGGTAGGTAAAACAGGTTCTATGAATTCAGACATAATACTTTTTTGTGACAATGTTTTCTACAACAGATTAGGGAAGTATTCAATTTCAGATACAGCCTGTGTGTAAATAGCAGTGTTTTCCTATTTCCTAAATTTAAACGTGTATTGTTTTTCTTATGATTTACCATGTATACGTAGACATTACATGAAACATCAGGTCATGAAAATTGACTTGAAAGTTTTTTTAGTAAAAATGTGTATGAACCCTGCTATTATGTTTATGACGGATTTATAACGAGTTATAGTACCTTGGAAATGTCAGGTTGTCATAAAGACATCTCAAACCTCATTCCAAATGATCAAATCAGATGCCTAGTAGTTTGTTGTAACGCACACGTTACTGAACATGTACCGAGTAAAATATTACTGAAAATATGTTAGTAATGCCTTACACTACTGCGTTACAGGAAAAAGTAATACGTTACTGTAATACACTCCTTCTGTAACGCATTACTCACAACACTGCTGGAGAAGCATCAAATTCTACAAAACTACTTGCCAAGCTTTTGATTAAATTTGATATTAGGAATCACCAATGAAATTAAACAACAACTGTCCCTTTAGTTTCATCTCTAAACGTCCAAATCACTCAAAATCTGCAAAACTGGGTCCAAGCCCCTCCTCCAGAGTATCGGTGGTCTATAGCGATTGATGATTGGCTCCTGTACTAGAAGGAGGGCTTTATTCATCATATAGCGATCAATGATTGGCTCCTGTACTAGTTGGCGGGGCTTTATTCACCATACTGACAGTTACACTTTGCGTATTCTATAGTCTTTGACAAAATAAACATAAGTGTATGGAACCAGATTAGTCTCAAAAGAAATTCACGCAAAAGACACGACGTACACATGCATAGCCAAATTCACGTGCATGAAACCAAATTCACGTGCGTAAAATATTTATTTTATATTTATTAGTGAGGATATGGTCAAATAAATAAATACATTTAAAAAAAGTGCGACTGCTGCTTTCTCCGTTCGCCATGCTGGAGAGGAACAGTCTGCGCAAAAGAAGCGCAAAGTTGGTTTTATTGAATACAGCTCTCATCTGATTGGCTGAAAGGTACAAGTAGTCCTGACTCTGGCAGGAAAGTCTCAAAAATACACACACACGTATTCAGGGGGAGTCGTACGTGAAAGAGGATTTGCACATTCTCATTCAGGATGAACTCGCAAGTTTTAAACATTCGAAACTTTTTGTACACTCTTATACATTTGCAAATGGTGTTGCATTTGTGAAACGTATTTTATGAAAATGTATTTTTATTTTGTGCACGTGAAATTTTTTTGTGAATATGAATAAATATTTTACGCACGTGAATTTGGTTTTATGCACGTGAATTTGGCTACGCATGTGTACATCGTGTCTTTTGCATGAATTTCTTTTGAGACTAATCTGGTTCCATATAAGTATGGGTCTTGTGAACACCTCCCAGTTTGCTATTAGCCTTTTTAAAGGTTATGCTACTCTCTTGTTTTTTTTTTTTCTGGTAAATTTCTTTTTATTTTATTTTCAAACAGGGGATCCATCCTAGCATCACTCGACACCTTTAAGAAAATGTGGGTCTCCAAGAAGGAATATGAGGAAGATCGTGCGCGCGCCATTCACCGGAAGACATTTTAACAGGGCTTAAAAGTCCGCCAGCCTCCCTCTCATCTCTGCGGTTTCACATCCCCTTCTCTCGCTTGACCTCTCCCCTCTGTTTTCTCCCTTTCTCTCCACCCAAATCCCTTAAATCCTCCATCCGCAGTGAAGGCTTGCCCTCCGCGTCCCTTGCCCAGGACATCGGCAAAAAAAAAATCGGGACGCAACCGGACATCCCTTGCACCCATCAGTCACCGATTTCAGGGCATCAGTCAATACTGTTTCATTTTAAAAAGCCAATGCTTCAATTCAGCGCTTACATGTATGTATTTATTACACTATTATACCCTGTATGATACCGTCATATCTAATGCAAAACATGAAGGTGAATGTTTCACTCGGTTGTAAGAATTTCATTCCAGAAAACGAAGATTTATCGTTTTATTTAGACGTCAACGTTGTATTTTTATTCATTCGATGCATCGCTCACTATTACAACAGTTGGCTTTAATAGACACTACTGTGTTTGCTGTCATTTCCCTTCACCGGGAGCTAAATGATGTAAACAGAAGCACACGGTAGGCTAGATTCATCGCTGCTTCAATTAAAAGTGTTATTATTATTGATATAAAGCACATTTTGTTCGTTAAAAGGAGTGAGTGGAAACGCATCAAGTTGTTTACCGTCTTTTTTTGTTGTTGAATTATGTAATTGACTTGATGCAAGCATTAGCCCCTTCGACTTGACTACATTTCCCATGATTCTCATGTAGTTTTGAGAAGCAGAGCTTTAATGAAGTCGTCCAGTGAGTTCTACCATCATTGTGGCACGATGTAAATTCTGACTCTTCCCCGAAATCTCCAGATTTAGTGCATGAAATCAACAACGGCGACCGAGATTGTGTCATTTCTGTGTAAATCTCATGGTTTTTGAAGGCTGAATGGATTTCTGAGCTCTTCTGGCACTAGTATTTCAGTAGTGTTTGTCGGGATGATGGGTAGCAGGGTTGCGTTGAAGTCCAGTTTGTCCTGACTGAGATCCGCCTCTAAGATCCGTCATTGGGATGTAGAGCATCTTGGTCGTTTTTCTTTTTAAGAGATATAGAAATATCATCATAAGCCTTGTGTACAGTGGGTTGCTATTCAAAACTGTTAAAAAAAAAAAAGAAAAACGAAAAAAAATAAGGACTAAAATGTACAAACCGGTTTCTTCAATTGTTGCTTTTTCTTTTAATTTTGTAAATTCAGTATGATGAATAAATTAATGCTGTCTGAAGCGAGCGTCTGTGTTTTCTGCGTCGTGTGCTGTTGCTGATGTTGGTAACAGTGGTTTTCAACACTGCTGATTTTCGGCATGTGGTTCGTGACATTTTAGTACAGCAAAACCTCATGCTTTGAAAACATTAAGTAGAATGCATTGAAAATTTATTTTGCCTACAGGTTATGCTTTTCAGGTTCACTTTTACATGAATATTTACTGTTTTATAAAAGGCATAGCTCACATTAAACTAAATATAGAACTTATATACACACACTGGCCACTTTATAGGGTACATCTGTCCAACTGCTTGTTAACTAATCAGCCATTCACATGCATTTTATGCATGTAGACATGGTCAAGACGATCTGCTGCAGTTCAAAGCAAGCATCAGAATGAGGAAGAAAGGGGATTAAAATGACGTTGAACGTGGCATGGTTGTTGCTGCCAGACGGGCTGGTCTGAGTATTTCAGAAACTGCTGATCTACTGGGATTTTTACGCACAACCATCTCTAAGGTTTACAGAGAATGATGAAAAAGGAAATATCCAGTGAGCGGCAGTTCTGTGGGCCAAAATGCCTTGTTGATGCTAGAGGTCAGAGGAGAATGGCCAGACTAGTTCCAGCTGATAGAAAGGCAACAGTAACTCAAATAAGCACTCGTCACAACCGAGGTCTGCAGAAGAGCATCTCTGAACACACAACAAATCCAACCTTGTGGCGGATGGGCTACAGCAGCAGAAGACCACACCGAGTGCCGCTCCTGTCAGCTAACAACGGGAAACTGAGGCTACAATTCACACAGGCTCACCAAAACTGGACAATAGAAGATTGGAGAAATGTTGCCTGCTCTGATGAGTCTCCATTTCTGCTGCCACATTCAGATGGTCGGGTCAGAATTTGGCATCAACAACATGAAAGCATGGATCCATCCTGCCTAGTATCAACAGTTCAGGCTGGTGTTGGTGTAATGGTATGGGGGATATTTTCTTTTCTTTGGGCCCATTAGTACCAACTGAGCATCGTGTCAACACCACAGTCTACCTGAGTATTGTTGCTGACCTTGTCCATCCCTTTATGACCACAGTGAACCCATCTTCTGAGGCTGCTTCCTGCAGGATAATTAATAACAACATGACATTTTTAAAACGTAAAAATACTTGTGAACCAAGCAAAATGTAATATATTTAAGTAAAAGGGCTAGATATATTCTACATAAGTTTTTTGACTGAAATAAAACTGTTATAAAGGATATTTTTGACATCTTAATGGTTAAACCGCTGTATAATGTTTCTATAGAAAGTGTGGGAGATTTCCGTATTGTACACTAGGATGTTTTTCGTCTTAATTGGCGGAATTAAACAAAGTATGATCAAGAAGCGTTTTATCAAAGCAAATTTGAACTACAACCGTAAACGACTCTGATTCAGCCTTACTGGCCAGCGATGAGAAAAGTAACAGATACCACATGACTAATTAATCTGCGAAGTTTCTTCAGATTTCTTGGTTTAAATAAATAAATATCAACACCCAAAAATTGCGTACACATTTAAATGCAATTCCACACGTTTTAAAAATAAAAACAAATATTTAATACTCGTACTTGACCAATCAGATTAAACATTCGCTCATCTAACCCCGCCCACTCTGGACTTGCTTTATTCATTAGTCAATCCTGCTTGCTGTAGTATTTCTAGGGCGGAAGTAAACAGTGTTAAGATATAGTCGGAAATGCCTCAATGTTTAACAATAACGTGGAATTTAAAACGATTTTAAACACCGAAGAGCCTCATTACAGCCTCAGATATGAGAAGAGTCACGCTGTTTGTGAACGGCACATCACACAACGGCAAGGCGAGTGTGTTTTTAATATACTGCCTGTCTATTACACTATTAAAGCACGATTGTTTATTTAATATAAGGTTATTTGTGGCTTTTATATCAGGTGGTGGCAGTTTATGGGACTCTAGCTGATCTACTGTCGGTTGCAAGCGCAAAATTCGCTATAAAAGCTGCTAATGTTTACAATGGGAAAGGAGGTCTTATTGATGATATAGCCCTCATCAGGTAAGAACAATAACTAGTTTTATTGTATATATTTCATTGTTGTTATCATGTAACATAGGTGTTTCTCTTAACAGAGACGACGATGTCTTGTATATATCAGAAGGAGACTCTTTTGTTGGTGAGTTTAAAGTTATTTAATTTGAGACCACAGAACTGTTATTAATACACTTCAAGTGAGGAATAGTTGATGGTGGGCTGTTGAATTATTAGAAAATAATGCACACCACATGTGGAGCGGAGTGTTTGTTACACCTCAGGTTATGTTCTTATAATTTAATGGACCAGAGTGCATTATTCTGCTTATACCACAGTTAAAAGACACTGTTCACATGTTGTATTTCAGACATTTGTCAGGGTTTTGTGCTCAAACTGCTCCTGTGTGTAGGACTAGTTTCAAACAAATGTCATCCAAAGTCTTCAGTTGTGTTTTGATGCGATTTATAGACTTTAAAGGGATCTTTTTAAGGTTTGATTGTGTTTATGGGGTGAAAAGAATGTGTGCTTATGCTTTATTTGTAAAAATAAATCTATTTTTTTACACCTCTTACTAGGGCTGCATGAGATTGGAAAAATTTAACATTGTGATGTTTTTTTTTTCTCTGCGATACATATTGTGATATAAATACAATTTCACCTAATTTATAAATTAAGATTGCCAATCAGAATCGAGTTTGCAACAAACCTGTATTATAATGTGTATTATTTGAATAATTTCCTGCAGATCCACCAAATAACCCAGAGAGTGTGCACGAGTTTAACTCCTGGGCTCACACAGACTGGATCACACTCAATGTTGGAGGCCGACGGTTCACAACCACACGGTAATTCACCGCCACACTAAACACTGAGCTCTTTTACTGTAATCCAGAATTACAAACATCACAACAAATCATTTCTTGACTGTTTGCATGCCAAGTCTCAATATTTCATTCTCGTTATGGTGATGTGAAAGAATTTCATTCATTCATTCATTTTCTTGTCAGCTTAGTCGCTTTATTGATCCGGGATTGCCACAGCGGAATGAACCGCCAACTTATCCAGCATGTTTTTTATGCATTGGATGCCCTTCCAGCCGCAACCCATCTCTTGGAAACATATGCACTCATACACTACAGACAATTTATCCTACCCAATTCACCTGTACCGCATGTACAACTGTGGGGGAAACCGGAGCACCCGGAGGAAACCCACGCGAATGCAGGGAGAACATGCAAACTCCACACAGAAACGCCAACTGAGCCTAGGTTCAATCCAGCGACTTTATTGGTGTGAGGCGACAGCATTACCTACTGCGCCACTGCCTCACCTTGTGAAAGATTAAAAAAAAAAATGTAATATTTAATTATCGGTCACACTTTACAATAAGCTTTCTATAGTTAATGTATTTACTAACATGAACTAGTTATGAACAATACTTGTAAAGCATCTATTAATCACAGTTTACTAACCCATTATTAACTTCCAAAGTCATGCTTCTTATCATTAGTTAATGTGAAGTAACATGAACTAACAGTGAACAACTGTATTTTCAATAACTAACTTGAACAAATACTGCAATAAATGTGTTATTCATTGTTTGTCCATGCTAGTAAGTGCATTAACTAATACAACCTTATTGTAACGTCTTATGGAATTATTTACTTATTTATTATTTCAACTGAGTTTTATATTATTTAAACTTGATGTGTATATTAAAATACACAAATGTATTTCAATTCTATATGGCAATTTAAATAGAGGTTGAGAAACATTTAGCTTATTTCAGTCTATTATTTGTATTAGAAAATGATTATTCATTAATTATTAAATTATTATTTGTATGTTTTATCATGCCACTGATAAAACTTGAGAGATTTTTTTCAACTGAACCCTTTAAATTTGATTTTTGTTAAAAATAATTGTGATTTTTTTACTTTCTGGTTATTGAACATAATTATAATCATCGATGAGAAAATATGAATTGTTAATAAAAGGAATATATATAATAAAAGGAATATATACATTGAATATATAATGTTAATGAAAATTACCAAATGGTATTGAACATTTGCAATGTTTTGTGTGTATTTCAGTGTTGTTTATTTATGTTGAGAAATTATATATATATATATATATATATATATATATATATATATATATATATATATATATATATATATATATATATATAGGTTATTTAATGTGTGTTTTTAATCTCTATATGTTTTTGATGCATTTCCTTCAGGTTAGTTTTAACATTTTAAGATAAAGCTAATGGGAACATTGCAGCTTTAGCCAGCTGAAATTAAAGAAAATAATACAAATAATCTTATGTTTTTTTTATATTTTAAGTAACAAACCTTGTTTTGTGGATTTATTTAATTTTTTACATTATTTGCCCATTGATGTCTGATGGTTTTAACACTTAAACTCTTTTCTGTGATTTTTATTAGGAGCACTTTGGTCAAAGAAACGGAGAGTATGTTGGCTCACATGTTCAGAGACAAAGGTGATAGTTTATCCTGTTTGTAATGTTCAGAAAATCTCATTTGCTCATGCTTTTGAGTCTTACAGCGTTTATTAATTGTATTATTATTGTTTCAGATGTTTGGGGGAACAAACAGGACGAGCAAGGAGCATATCTCATCGATCGCAGCCCGGATTACTTTGAGCCCATTCTGAACTACCTGAGACACGGACAGCTCATTATTAATGACGGCATTAATCTGCTCGGTGAGATACATACAGATTAGCATATGATACACCTATTTTTTTATCATGCTGTTGGTTTCTTGAGGTCTGCTTATTAAAGGGATGGTTAATTAAAAAAATATGTAAACTTGCTAATTTACTCACCATCAGGTCATACAAGATGTTGGCGACTTTTCTTCAATACAACAAATTAACTGATTTTAAGCTAAAACTTTGGCCTTTGTTAATACATAAAAGATGGCTAATATTTTATTGATCTAGTCCCAAGACAAGAGCGCAAAGGCAATAAGGGTGTGTATTTTAAGGACTGAAAAATACGCTTTGCGCCCTGACGCATGGTTGTGCTTGTTCTCCTTATACGTTCTGGGTGTTTTTTTATCATAACGTGCATTAAACCAATCAGAGTCCCATCTTTCATTCCCTTAAAGAGTCTGTTGCGTCGTGCAATAAAACATTTGCTATTTCTTACTCTGTAAGTGTAAAAACTAAACGCTTTACTAGAGGGAAAACAGTTGAACAGAGCATCTGCAGCACGAGGATAAAGAACGAGCCTCCTCCATTCTGCCTCTATACTTTTAATCTTTACTTTTACTCTTTACTTTTTTGGAGTAAGGAAATGATGGAAACTCACTCCACTGAACACATCCATTAGCCTAAATATTTAATTTCCTTTGTTAAGCGCAAAGATTTGTGTCAAAACTATTTCTTTATTCAGTTCTAATTTCCAGCAAAGGAATAAATGAACAATAATAACGAAGTGTGTTCAAATAACTGAGTGATATCCAAACACACGTCCTGTTCTTATACCCCATATAGTGATACAGACATCTCCAAAACCCCACAGGTGGACAAATCTAAACTTGTTTTTATTAAAACAAATATAAATATGCAGATGATAAATAATACTGCTAATAATAACATATAAAACTGCAAATTGTCATAAATGAACTGAAAAAGCCCCTCGAGGTGAAGAAGGCATGGAGGCAATGGTTATATTAATGTAGTATTATTCAAAAGAAGGTAATGATTCGCACTCAATTGCTTCATACTGTTTTTATTTTTACTTTTTCTTACATTTTACGGGTGATAACAGACAAACAGACGTTTCGGCACAAAGCCTTCCTCAGTGTGTGACACATTCTCCAACTCCACCCTTTTATTCCATAGTCAATCACAATGTGCAATTAGTTAAACCGTCACTCTCATTTCATTATCAATTAATCACACAATAACTTATAATCTTCACAGCAATGACAATAAACATTCTTCCCATTTCCGACCTCACTCCACAGAGATAAAGTGCATCAACCACCATCACTAATCAGGTGTACATCAATACAAAAAATTCTAACAGTTGACATTAAAAGTTTTCTACATTTAACAATTACTCAAACATTGTATATACACACAAAAAACCGCAAGCGCGCAGGACAAACTTCAGTAACTCTGCACACGTTATATTAATGTACAAAATAATTTTTGTAACATTTTAATACTTTAATTGTTTTCATATATAAAGATATTTGTGTTTTTTTGATCATCCTGTGTGTATTCAACGATGTGTAAGTATTTGGGCCTCATGACTAACTCGCTCTGCGCTGGACTTTAGAGCAGCTTTTAATTGGTCAATGCCATTTCAGTTCCTCAAAATAACAACGCACCAACAATGCGCCTTAACACACCTCCTTTTCAGACCAGCACACTCATACGTCCACAAAAAGGTGCAAATGGATTTGCTAGTTAAAGATGCAGTAGGTGATCTTCCACAATGCTAACAGCTTAGCATAAATCTCTGAATCATAGTCTCTCCCCTGCCGTCCAGAGAAAACGTAAAAGTTACTGTTACGCTGGTCTGAAAATAACAACAAATGACGCCAGACACGTCTTGTGTCTTAAGAAAGCCAAATTTAAGAGCAGGTCACATGGTATTTTTAAAGCGTCCTAATACAGTGTTGAAGTCCTCTACAACATGTTTAAATGCATCCAAGCTCAGAAATCGTTGTAATTTTTTCAGAATATGCACATAATATTAGAATAATTTTGCATTGATTTCGATACAGTTCGTTTGAATCCATTTTTAAAGCCCCTCCCCCATCCTTAAGCCAACTCCGCTCTGATTGGTCAGCTGGCCAAGCCTGTTTTTGTATCTATTCCTTGTCAGAAATGAAATGCCCATTCCAGACTGTTCATATCTCTCGGGTGGGCGGGGATTATGCAGATGAGTTCGGCCATGATATAGATCAGTAAACAGGATACAGTCATCAATATAATATCTAATTTTGGCAATTCTTTATTTTAAAATATAAGCAAACTCCTTTTTCTCCAATTTCGTTAACTTTCTAATATGCAAATGAGCTCTGTTACGATTGGCTAACCTCTCTGCATGTAAAATGAGCACCTGTGCAACATTATTTGTCCAGGCGTTCTAGAAGAAGCTCGTTTCTTTGGTATTGAACGACTCGCTGAGCAGCTTGAAGGTGTTATTAAGGTAAAAAAACATTACGAATAAGGTGCAGTAGTGACTTATTGAATATGACCATAATAACAGGGATGTCTCTCCTTTTCTTTAGAATTCCCAGCCTCCTGATGATCATTCACCTATCTCTCGGAAAGAGTTTGTGCGTTTTCTTCTTGCCACACCAACTAAATCTGAGCTTCGCTGTCAGGTAGGAGGACCTGAGTTTTTTTTATTGGTTAGTTTAATTTAGTGGATTGTTTACACTTGGTATAGTTTGATAGAGTATGGAATGATATGCATTTATACCAATAGGGTCAGCCATTTAATAGTGAGAAGTGGTTTTCTCTGATCTGTATCTTAAATAAAATAATTAAATCAAATAATAGATCAAATAAATATACATTTGACCACCCATATAATGGTTCATACCATTGTGAATGCATAATCGCTAGGCCTGTCACGATATCTATTTTTTGTTGTCTGACATATTGCACTAAAATATATTGCGATAAACGATATTATTGTCATTTTAAGGCCATCTTATGCCACTCATCACCAGAATGACAACATGATATCATCACTAAAGGGACTAAGCTGAAGGAAAATGAATGAATGAACTTGAATATTCAACATCTGAAATTTAAGACAACAGAATTTTTTTAAGGCAGATTTTCATAGATATATTTTCAAACTTCAGATTTTTTTTGTTCTGAGGGGTGTCCAAACTCAGTCCTAAAGGGCCGGTGTCCTGCAGGTTTAAGCTCCAACTTACCTCAAAACACCAGCAAGGTTGGTTCTAGTAAGTCTAGTAAGAGCTTGATTAGCTAGCCCATGTGTGTCTGATCGGAGTTGGAACTAAACTTTGCAGGACCGAGTGTGGACACCCCTGGTTTAAAGTTTTCAAGATGAAGAAATTCAGATCATCAAATTCAATATATTAAAATTAAATTGCAATTGTCAATTATTCAAATGAACACAATTCAAATTTGGATTGATTTGGCATATTTTAAGCTCCATAGTATTACACAAATTAACAAATTGACCCACTCGATCGTCTATGTGCATAGGCGGGATGTGACGTAACACATATCTAGGCCCACACGGAATCTGCGAGCGCAGAATTCCGCAGATTTTCTGCAGAATTCCGCAGATTTCTGCAGATTTTTAGCCCATCATTAATTCTGTTTATTTACTTGAGTAAATGTGTAGATCTGAATTTATTCAGTTTTTATTCAGTAATTTATTACTTTTTATTTCATATATTAAGGTTTTAGTTATGATACTCCACTGGATACTCCCAAAATAATTCTGCAGAAATCCACAGATTTTTACCAAAATTCTGTGCTGAAATAGCAAAAAATGTCCGCAGATTCCGTCTGGCCCTGCACATAACTTTTGTAATGCAGCTCTCAGTTGAAACCATTCATAGTTGTGCATTATTTCAGTGTGTTCGGTTTTCTCCCAGGGCCTGAATTTCAGCGGGACAGATCTGTCTCGTCTTGACCTGCGTTACATCAACTTTAAGATGGCAAACCTCAGCCGATGTAACCTCACTCACGCCAACCTCTGTGGAACCAACCTGGAGCGGGCAGACCTGTCCAGCGCCAACCTAGACGTGAGAATTTACCTGTCACTTTTCATTATTTTTATTAATAAAAAAAATATTGAACTTGGCCATGATAGTCAAAGTCCTGCATTTTTAAAAACATTTAGTAGGTTTGATCAGGAATGAGGTTGACTTTACCACATTTACGCAACAACATCAAAAAATCTAATTAAAATACACTTACAGGCCACTTTATTAGGTACACCTTACTAGTACCAGTTGGACCCTTTTTGCCTTCAAAACTGCTATAATCCTTCATGGCGTAGATTCAACAAGGTACTGGAAATATTCCTCAGAGATTTTGCTCCATATTGACATGATAGCATCACACAGTTGCTGCAGATTTGTCGGCTGCACATCCATGATGTGAATCTCCCGTTCCACCACATCCCAAATGTGCTCTATTGGATTGAGCTCTGGGGACTGTGGAGGCCATTTGAGTACAATGAACTAAATTCTGACCCTACCATCCGAATGTTGCATAAGAAATTGAGGCCAGGCAAAATTTTTCCAATCTTCTATTGTCCAGTTTTGTTGAGCCTGTGTGAATTGTAGCCTCGGTTTCCTGTTCTTTAGTGGATTTTTTTTTCATCCTGTAGTAAATTTGAACAATACACAAGGGTTAATACATAAAATGTAAATCAATAGTTGCTACACTTTGAGAGTCAAAAAACACAAAGCAAAATTTAAGAGTAGGTCACATGTATTTTCAAGAGTCCTAATACAGTGTTGAAGTCCTTTACAACAGGTTTAAATGCATCCAAGCTCAAAAATCATTGTCAGTTTCTCAGAGTATGCATACAATATTAGAATAATTTAGCATTCATTTCGATATGGTTAGTTTGAATCAATTTCTGAAGCCCCTCCCCATCCTTAAGCCAACTCTGCTCTGATTGGTCCTCTAGCCAATTCTGTTTTAATTGGTCTTTCCTTAACTATTCCATGTCAAATGAAATAGTGTTCGAATGTCACAGGTGGGCGGGGATTATGCAGATGAGTTACTTTAATCATGTTTATGTAGATCAATAAAATCCAAAGAATCTAAAATATTGATTTATTTTATTCCTCCACTTTCTTGTTTTATTTCTTCTGTTGCCCTGTGATGCTGATTTTCTCTTTCTGCCTGTGTTTTTACCAGGGTGCCAATTTACAGGGCGTCAAAATGCTGTGCACCAATGCAGAAGGGGCGTCTCTGAAAGGCTGCAATTTTGAGGATCCCGCAGGACTCAAAGCTAATCTAGAAGGTGAACGAAACGAACACACTTGACCTAACGTGCAAAACTGACAAGTTACTGTAATTATATGACTGATCCACTGTATAAAGTGAGGGATTACTGTTCATTTATAGCTCATTTAATTAGTTACTATAACTAGGCTCACACAGAATCTGCGAACAGTTTTTGCTATTTCTGAGCAGAATTTAGTAAAAAAAAAAAAAAATGTGGGATGATTTTGGGAGTATCAGAACTAAAAGCTTTATATATGAAATAAAAAATTGTTCATGAGTGAGGGAAGGATGGAGTGTGAGATTGACAGGCGGATTGGTGCAGCGGCAGCAGTAATGCGGTCGATGTAACGGTCGGTTGTGGTAAAAAAGGAGCTGAGCCGAAAGGCAAAGCTCTCGATTTACCGGTCAATCTTTGTTCCTACTCTCACATATGGTCATGAGCTTTGGGTCATGACTGAAAGGACAAGATTTCGGATACAAGTGGCAGGAATGAGTTTCTTTCTCAGGGTGGCAGGACACACCCTTATAGACGGGATGAGCAGCTCGGTCACCCAGGAGGAGCTCGTAGTACAGCCGCTGCTCCTTCACATTGAGAGAAGTCAGCTGAGGTGGCTCGGGCATCTGTTTAGGATGCCTCCTGGACGCCTAACTAGGGAGGTGTTTTAGGCATGTCCCACTGGAAGGAGGCCTCGGGGAAGATCCAGAACACGCTGGAGGGACTATGTCTCTCGGCTGGCCTGGGAACGCCTCTGGATCCCCCCGGAGGAGCTGGAGGAAGTGTCTGAGGAGAGGGAAATCTGGGGTTCTCTCCTAAGACTGATTGCCTCTGTGATCCAGCCTCGGAAAAGTGGAAGAAAATAAATAAATTTAAAAAAAAAATGTTTAGCTTTTATTTAATGTTTGCAATGCAAATACAATTGGATCCACTTATTTGGTAAACAAAGCAAGTCTCTCATATAATGCATCTACTAAAAGACAGAAAATATGACTGTAAACTGTATTGTAAATAAATCATATTAACATTTTCATATTAGTCAATAATATTACTGAAATTACTTTAAAAACTGAATGAATATAAGTTTACACACATTTACACGAGTAAATAAATCGACTCAATGATGGGCTAGAAATCGGCAGATTTTTGCACGTACAGATTCTGTGTGAGCCTACTCATAAGTTACTTGCCTTAAATATAGTAAATCAATGTTCAGTATAAACATAGTAAAACAGTTCTTTATAAATCAATTAAAGAAGCAGAGGAGTTGTAATATTGTTTCATGCATATCTATTTTGCAGATTTTTTTTATTAAAAAAAGTTACATTTTTCAAAACTGTTTAGTCAAATATATAAGCAAAATTATTATTTTTATTTTCTTAAACAAATTTAATAATAGTTTAAATTACTCATCTCTAATAACTGATTTTTCTTTTATCTTTTATTTCAGCTTAAAGTGACATGTAAAGGCTTAACTAGGTTAATTAGGCAAGTTAGGGTAATTAGGCAGGTCATTTTATAACAGTGGTTTGTTCTGTAGACAATCAAACATATAATTTCCAAATGGGGCTAATAATATTGACCTTAGCATAGCTAAATATGTTTTTAATTCCAGCCAAACTAAAAGAAATAAGATTTTCTTCATAAAAATCCGAGCAAAAACCCTTGCTGTGTTAAACATCACTCTGGAAAAATAATTGCATTTTCACAGAATTTATTGTTTTGTCTCTGTATGTATGTTCTGTATGTATAATATTTTGAACAACAATTTACATTTTGTCATATTTTTAATTAATATTTCTAAAACCCATCTATCAAATGGTGGAGATTGTGAATAACAATGCTTTAAAGCCCTGCCTTTTGAAATTGTTACTTTTTCTTTCTGAATGTTAATTTTCTTTTGTACTTTTATATGTCTTTAGTGGCAAATCATGCCTCCAAGTTATGGAATCTTCAACGAATGATCATCCTTTAATTGATAATATTTTAACTAAAGTTCACCAACTACAAAATCAGTTTTATCACATCATTTTTTGCTGGGTTCCTGGACATGTCGGACTTTTAGGCAATGAGCGAGCTGATGCAGCTGCTAAAGATGCTTTGAAGCAAGTAGTGAACAAAGGCCAAATTCCTCCGTCAGAGATGAAACCTTTTATCAATGCTTACATTTTAAACAAGTGGCAAAAGGAATGGGCTGCATTAGAAAACAATAAACTACATGAGATCCAACCTGAAGTTTCACACAGAATTTTAAGACATTTTAAGAATCGATTTGATCAAGTAGTTTTTACCAGATGTCGTATTGTGCATACGAGAATTACACATGGTTTTTTGCTCCAAGGTGAAAACCCTACTCAGTGTTTGTGCTGCAAAACTCCTCTTACTATAAAACACATTTTACTGGACTGTCCTGCTTTTACTGATTCCAGAAGGACTTTTTTTATGAAATGAACTCTTTTAAGGACATTTTTGACAAAGTGAAACCAGAAAAGATTTTAGAATTTTTATCATGTATTAACACAAAAAATCTTATTTAATTAATGTTTTGTTTTGTTAGTTGATTTTTAAATTGTATATTTATTGTTGAAAGATTTCTGCCATGAAGATAGCCTTGGTTGCTGACATGGCACTAAAAAAAAAAAATACATAAATGTCTTTAGTGGCCCTTTTGAGCATTTTAATGCATTGTTGCTGATTAAAAGTATAATTAATATGTGAATAAAATTATAAACGTACATTCAGCTTTACCAATTGCTTCATTTTGAGCCAGGTAAAATGCTATAGAGGTGGTATTCTGATGATTTGACGACATTTTACATTATTCTAATAATCCTATCAAATAAAACATGATCTTATTTAAAAAGGCTAACGTTAAATGCAGTTAAATACATGAGCAGTGCTTCATTTGCTGCCTGTCTGAATTAGTAATCGATTACTTGCCTAACACCGCATGGCTGTCATTTCTGCACAGGTGCCAATCTGAAGGGTGTGGATATGGAGGGCAGTCAGATGACGGGTATAAACCTCCGAGTGGCCACGCTGAAGAACGCCAAACTCAAAAACTGCAACCTGCGCGGAGCCACTTTGGCAGGAACCGACCTGGAGGTGATCCAATATTTCTTTATTAACCCTGTATGCTTCAAACCAACTGGAAAAAAAGAACTGGAATGACAGCATGTCCGGCTAAATCCAGTTTCCAAGTTCATGTTGAATTCATTTTTGCAGTTTGAAACCATTCACCAAAGCCAACTTTTTTGGGGAAGTTTGTTGTCATATACACTCAACGGCCACTTTATTAGGTACACCTGTCCAACTGCTTGGTTACGCAAATCAACCAACCACAAGGCAACAATTCAACTAATCTAGGCATGTAGACATGGTCAAGACGATCTGCTGCAGTTTAAATTGAGCATCAGAATCGGGAAGAAAGGTGACTTAAGTGACTTTGAGCATGGTTTGGTTGTTGCTGCCAGACGGGCTGGTCTGAGTATTTCAGAAACTGCTGATCTACTGGGATTTCCACGCACAACCATCTCTATGGTTTACAGGGAATGGTCTGATAAAGAGGAAATATCCAGTGAGCGGCAGTTCTGTGGGCGCAAATGCCTTGTTGATGCCAGAGGTCAGAGGAGAATGGCCAGACTGGTTCCAGCTGATAGAAACTCAAATAAGCACTCGTTACAACCTAGATCTGCAGAAGAGCATTTCTAAAAACACAACACGTCCAACCTTGAGGCGGATGGGCTACAGCAGCAGAAGAGCACACCGGGTGCCGCTCCTGTCAGCTAAGAACAGGAAACTGAGGCTACAATTCACACAGACTCACCAAAACTGGACAATAGAAGATTGGAGAAACGTTGCCTGCTCTGAGTCTCCATTTCTGCTGTCACATTTGGATGGTCGGGTCAGAATTTGGCATCAACAACATGAAAGCATGAATCCATCCTGCCTTGGGTTCATTAGTGCAATTGAGCATCATGTCAATGCCACAGCCTCCCTGAGTATTGTTGCTGGCCATGTCCATCCCTTTATGACCACAGCGTACCATCTTCTGATGGCTACTTCCAGCAGGATAAAGCGCCATGTCATCAAGCATGAATCATCTCTGATTTCTTGAACATGACGATGAGTTCACTGCACTCAAATGGCCTCCACAGACACCAGAGCTCAATCCAATAGAGCACCTTTGGGATGTGGTGGAACTGGAGATTCACATCAGTGATGTTGCGCCGACAAATCTGCAGCAACTGTGTGATGCTATCATGTCAACATGGAGCAAAATCACTGAGAAATATTTCCAGTAGCTTGTTGAATCTACGCCATGAAGGATTAAGGCAGTTCTGAAGGCAGTAGGGGTCCAACACAGTACTAGTAAGGTGTACCTAATAAAGTGGCCGGTGAGTGTGTTTATGCTCACAAAGCTCTGCACAAAGCACAGGGCGCTTCACAGTGGTTGTGTGTTGTTTTCGGCCGCTCCTCACTGTTGTTTCTGCAATCCTCCAGAACTGTGATCTGTCCGGCTGCGACCTCCAGGAGGCAAACCTGCGCGGCTCCAACGTGAAGGGCGCCATCTTTGAGGAGATGCTGACGCCGCTGCACATGTCGCAGAGCGTCAGATAACCTGCAGGTCCAGCTCTAATCAAACACAAACACTCTCGTATACTCTGACAGGTCAAGAACGTTTATTTTAGGGATGCACCAAATTTGCAAACACCGAAGATAAAATTTTCTGCTGATGAGTTTTCGATTTAGGAATGAAAGAAAGAAAATAAAGTGTAAATTTAGGTTTACAATGTAAATTAAGTCATTGTTAATGTTTTTTTTTTCTTTCTTTCAAGCTAAAAATATTAGTCAAATCATATTTCGGAAGCATACATGATCTTAACGTCTATAAAATCTATCAAATTATAGTCTAAAAATGTAGTATGGGTGGCTCAGTGGTTAGCACTGTTGCCTCACAGCAAGAAGGTCACTGTTTCGAGTCCCGGCTGGGCCAGTTGGCATTTCCATGTGGAGTTTGCATGTTCTCCCCGTGTTGGACTGGGTTTCCTCCGGGTGCTCTGGTTTTCCCCATCGTCTAAACACATGCGCTATAGGAGAATCGATAAGCTAAACTGCCCAGTGTACGAGTGCGTGAATGAGTGTGTATGGGTGTTTCCCAGTACAGGGTTGCAGCTGGTTGGGCATTCGCTGCGTAAAACATATAATAATTAGGTTGGCGGTTCATTCCGCTGTGGTGACCCCTGATAAATAAGGGACCAAGCCAAAGGAAAATGAATGAATAATGTAGATTAATAATTATATTATATTATAAAACATCTGAATTGGTGAAATTGTAAATTCAGAAAAATGTTGGCCTATGTTTTAAAATAGGGCGAGGCAGTGGCGCAGTAGGTAGTGCTGCCGCCTCACAGCAAAGAAGGTCGCTGGTTCGAATCTCGGTTCAGTTGGCGTTTCTGTGTGGAGTTTGCATGTTCTCCCTGCGTTCGCGTGGGTTTCCTCCGGGTGCTCCGGTTTCCTCCACAGTCCAAACACATGCGGTACATGTGGTGTGGATGTTTCCCAGAGATGGGTTGCAGCTGGAAGGGCATCCGCTGCGTAAAAACTTGCTGGATAAGTTGGCGGTTCATTCCGCTGTGGCGACCCCGGATTAATAAAGGGACTAAGCCGAAAAGCGAATGAATGAATGCATTAAAATAATAAATAATTAAAACAAAGCATTTCAGGTTGGGTTTTCACCCAAAGTGCATCTTGAAATTTCAGTTTTGGAAATGTATATTTTGGTGCATCCCTAATTTATTTTCATGCATCATGTGTTATGGAACTCAGTGCAATTTGTTTATTTCTCTTGCAGTTTTATGCATGTAAAAAGCTTCTGCATGTGTCACTGCTGGTCTGTGAATTGTGTGTGCGTGCGTGCGTATGTGTGTGTGTGTGCGTGTGTGTGTGGAAATACAGCTTTTCTGCTAATGTGCACTTTTCTACCTTTTCATATACGTGCTGATTTTTCACAGTTCTGCTGGTTTTACTGTTGCGTGGGTTTTGCTGCATGCATTAAAAAAAGATGTTTTAATGTCAGCGGCTCTGTTGGGTCCAATAAAGTCAAACACTGGAGCATTTCAGCATTTATTTGTATTTATTCCCCAAATGCAATGTGTTGTTTCAGAGCAGATGCATCTTTCAGCAGATAGGCAGCCACAGGACAACGGCGCCAGTGCTTCACCACACACCAGCTATAGGTGGAGTGGAGAGACCTTGATAGAGCCAGTTCAGTTGATGGGGATGATTGGGAGGCCACGATCGTAAGGGCCGATTGAGAGACATTGGCCAGAACACTGGGGTTTTTACAAGAAGTGCTCAGGGATTTTTCATGACCACTGTTTAACGTTACATCTGAAAGCAGGCGTCCACTGACAGTATAGTGTCCTCTTTACTTTTACTCTGGCTTTAGGACTTTAAGGACGCCCCTTGCTGGCCATTCTAACGCCACTAATAACAGCAACCTAGTTTTCCCATGTGGTCTCCCATCCAGGTACTGACCAGGCTCAGCCCTGCTTAGCTTCAGTGAGTAACTGGTCTTGGGCTGCAGGGTGATATGGCTGTGAGTGTGTGTGAATGAGTGTGCATGTTTCCCAGTGGTGGGTTGCAGCTGGAAGTGCATCCACTGTGTAAAACATATGCTGGATAAGTTGGTGGTTCATTCCACTGTGGTGACCCCAGATTAATAGAGGGACTAAACCGAAAAGAAAAATGAATGAATGAATTTGGTAATTAGCAGGCAATTTGTTATTTTTAATTACATTTTTAGTCTCTGTTGTTATTAATAATTGTATTAATTTATTATTATTTTTTACATTTATTTAACTATACTTTTTATTTTTGCATTTTGTTTTATTTTGCAACTTTTGTCAGTTTATTATTATTATTTTCTATTTGTTTCAATAATTTTTTTTTTTTCAGCTTAGTCCCTTTATTAATCAGGCGTCACCACAGTGGAATGAACCGCCAACTTATCCAGCATATGTTTTACCCAGTGGATGCCCTTCCAGCTGTAACCCATCACTGGGAAACACCCATACACTCTTGCACACACATACAGTTGAAGTCAAAATTATGAGCTCCCCTTTGAATTTTTAAAAAATATTTCCCAAATGATGTTTAATAGAGCAATGAAATTTTCACAGTCTTATTTGTTTTATTTCGGCTAGAATAAAAGCATTTTATTATTTTTTATACACCATTTTAAGGTCAAAATTATTTGCCCCTTTAAGCTATTTTTTTGAGAGGGTGCTCGCTGCAGAGCCATTTGAGGAGAGCTGAGCTCCAGCGAGGGGGAGCATGAGCTGTCGCTCCTCCTCCTGTAAGCTGTTTTAATGCGTACACCAACCCCACCCCTAACCCTACCCCCAGTGACATCACTCGTAAAAGAAGTGCAAAAAAGGAGGAACTCAAGCTCAATCTCCCCCTCGCTGGAGCTCAGCTCTCCTCAAATGGCTCTGCAGCGAGCACCACTTGCTTTTTTTTCCGATAGTCCAGTACAGAACAAACCATCGTTAAACAATAACTTGCCTAATTACCCTAACCTGCCTAGTTACCCTATGTAACCTAATTAACCTTTGAATGTCACTTTAAGCTGAATACTAGTTTCTTGAATATCTAGTCAAATAATATTTACTGTCATCATGGCAAAGATAAAAGAAATCAGTTATTAGAGATGAGTTATTAAAACTATTATGTTTAGAAATGTGTTGAAAAAAAATCTCTCCATTAAACAGAAATTGGGGAAAAAATAAAAAGGGGGCGAATAATTCTGACTTCAACTGTACAATATGGCCAATTTAGCCCATTCAATTCCCCTATTGCACATGTTTTAACTGTGGGGAAAACCGGAGCACCCGGAGGAAACTCACTCCAACACGGGGAGAACATGCAAACTCTACACAGAAATGCCAACTGACCCAGCCGAGGCTTGAACCATCGACCTTCTTGCTGTGAGGCAATCATGCTACCCACTGCACTACTCTGACTGTGACTATCACTGTTATTATTATTAATTGTATTTATTTGTTTATTTTTCTTTACATATTTGTCATTTATTATTATCTGATTGCTTATTTGTTAGTAGTATTATCATTATTATTAACCATTTTTTTCAATTTTTTTATCATTATTATTATTGATTTTGAATTTCTGAACTTTAATCAGTTGATTATTAATTATTTGTTTAATTTTATTTTACGTTTTTAGTCACCGATTATTATGATTAATTATTTATTACATTTTCTTTTACATTTTTACTCTGTTATTATTAATTGTATAATTTTTTTTACATTTTGTCACTTTTTAAATTTATTATTATTATTATCGTTATTTATTTTAATTTACAACTCTAATCAGTTTATTATTATTCATTTGTTTAATTTTATTTTACGTTTTTAGTCACTGATTATTATGATTATTTCTTTTTCTTTTACAATTTTACTTTGCTATTATTGTATTTTTTTCATTTTGTCAATATTATTATTATTATTATTAAATATTTTAATTTACAGTTTCATTTTAATTATTATTAACTTGATTTATTTCTTTTTCTTTACATATTTCACATATTATTATTTATTTATTTGATCTTACAATTTCAGTTTTATTATTATTGTTATTAGTAGTATAATAATCACCATTATTATTATTTTTTCCTTTTTTTTCTTCTCTTCTTTTGCACATTGGCTTAATCAATGCAGTGTATCTGGATTTATTTTAGCATTTCTAGTAAAGTTTTTTTCATTTTCACTAATGAAGAAAAAAACATGTATAGTCATGAATTGGCCAGCAGAGGCAGCAGCGTCTCTGAAATGCACAAACACACACAGCTCGCAGATGCCAAGTATTTTAGCAGCTCCTCACCCCAGCAGAAATCTGTTAACCAGGGTGAAAACAACTGCCAGAGAAAAACACAGCAGCACAGATATGAGCTCTGCTGGATAAAGACTACTTCTGTAGGGTAAAAACATTTTTTGCACTTGTCCAACAGTGACGGGTGCTTATTTTTTATTTAGTTATGTTTTAAAATATCTATCATATAAATACAAACTTATTTGATCTTTACTCATGTTGAAATCTCATCTGTGGCAATATGTGCAAATTACATGTATATGACGTACAATTTCTGGCTTGGATTTCACAGATATGATAACATATATATGTGTATATCTGTGTGAATATGTATTCAATTCACCTTTATTTCTATAGCGCTTTTAGATTGTGTCAAAGCAGCTATACATAGAAGATTATAGTGAATTGAAACAGTGTAGTTAAATTTTCAGAGTTTAAGTTCCCTTCAGTGTGGTTTAGAACAAACAATGAGAGAGAGCAGATAAGGAGAAAAGCCAGAGCAAACATCAGAGCTTTGAATTTGATGCGAGCAGCAACTGGCAGCCAGTGCAAACAGATGAGCAGCGGAGTGACATGTGCTCGTTTAGGTTCATTGAAGACCACTCGTGCTGCTGCGTTCTGAAGCAGCTGAAGAGGTTTGATAGAATTAGCTGGAAGCCCGGCTAGTAGAGTTGCAATAGTCCAGTCTGGAGAGAACAATTTATAAATTTGCTGTAGTTCCAATAAATACATACATTTTTTTACATTATTGTAAATTTGGGATGCAACAATTAATCAATTTCAATCAACCATGTTTTAGTTTGTCAGGGTTAATTAATCGTGAAAGCTTCTCAACACCATGTTTCTGCATGAAACAAAACTGCTGCAACTTAAAGTGATGCCAACTGAGTGCTAGTTTTTAAGTTCCGAGCTTGTACTTTACACCATGCAAACTGGGTTAACTATGGCTGAGGCTATTAACTGAGGGCCAGCAAGTTCGGTATTTCCAATGGAGGCGCGTGGCTTGCATATATGGAGCGACGGACTCGTGCTTTCCAGACGCACCTACTAGTTAAAAAAGAATGCCGCGAGCGCCCTACACTGAAAAAAAAAAGCAAAATGAAAAATACCAAACAATATTGTAATATAGTTGATCAAAAGGTTCAGCAGCCTTTGAATACATTGCTTCACTGTAAAAGGGAAATACTTGGCTATTACTTAACTTTGATTCACATTAGACAAATACTACTTATTTATTTATTCATTTATTGATTAATTTTTTGTTTTATTTGTTTATTTTATTTATTTATTTTAATTTATTTAAAAAATAACTTTAAATTTATTCATTAATTTATTTTAAATTAATTTATTTATAATTTATTTTTATATTTTCATTTTTTTATTTACATTTAATTATTTTAATTTATTAAAATTTATATAAATTTATTTAAGTTTTATTTTTTATTTATTATAATTATATTTTTTAAAAATGAATTATTTTTGTTTATATTAAATTTGTTTATTTTAATTTTATTTATTGACATTTATTTTCAGTCTAAAATTATTACTTATGTTTAAATGCCAAAACTTTTTTCACTTATTTTCAAGTCCAAAGAGAAATGGACTATTGTTTGTTTTTAATATTATTTTGTGTCATATTATTTGGCTACTGAGCAGCAATAAACAACACTTAAAAATATAAGGAGTTTTTATGTGATTTTTCTAAACTAGCAGTGTTTTAAAATTAATGAGTGCATAATAATCCTGATAACCGTGATTATTCCTCAGACTATAATCGCACAACCAAAATCTATAATCTTTGCATCCCTATTGTAAATGCATCAATTTGTTTATATTAATGTAAATGCATCAATTTGTTTATATTATTTATTAAATTATCTATTGATTGTAGATTATTAATGTCTACCCCAACCCTAAACCCAACCATCACTGTAATGTGAAAATATTAATGATTGTTGTACAGCTATACTGGTGTATCCACAGCTATATGCCGTCTAGACTCAACCCCTTCCCCGTATTGACAATGTATAGTTGGCTTCCTGCCTATAACCTGCACTTTAAACAAGTTGGAAAATTACATGGCGTTGCACCTGATTCCTGAAAACTCATAGGATATTTTCTTTGGCTTTCCCATCTGAAGTGTCCGCCTCAGAAATTGCGTAAAAGTCGAGCGTTCCTGTTTATAAAAACACCCACACCCTCGACTCCTGCACACACACTGCACTCAGTACATGAAGGTGCGCGTCTGTGTTTGTCTTCCACACACTCGCCCACTCACCCACACACACATGTGGCTCTTCCTCTGCCCACGGGCCCTCAGCGTCCGGCCGGGTCGTCCTGACCCGCTCTCTTCCTGTGCGCCGCGGTGCGAGCGACCGCAGAGTTATTAGGCTAATGGCCATCTGGGCTGCATTACAGACGGCCTGTGTGGAGCTCCGGCTGCAGAAGACATCCAGCACTGTTTCTGTTCTCAAGTCACCGGGGAGCGTTTCTCACAAACCCCAGAACGACAGCAGAAGCACGTCATTTATCATCTTCATACAGTCCGGCTTTCTGTGGTTTCAGGAAAAAGTGTGAAAAGCCGGCGGGAATTAAACACGCGTCATTCCTGTGGCTGTGATGTTTGCTTATGATAATACAGGAGGTAAAACCTGAAGTAAATCCCATTCAGGCAAGTTTTCCGTCTGCATGATGTTTCCAAAAAGCGGTCACGTGGTGTTTTAAAGGCCACACATAAGGCAAAGTCAACTTTTGTAAGCAGTTTGGACTGATATATGCTCTCAGAAATGAAGGTACGCGAGCTGTCACTGGGGTGGTACCTTTTCAGAAGGTATACATTTGTACTCAAAGGGTCTACATCGGTACCTCAAAAGTATATATTAGTACCTATTAGAGATGCAACAATACAGTTAGCCAGGGGCGGACTGGCCATCTGGAAATTCTGGCAAATGCCAGAAGGGCCGGACCATTTTTTAAAGAGCCCATATTATGGGTTTTTGAAAATGCCCTTCCATGTAGTGTGTAACACAGCTCTAAGTGAAGTGAAGTATCCAGCTAAGGCTTAAATCTGTAAGTGTACAGTGTTTAAAACGGTTGATTCATCTATAAAAGAGTCGACTCAAAGTGCTTCAAATGACTCGCCTTGATACCGAGTCATTAGGTGTTTCGCCATGACGTACGAACGAAACCAAGTTATTCACGTGCACGTGCATTGGCATTATGCTTACCAGCAAAACCGAAATGTCCTCACACCGCAGATTTGAAAGACGCCGGTGCTTTCTCGTATTGTTGCCTCACTTCGCCGGCGCTTCCTTGTACTGTTGCCTCAACCTCACTTCACCGCCGCTCGCCATGTTAAAGTGTGTATGGGAGATTCTCACGAAAACGTAGTTTAAAAATTTTCAAACATTAATTTTTAAAAAAATGTTTAAATTAAATTTTGGTTTTGCAGATAATTGAAACAAAGTCTGGAGCATTTGTCAACATTAATTAAAAAATATATGCACATCATTTAGTACCTTTTTGAGCATAATTTCCAAAACAAGTAATCAAAAATTTCATTACCGCAACAGTCTGCTAAATTGATTCTTACAAAAAAGCTAATTTATTTAGACATTTTTAAAAAAGGGATTATTAACAGTGATGTGGAGTTACTTGAGATTCTGCAATAACATTTATTTTTAAATTATCAGGGTTTTTTATTTTTATTGTTTTTTCTCATTACCGAAACACCATTGTACACAATTGACAACACTTTTTTTTAATGTATTTTGATAAAACCTGATGTGTTTTCAAAATAATGTGGCTAAACTGAAAGGACATAATTTGTAGATTATGCACATGCATTGAAAAGCAAACGATTAAAAAATATTAATAAAATATCACTTAAGGAACATTGGTTGCGGGAATGATAAATAGGTTGCAGAATTTAGGTTAATCATTTCAACATTGATTTTAAGTATATTATTAGATTTTGTTAAACATTTAATGTAGAATATTAGTGCTTTAAAACATAACTTTAATTTCAAAGAAAAATGTCTATAATATAAAATTATATTATACACATATATATTAAGGGTGCAACGATACGCGTATTCGTATTGAACCGTTCGGTACGAGACTTGCGGTTTGGTACAATAAGTACAAAATATGTTTTCAGTGCAGCAACGCTCAACATGGCATCCCAAATGACGTGGCAGACAACATGCTGCCTTCCCCGCTGTCATGTTAAGCAATAGACCATCGCTTTTGTACTCAGAATATCACTTTATTAAAGCATGCGCTCATTAGCAATCTTGCTAGCGTCTGTGTCAGCCTGGCTGCTCGTGCTGGCTCCGCCCCCGTTGCCACAGCAACCCTGGACCCCCGACACAAAAGAGCCAACCTGCAAACACTACTCCAGGCACGCGCTACACTCGCTCGCAAAATAATTATTAACGTTTATGTAATCCCAGACATCCCAAGTCTCCCGGAAGCTTTGTGGACTTCTGGATGCCCGCAATCAAATGATAATCTTCCGGATTATCTTCGGTAGTGAAATCTTCGGATTTTAAGCAAATGTTAAATGTAATAACCTTGACACCACTGTATCGTATCGAACCAAATTGTGATTTTTGTGAACCGTTACACCCTTTATATAGGCTATATATATATATATATATATATATATATATATATATATATATATATATATATATATATATATTAGAGGTGTGAACCTACACTAGTCTCACGGTTCGGTTATGATTATCATGCCATCGACTCGGTTCAGTTTAATATCTCGGTGCATCACGGTGCATTGACGGTGCTTTCCATACACAGTTTTATATTTTCTTCACAGCAGCAGTTCTTGTATTAACATGTATGAATATATTTATATTTATATACTATTTGTAATACAATTTTGTCATTTAATACAAACAGTCAGATATATAAACTGTACCTTTAAACAACACGAGCATTTAGCAAATAATATAAACAAATTTAAATATCCAGCTCACTTTCTGATCCTTGTCTAGTTCTCTTACACCCCTTTGATTGGTCACACCCTCAAAAAAAAAAAAAAACGGTTGCGCTGCGCTCTTCACAGATGAGTGATGCTGATAAGCGGCAGGCGGCAGCGGCGATCTCACAACTGATGTATGATAGACACGGTGGAGAAAACTCTGCAGACACGCGCTCGTTTCTGGATGCAAAAGTAACGCTGTAAAACAGCCGGGCTATAAGAAAAGCCACCCCAGCAGGTCAAATGGGCCACTCTTTGTGTGTGTGAGAAAGAGAGAGAGAGAAATGGAGTAGGCTACTTTCATTCTCTGGATCTCAGTGAAATAGGGGCTATTGTTGTATATGTCAGTGAAAGACTGATCCAGCAAACACACACAGTGAAATTGTGCACAGTTTATTAGTTTTAAGTAGTTAAAGTGCTGTAAATACTCGCGATCACCTCCCTCGCGACAGAACGCATATGAGGTAAATGACGTCAGTAATAACCAGTTATGATTATTACTGAACCGATACCGAATTGTCCGCGTCTGCATCGCAGTGCACCGAAAAAACAGTTATTTTTGACACCCCTAATATATATATATATATATATATATATATATATATATATATATATATATATATATATATATATATATGTGTATGTGTGTGTGTGTTTGTGTGTATATATATATATATATATATATATATATATATATATATATATATATATATATATATATATATATATATATATATAATATGTATGTATGTGTGTGTGTATATGTATTATTAATGTTCACTTCTTTGAATGGAGCAAAAACAGGCTTTATTTTATTTAAGCTAAATAAATTAATAAAATTCTACAGTTTATTTCTGTTGATTGACATTCTTGGGTTTGATGGGATTCACCCACACACACTCAAGAGTCCCGATGTGCCAATGGGCAAAATTACACAAGCGCTGCTGTAATAAAAGCAGATCATAAACCCACCCATTGTTTCTCTTACTGCGGCCAAGCTTGCATAATTCTCTACATATACAGAGTCTTTGTGTTGTTCAGTTGCTTAAAAACATTGTGTACTTAGAAACGGGCCAGTGAGCCTCTGCTGGCGGATGCTGGAACTGCAGCACAAGCAAGGTTGCCAAATCCATGGTTTTCCCACAAATTGGGATACTTTGAAACTTTTTTGCTAAAAACATTTTGTGGCTAATGTTTCCTTTCTTTCCGAGTTGGAATAAAAGAGTATTGTGTTTGCACCTTGCGTTACTTATAATGTGGGGACCAAATGTCCGAAAGTATTGCAATACTAGTAATTTTCGACATTGTGTGGACATTTTTTAGTTCCCATGAGTAAAACGGCTGATAAATCTCAAACAATTAAGTCGTTTTAAAATGCAAACATGTGGATTATTTTCTGTGAGGGTCGAGTTTAGGGGTAGGGGGATTAGAAATGGGTCAGGGATCCTCTGCTGGCAGATGGTAGAACTGTATCATAAGCAGGGTTGCCAAATCCATCGTTTTCCCACAAATTGGGATACTTTGAACCATTTATACAAAAACATTTTGTGGCAAATATTTCCCTTCTTTCCGAGCAGGAATAAGAGAGTACTGTGTGTGTGTGTGTGTGTGCACCTTGTATTCTTTATAATGTGGGGACCAAATGTCCAAAAGTATAGCAATACCAGTATTTTTTGACACTGTAGGGTCATTTTTTGGTTCCTCTGAGTAAAACGGCTAATAAATCTCAAACAATTAAGTTGTTTTAAAATGTAAACGTGTCGATTGTTTTCTATGAAGGTTGAGCCTAGGGGTAGGGGGATTAGAAATGGGTAAGTTAGCCTCTGCTGGCGGATGCTGGAACTGCACCACCGGCAGCAGAAGCAGGGTTGCCAAGTCTGTGGTTTTCACGAATCAGGATACTTTTAACCATTTTACCACTACTTTTAACCCCTTTTACAAAAACATTGTGTGGCAAATTCTGTTCCTGCTGAGCTGGAATAAGAAAGTATTGTGTGTGTGCACCTTGCAATCTGTACAGTGTGGTGACCAAATGTCCAGAAGTATAGCAATACTAGTAATTTTTGACATTGTGACATTTTTTAACATTTTTGACATTTTTTTGGTTCCCATGAGTAAAACGGCTCATAAATCTTAAACAATTAACTTTTTTTTTTTTTTAATGTGAACTGTAAATTGTTTTCTGTAAGGGTTGAGTTTAGCCTCTTCTGGTGGATGCTGGAACTGCACCTGAAGCATGGTTGCCAAATCCATGGTTTTTCTGCAAACTGGGTAATTTTAACCATGTAACTTTACATTTGAACCACTTTTACAAAAACAGTTTGTGGCAAATTGTCCTTCCTTCTAAACTGGAATCAGATACTATTGTGTATGTGTGTGCCTTCTATTGCTTAGAATGGGGGGACAAAATGTCAAAAAGTATAGCACTACCAGTCATTTTTGACATTGTTTTGGTCTCCATTATTAAAATGAAAGAGATAGAATATACAGACTGTTAAAAAAAATACATCTGTAAAGGTTGCTTTTTTTACTTTTACGGTAAATTACCATATTTCATACTTTTCTTTTGGTCCTAAATACCTACTAACATCTACACAATTTAACTTTGTTACACTGACTGAAATACACCCACAAGCGTGTGTGGATGAGAAAGTCATATAATGAACCAATGCTCATCACAAACAGAGAAACATATTATTATATAGAAGGTACTCGCTGTCATTTTGCACGGCTACTAATCACCATCCCGTTAACACACATACAATTAAAGTAATGCAATACACATCGAGTTGGTGGACAGCCAATTTAAGGTCTCTCCAGTAATGCTCAATTGGTTTAATTCAGGACTCTGGCTGGGCCATTCAATAACAGTTACGGAGTTGTTGTGAAGCACATTGCTGTTTTAGCTGTGTGCTTAAGGTCATCGTCTTGTTTGTATATTTATTAATTGTGTTTTGAATTTACAAATTCGATTTTGTAAATGGGCGACACAGTGGCTCAGTGGTTAGCACTGTGGCCTCACAGCAAGAAGGTCGCTGGTTCGAGTCCCAAATGGGCCAGTTGGCATTTCTGTGTGGAGGTTGCATGTTCTCCCTATGTTGGCGTGATGAGTGTGGATAGATGTTTCCCAGTGCTGGGTTGCAGCTGGAAAGGCATCAGCTGTGTAAAACATGCTGGATAAGTTGGCGGTTCATTCCACTGTGGCGACCGCTGATTATTAAAGGGACTAATCCAAAAAGAAAATGAATGAATGAATGTGAATTGTGTGTGAACTTTATTTTGTAAACGTGTTATTTTTGAGACTGATCTGACTCCATAGCGTAAGTGTGTGTGTGTGTGTTCAGTTTTAGGAGTGACTCTGATCAGTAAACCACACACGTGTGTCGTCGGCTCCTGGAGCTCATCCAGATGTGTGTTTTGGTGAAGAAAAGAAAGAAACACATCTGGATTGTGTGGCAACGGCGCCACATTTGGGCCTCGGAGAGGAGATGAGAGGGCAGAAACATGCCTTTATTAAAGAAACCCCATAAATCAGCTCTGATTAATTCAGACAAAGCTCGGATTTTAGCATGCAATTCCTTTAATGCAGAAGCCAGAAATCGGTGCCAGACCTTTACAGGAAAACACATCAGAATCACGCATCAGGCCTGTTTTAATAGAACAGCGGACGCTTGTAATGTTTGGCTTTCTCCTTTATTTTAATTATAGTTTTGTTAAAGGGATAGTGGTGACATAGTGGCTCAGTGGTTAGCACTGTCGCCTTCACAGTAAGAAGGTCACTGGTTCGAGCCCAGACTGGTTCAGTTGGCACTTATGTCTGTATGTGAATTGGATATACTAATTTGGCTGTAGTGTATGAGTGTGTGGGCCACTAGTTCGAGCCTAGGCTCAGTTGGCGTTTCTGTGTGGAGTTTGCATGTTCTCCCTGCATTCGCGTGGGTTTCCTCTGGGTGCTCCGGTTTCCCCCACAGTCCAAAGACATGCGGTACAGGTGAATGAGTGAGTGTGTGAATGTGTGTGTGGATGTTTCCCAGTTATGGGTTGCGGCTGGAAGGGCATCCGCTGCGTAAAAACTTGCTGGAAAAGTTGGCGGTTCATTCCGCAGTGGCGACCCCGGATGAATAAAGGGACTAAGCCGACAAGAAAATGAATAATTGTATGAGTGTGTGAATATGAGAGTGTATGGGTGCTTTGCAGTACTGGGTTGCAGCTGGAAGGGCATCCACTGTTTTAAACATATGCTAGATAAGTTGGTGGTTCATTCCACTGTGTTGACCCCTGATTAATAAAGGGACTAAGCCGAAGGAGAATGAATGAATGAATAATACTAAGGGCATCAATGTGTCGATGTCAAATGGACGTCAAGGTTTTGACATCAATTCGATTTGTATTTTTGACGTGACGTCATTTTGACTTCAAGGTGACCGCTGGGAACTTATTCACATAACAGTATGCCTACATGCGTATACTTTACATGACAGAACATCCTGTGTCGAACACTAGGCCTCAGTGATCAAATGAACCTCCAAGGTGGGTGTTTTCTCCGCTGTGCAAACGGGTCATCACGGCGCCTGTGATCATCGACACAAATCAAACTCGCTCCACCGCCGCTCATCTATGCGTCTATGGGTCTCCAGCCCAGAGTATTTACACTTACCCTCTGTGTGCAATGGGCAGGGATTGCTCGGTAAACCACCGGGCACCTCTAAATCACCGGAGCAGGGAGAAGCAGAAACCATTGCCTTCGTCAGCAATCAGCTATGTTTATTGTTTGAGGGGTGAGCGAATGGTCTGCGGGATCATGGAGCAAACAAATACGCCGCAGGGTATAAACACTGGCAGGAAGCAGGAGGACAGCTGAAAACACACATGCCACGCAACGTCAACACACATACAGACATGTGTCAAATTCAGGATATCCGAAGTGGTGCACTTCATTTCCTCCAGTCGCCAGACAGATTTCTGACGGTCCTCCAAGAACTGACGGATGACTTCAGATGCTTTCCTCAAACCCGATTCCAAGAAAGTTGGGATGTTTATATGTACACTAATAAAATCAGCAATATGTGATTTGAAAAGTCTCTTTAGCTTTTATTTATTTGGCAATGGAGGGAATTCTGATGTTACAGAATGCAATTAAATTGGTCGGTGGAAATATTTTCGTTTGTACTTTGTCAATTAAATAAAAGTTCAAATAAAGTGTCAAATCTTTGAAATACTTGATTGAAATATGACATTTCAAGGTATGCAACATGTTGAGACATAAAATAAATGTAGGAGGTTATCATATGACAGGTTTATCGGCGGCCCAATACAAACCAAAGCACTACTGGATAGGGCTGAAGGGTTTGTTCCAAGAAAACAACCATGCTGGATGTACTTTATCCCGCTTATTACAAAACATAAAAATTAGACACAAAGCATTGATATGAGTCGTAATAGTTTATTAATACTTTATTAAACTCAAAGCTGATCAATGAAAACAGCTGATGGAGTATACACTAACATGAGCATTATTCAGTCACAAGATGGCGCCACACAGTCAAAAACACAAAGCTGATCAATGAAAACAGCTGATGGAGTATACACTAACCTGTGCATTTAGTCACAAGATTGGGCCACACAGTCAAAAACACAAAGCTGATAGATGAAAACAGCTGATGGAATATACACTAACCTGCGCATTATTCAGTCACAAGATGGCGCCAAATAGTCAGAAACGCAAAGCTGACAGATGAAAACAGCTGATGGAGTATACACTAACCTGCTGGAAATATAGGAAAAAACATCTCAAATAAGCTCTGTTGTGTGTCTTGAATGTTATTTCTGGACTGTAGAACACAAACCTGACAAATAAAAACAGCTGATGGAGTATACACTAACCTGCGCATTATTCAGTCACAAGATGGCGCCACACAGTCAAAAACACAAAGCTGACAGAAACTAAAACAGCTGATGGAGTATACACTAACCTGCACATTATTCAGACACAAGATGGCGCCAAATAGTCAGAAACACAAAGCTGACAGAAACTAAAACAGCTGATGGAGTATACACTAACCTGCACATTATTCAGACACAAGATGGCGCCAAACAGTCAAAAACACAAAGCTGACAGAAACTAAAACAGCTGATGGAGTATACACTAACCTGCACATTATTCAGACACAAGATGGCGCCAAATAGTCAGAAACACAAAGCTGACAGATGAAAACAGCTGATGGAGTATACACTAACCTGTGCATTATTCAGACACAAGATGGCGCCAAACAGTCAAAAACACAAAGCTGACAGAAACTAAAACAGCTGATGGAGTATACACTAACCTGGAGGAAATATAGGAAAAAAACATTACAAATAAGCTTTGTTGTGTGTCTTGAATGTTATTTCTGGACTGTAATGAGATTGAATGGATAGCAAATTGAAACTTTACACTACTGTTTAACACTTTTCAAGTTTCTTATATACTCAACAGTGCACTGATTAATCAATAATACAGCAACAATTAATCAAATCTATGGAAAATCTCATAGACTTCCATTGAGGTGGGGGGTGAAAACTTTCAACCATTACTTCTAACTCTGTCAGATCTACTTAACATCAATGCTTAGCCATGTATAATACTAAACCCAAACCAAAAACGTCTGCATGAAATTCACATCTGAGTGTTCCTAAATGTTTAAAGTAATGTGTACACGTAATGAACAAGACGTGATAAATGGCTGAAATTTCCCCCTGGGATTTTTCAGAGTATACGTCTGTTTTTCCTTCCCCTTCTTCAGTCACTCTTGTTTTTCAGGTTTTCCTGCGCAGATCTTCCAGCATGTGTTCAGAGCTCAGCAGCCGCATGATGTGACCGATGGCACTCACCACAGAATGAGGCAAGGTTAAAAATACGGAAATGTGGACGTCTGCTCGGCGAGCTGCCCGTCCACCAGCTGCTCTCCCAGACCGTAAGCATCTCGAAACCTCAGACCCAGACCCACAGAGACACTCCCCGGCTCACACAACAACCCTTCACTGCCCTTTTCCATCAGAAATGACTAAGAGAGGACAAATCCCAGAGCTGAACTCTCCTCCTGCACAAATAAGAGCTCAAGTAATGCATTAATCATATCTTCAGGTAGTAAAAAATAATGTACAATGCGACCACTGCAGAAACTCCTGTTAAGCATTTTTGACCAATTGTGTAATTATAATGAATTGCATTCATTATTGTTATTATTATTATGCAAACAGATATACAATTAAGGTGGCAAATCAAATACAAAAAGATGCAAGGCATCAATATAACATCGTATTAAATATTACTATGAGTTTATTTATTTTTCTGTATTTACATTTACATTTAGTCATTTAGCAGATGCTTTTATCCAAAGCGACTTACAAATGAGGACAAGGAAGCAATTTACACAACTATAAGAGCAACAATGAATAAGTGCTGTAGGCAAGTTTCAGGTCTGTAAAGCAAGGGCGTAGGTTTGCACTTGACATTGGTGGGGACTGGGGACGAGTGACTACAATTCCCCCACACCCCCGCCAAGAATTAATATATATATATATATTTTTATATGTATTATATAATGTTATTAATTATTTAACTGCTATTAAAATATATTATCAATTAGTCCTCACTTCATACAATTCATTAAGTTAAATTAAATAGTAAGGCGCGTAGCCAAGGGGAGTCAGGTGGTTTGAATTTTTATTTTTATTATGTTTGAATTTATCTTATTATTCAAATGGCCAAATTCTCACTGAGGATGGTTGAATGCGCTGGCCAGTTTGTTATTTGCCAATAGGCTTCAGTTTTTAATTTAAATCAAATTTTAACAGATTTCCTAAAGACAATTATGATTTTAAAAAATGTGTATTTTAAAAATAAGTCTATTTTCATGTTTGAAGAGTTTAGATGCAAAAACCTGTAAATGCCATTTAATATTTTCTTATAAAATTAGCATTTTTCTCCAACTCCTGTGTGATTTTACTTTTATAGTGACGAATATGTTTTTTTGATTGCCTTTAAAGTGAAATGACTGAACATAAATATACGAGGCTGAGAAAAATGCTCACTTTACATGACATTAGGAGGTTTGGGCATCTGAACTCTTCATGTCTTTTTTCTAAGAATTTAAAGTTCTAATTTCCAATTCAAAGTATTTTTATTATTTATAAAACTGTAATAAAAAAAACTATTTGACTAAATGGTAGGAAATATTTTTGGTACATCAAAAAGTGTAGTTATAATAACTATCCAAAATAATAACCCAGCAAAAATTTGTCCTTAATATGTCAATAAAATGTAATATCTATACCTCAATTAAACAGAATGAATAATTAATCAGGTGAATACTTGCAAAAAGGTTCAGATTTTCAGAAAACAAACCCCTCCTTTCAAAAAGCTGGCTACAAGTGTAATGTTAAAATAATGTCTATTAATTGATAAAGACTTTTGTTTATTTTTTGTACAAATGTAACATGTCTCATATTATTATTAAAAGATGGAGCACAGGCTGTAGTTTTTCTGACGAATTGTTTCAACCGAAATTGGTGATAAGAGATTAGGAGAACTGGTCTTATACGTTTAGTTACATGTAGGTGTTATTAGGTTATGTAGGTGAATATTGTTTATCATTAGTTCAGAAAAAAAATATAGCTTAATGGGCCTAATAATATTGACCTTAAAATTGTGTTTAAAAAAATAACTGCTTTTATTTTAGCCTAAATACAACTAATAAGACTTTCTCCAGAAGAAAAAATATTATCAGACATACTGTGAAAATTTCCTTGCTCTGTTAACATCATTTAGGAAAAATTTTAAAAAGAAAAAATAATGAAAAGGGGGCGAATAATTCTGACTTCAACTGTGTGCAAAGCTAGAAGCCACAATAATCCTTTATGCATTACATCTTTCCCAAAAAAGCTAATGAAAGTCATTTTCTGCATGGTGTTTACATCTGAAGCTGGCGTTATTTTTATCCTCCTGTGAATCATGACTAAAGCTAGGTCATAGAGAGCACTGGGCAGCTGAACCCCTAGCACAAAGCCACACTTTGGCCAAGGTCAGAAAGTACCAAAAAACAGGCTGATTTTGGCCAAACCGTGTCTCGTCTGTGCTGAATCCACAGCGCGACCGCAGACCTAGGTATTCGCTCGGCCTTTTGTTCTCGTTTCATTTTGTTGGTGCGCCACAGAGGCTCGTGAATATGCAATGATGCTAAACCACGCGAGCATGTAATTTTCAGAAAATCTGCAACCCTTGTGAACTTTGCAAGTAATGACAGGCTCCGGGATCCTGAAAATACTGGCTGCGTTTCCCATTTAATGGCTGATCCTGACAGAAGTGGCAGCCGGTCACCGCATGAGCTCACCATTACTGCTTTTCTAGCTGTGTGGCCGCATTGTGATCTCCAGTGTTTGCAGCGATCATGCGTGCACGTTAATCTTCATGCACAAGAGCTTTTTCATTTCTTGATAGAATGATAGCATGCTTTCTGTCAGAGATTGGATGGTGTTTTGGTGTATTGTGGCGATCTGGGTGTGGCGATGTTCTGCCCGGTTAAACCGCACAGTGCTTTTCCTCTGCATTCATCTCAGCCACTGCGGCAGAAAGTTACGCTAACACTTCCTAACTGCTGAGAGGACTAAACCAGATTCAGTCACGAGGACTGACACACTTGAACCATACCTGTCAACCCTCTCGTTTTTCCCAGCATTCACTTTGGCAAACCTTTGTCAAGTACCACAATATGTAGTCACATCAACAAATGCCAGTTAAAACTGTACTGTGCCTAAAGGAAGCCCTATGTTAACATTATCCAGAATTGCTGTTGACTTCTCTGGGTTCAGAGGCATCTGAAATGGACTATCATTTCTGTGAAACTACACCACAAACCACCAGGGGGTGCCCTTGCTTTCAAATGTGATATAATGACAAGAACTGTTCAAGAGAATTCATTCATTCATTTTCTTTTCAGCTTAGTCCCTTTATTTATACGGAGTCACCACAGCGGAATGAACCGCCAACTCATCAAGCACATGTTTTATGCAGCTGATGCAGGCTCTGGCGCCATCTTGTGGATAGAAAACATCTACCGTTTTTGGTCTACTCAGTATGGCAGGTAAATGGCCGTCGACGAGCTTTCTCAGAAATTGTAAAATATTTTAAAATAGACACTATTTTTGCAAATAAACTGCATAGTTGCAATCTAAACAACTACATCCTCGACTGAAAAAGCCTCAAAAGTACAATTTGTTGTCTAACAGCAGTAATATTTGTCAAACTGTAGTGTCTGCTTGTTGCTGGCTGTATGTGGGCGGAGTAATACACAAAGGGTAAAAAGAGGCTGTACAGATGCTGATATTACTTAAATATATCACGGCAATCAGCCAATCAGATTCGAGAACCAGACATAACTGCTGTGTGTGTGTGTGTGTGTGTATGTATATATATATATATATATATGTGTGTGTGTGTGTGTGTGTGTGTGTGTGTGTGTGTGTGTGTGTGTGTGTGTGTGTGTGTGTGTGTGTGTGTGTGTGTGTGTATATATATATATATATATATATATATATATATATATATATATATTAGGGGTGTAACGGTTCACAAAAATCACGGTTCGGTTCGATATGATACAGTGGTGTAATGGGTCGGTATGTTTTCGATACAGCAACAACAAAAAAAGCCAGAGGATTTCTCAGATTTTAACATCATAAAAGTAAGATCCTGTTTTGTTTTGTTTTCTTTTACTTTAAACAGTGATAGAGCTATACTTCTGGGGTTTCTGCTTAGCAGCAAATAAAACAAATCCTTCTTTATACTCACAACCAAAAAGCTTCCTATAAAAATTCAATGTAATGTAACTGAGGCCAGCTAGTGTGTACTGTGCAGGTAAACCTCACTCCTCTGACCTCTAAAGGTGCTCTAGCGACAGATGCTAGAGGTCATGGTCTTTAGCCCCCTTGGTAGAGCAACTGACTCTTATGCGGGAGGTCGCCGGTTCGATACCAGCTTGGAGCGGGCTGGACGGTGTAGGACTGGCGGGGTTTAAATTGGTGCCGTGACCCGGATGGGAGTGAGGTTAAGGGGGGTGAGTGTAACGGAGACCAGCTAGTGTGTACTGTGCAGGTAAACCTCACTCCTCTGACCTCTAAAGGTGCTCTAGCGACAGATGCTAGAGGCCATGGTCTTTAGCCTCCTTGGTAGAGCAACCGACTCCCATGCGGAAGGATGCTGGTCCGACACCAGCTTGGAGCAGGCCGGGTGGTGTAGAGCTGGCGGGGTTACAGTAATATTGTAGTAGTTAAATAAAAATAAAAATTTTGTTTTTATTTGGGATTTCTATTTATTTTGAAGTATTTCTTATTTTCAGAAAGATTAGTGTCCACCTTTTCTTCAGACAGCACAGATCTGCTTGATTTGACGGTCACCTGCCATTTTAATGGATCTGAAAGCAGGAATTATCTGACTGAAATGGGCTTATATGTAACGGGGCTCTATTAAAAGAACAAAAAAGAAGATATTTTGAAGAATGTTGGCTAATTGTGTTATATTCTACAAAGTCAGAGGCTAATATTGTCCAAAATTCAGTAAAATATATTAAAACAACTTATTCAACAGAAAAAGAAACTTATAATAGTTTGGAAGCACTTAAAGATGAATATTTGGGTGATTTTATTTCTTTACAAAATGTAAATAAATAAGAAAAGTGGCCTTTTTTCCATGTGAAATGACCCCTCAAAATGTCTCTGGTTAAAAAGCAGTGTAGAAAGTGGATAACACAAGTGAGAAGCCCTACAGAAGCCACATACCTTGTAATTTGGATGTCATGTTTGGAAATGATTGTCGCAGGAGCTTCCAAAACCAGTTTCCTCCATAAAGACTCCAAGTTTAGGAAAGCGGACTGTCCTGCAGCTTTCAGAAATACACAGAACAGCGTTAAACCGAGTCTCCGAGCGCTGATGGTTTCCAGCTGATGGAGACTTTGATCAGTTTCATGCATTAATACCAGTTCTTTATACCACCAACACATCTCCCTCAGCTGCGCCAACATGTGCTGTACACATTGTGCCTGATTAAAAACGGCCTTTTATTATTGAACTCGGCTCTGATTGGGATTGAGTGTAAATCAGCATGACGTCCGCAGTTCTGCTGATCAAAGCATCTGTTTATTAGAAGTCTTTCATGAGACATTAGGGACTATTCATGTACAAACTGAACCAACTCATCCAGAACATAATCTGCGATAGAAATCATGACCGGTCATTTGAGGTCACCCGAGATGCTTCTTTCATTCTTTTCTGTCGGCTCAGTCTCTTTATTCATCAGGGGTCGCCACAGCAGAATGAACCACCAACTTATTCAGCATATGTTTTACACAGGGGATGCCCTTCCAGCTGCAACCCAGTACTGGGAAACATCCATACACACTCATTTACACACACACACACGATGGCCAATTTAGCTTACACAATTTCCCTATAGCGCAAATGTTTGGACAGTGGAGGAAACCCGAGCACCCGGAGGAAACCCACACGAACACGGGGAGAACATGCAAACTCCACACAGAAATGCTAACTGACCCAGCCAGGACTCAAACCATTGACCTTCTTTCTGTGCTAACTACTGCGCAACTGTGTCGCCTGAGACGTTTCACGCAGATTTTAGGAAGGCACACAATTTTGGCTTTATTTTCTGTTATTATTTTTTATAATTTATAATTATTTTCTGTAATATATGTATTACATTTACAGTAAGTTGTGTTTTTATATTTTGCGTTTGTGTGTATATATATATATATATATATATATATATATATATATATATATATATATATATATATATATTCTTTTATTTTCTTGTCGGCTTAGTCCCTTTATTATTCCGGGGTCGCCACAGCGGAATGAACCGCCAACTTATCCAACTAGTTTTTACTTCCAGCCGCAACCCATCTCTGGGAAACATCCACACACACATTCACACACTCATACACTAGGGGACAATTTAGCTTACCCAATTCACCTGTACCGCATGTCTTTGGACTGTGGAGGAAACCGGAGCACCCGGAGGAAACCCACACGAACACAGGGAGAACATGCAAACTCCACACAGAAACGCCAACCAGCGACCTTCTTGCTGTGAGGCGACAGCAAGCGACACCACTGCTTTGCCCTATATATATATATATATATGGAAGTAAGAATTATTCACCCCCCTGTTTATTTTTGTCCCCAATTTCTGTTTAACAGAGAGCAGATGTTTTCAGCACATTTCTAATCATAATAGTTTTAGTAACTCATCTCTAATAACTGATTTATTTTATCTTTGCCATGATGACAGCACAAAATATCTGACTAGATATTCTTCAAGACACTTCTATACAGCTTAAATAAGTTATAATAAGTGTGTGATGAAGTGTGTGTGTGTTTCAGCATGATTGTCTGCTGTTATTATGATGAGACTTCAGCAGAAATGATGGCGTTCTGTTGTATAATGCTGAAGTTCTCTGCAAACTGTGTTATTAAAGCACATCAGTGTCTAGTGCAGCACTTTCTCAAATTACACACACCTCACTGCTGCTTTTTCAACCAAAATAATAACTTTCAAAAACGAGGATGATGGTAAATGAGCAAGATCTTAAGTTTTTTATCTTTTTACTTTAAGACACTGGCTCAAAACATGTTTAATTATTTGATTTTTTTTTGTTTAATATTGTTTTACCTTGTTTTTTATTTGACTTCTTTTGTTTTGTTTGATACATTTTTTTTGGTATTGTTCTATTATGTATTGCTTATGTGAAGTTATTTTATTTTTGTTGGTTTATTACATATTTCAGCTTTTATTTTATTTGTATATTTTGTTAGCTTATTTTTTTGTTTGTTTTTAGCCTTTTTTACTTCAACTTACATTTTTTATTATTTTCTTTGCTTCTGTTTTTTTACTATTAATTTATTTTTTAGTCACAATTTTGTTAAAAATAGTTGCAGGCAGAAACTTCAATTTTTATGCACTTCATTTGCATTCTGAGGGGTTTGTTCATAAATATTTTCATTATATACAATATTTTATGCACAAAACTAAAATATAAAATCTACTCTAAAACTCTCTACAACCCATTAAATCTAATATGTGTCCAAATCTAGCTTCTGTGTTTATATATGGTGCTAGAATATGCAAATTAGCGCATATTTAATGAAAAAGCGTCTCAGTTGTATATTGACTTTCTTTTTTTTAAACTTGAAAAATACCAATATAATTGCAATTCTTAATGTGAAAATGGCAAATATAGCTATTAATTAATAGTGTGCTGTGAGTGTTTCTGCTGGTTAAAGGAGTGTTAAAGTGAGACAGAAACCCTAACTGAAGCTCCTGGCCGTGCATGTGTGTTTTTCTATATATAATGCTGTGTGTGTAGAATCCTGCTGTTGTTTTTAGGTGATGATGAACATGTTGTTGTGGAGCTGGAGGTCATTCGAGGGGAAGCTCAGTAAAAGTGCCAGATTTAAAGCGCTGCAGTGTTTACTGAGAGACTCAGACACTTTACAGGCTTATTACAGCCGCTGAGCTTAAACCATACGCTCGACTGAGAGGAATGCCTTTAAAATCACAACAGCTAAATCACTGCTTAAATCTAAAACAAATATTAGTTTTTATTTATTTTATTATTTTAAAATATTGTTATTATTATTAATCACTTTATTAGGACTGCGCACTTGGTAGCACATTCACCTCACACAAAGAAGGTCGCTGGTTCGAGCCTTGGCTGGCCTTGGTGTTGGCATTAGTTTTCTCCGGGTGCTCTGGTTTCCCTCGCAAGTCCAAAGACAGGTGAATTGGGTAGGCTAAACTGGCCGTAGTGTATGTGTGTGAATAAGTGTGTATGGATGTTTCCCAGTGATGGGTTGCGGCTGGAAGGACATGCGCTGCGTAAAACATATGTTGGATAAGTTGGTGGTTCATTCCGCTGTGGCGACCCCTGATTAATAAAGGTACTAAGCCAAAAAACAAATGAATAAATGAATTAATTATTATATTTACTTAATAGTTTAATTTTTAATTAATTCTTCTTATTAAATTACTTATACTTTATTTATTTCATTATTATTTGATTATTTGTTTTATCTGTTTATTATGTTATTTATTCGACCTGTTTGTTGTTTTATTTTTGTTTATTTTAGTCAGGCTGTTTTATTTGATTCATTTTATTATTTATTTATTATTTAAGGTGTCTGTTCATGTATTTATGATCATGATTTCTTTTATTTTTTATTTGTGTTTTTTCTTTTTTATTTATATTTTAATATTATTTTTGTTTGCTCTATTTGTTTGTTTGTTTGTTTGTTTATTCTGACCTTTTACTTAATAAAAGAATCTAGTAAGAGTAATGTGTAGAAAATGTATATGGATATAATTATGTATAATGAAATTATAAATTGTACATGTATATGTGTATATATATATATATATATATATATATATATATATATATATATATATATATATATATATATATATATATATATATATATATATATATATATATATTAATTAATTAGTTGTCTTTTCGGTTTAGTCCCTTTATTAATCAGGGGTCGCCACAGCGGTATGAAACACCAACTTATCCAGCATATGTTTTACACGGCTGATGCCCTTCCAGCTGCAACCCATCATTGGGGAAAAAAAAAATATATATATATATATATATTCTCCCTTGTGTATTACTCCAACCAGATACAGCAACAAGCAGAGGACACAGATTGACAAATAATGCAGCTGTTGGGCAACATCATTTACTTTTGAGGCTTTTTCATGCGCGAGAATGTAGTTGTTTAGATTGCAACTATGCAGTTTATTTATAAGGATAGTGCCTATTTTAAATATTTATTATTTATGAGATTCAGTGCATCAGAAAGACAGAAAAAAAAAGTGACGGTTGATGTTCTGCCACAAGACGGCGACAGAGACCGCTTAGCAAGTCCTTAGAGGGAGAAAAATTCAGTGTTTTCTCAATGTAAGTTTCAAACTACGGCTGAACAAATCGTTATGAATCAAGTAAGTGACACCCTCAGTTGATCTCTCTCTCTTTTGTATGATGTAGTGCTGTATTAATACCATAGTAATCTGCTATTGTTTGCTTTGCTCTGGCTTTTTCGGGGCTAATTATTGTGATCTCCAGATTGCAACAGAGAAATACTGGGAAATCTCTGTAGACTGATGGCATTTCATGCCGTTCAGCCTTATAATCTTTAAATGTGAGCAAAATCAGCTGTTTTGTCATTACTTTAGACATTACGCTAGAGAATCATTCAAACACTAGCTGTAAAGTGACGTTTGTGAAGTAGCAACGGTTTCTGCTGTTCTGACGTCAGCTGCAGATGTGAATGAACAGCGGAAGAAAGTAGTTTCTTGTACAAAAGGGATTTTTAGACTCTTCATGTTTGATTTTCTTTTATATACACACTATTTTACCATTGAACTGTTGTAATAATGCAATAGCACACTCGTAGCAGTGCTATATGGCTGTATTTCGGCATTGCTGGGGCAATGACTCAGCCTGTGGCTTCGAGTCAATGCACTCCTCCCACCACTGCCAATATACAGACATATCGCACTGCTACTCGTGTGATAATGCTTATATATATATATATATATATATATATATATATATATATATATATATATATATATATATATATATATATATATAAAGTTGAAGTCAGAATTATTAGCCCCATTGTTTATTTTTTCCCCAATTTCTGTTTTACAGAGAGAAGATTTTTTCAACACATTTCTAGGCATAATAGTTTTAATAACTCATTTCTAATAACTAAGTTATTTTATCTTTGTCATAATGACGGTAAATATTATTTTTCTAGATATTTTTATGACACTTTTATACAGCTTAAAGTGACATTTAAAGGCTTAACTAGGTTAATTAGGTTAACTGGGCAGGTTAGGGTAATTAGGTGTGTAATTGTATAACAATGGTTTGTTCTGTAGACTATCGAAAACAAAAATAGCTTAAAGGGGCTAATAATTTTGTCCTCAAAAAAAATTTAAAAATTAAAAAAAAAAAAAAAAAAAATATATATATATATATATATATATATATATATATATATATTTGTATAGCTTTCTATCTTTTTACATTTCATTAAATTTACTCATTGTTTGTTTTATTATTTAAGTTTATTGCATTATTATTATTTGTAATATTTTTTTGTTATAAGAAAAATCTCAATTCTGAGTATTTAAATTAGTATTTAAATGTTTACTTTCTTTGAGTGAAGTTTCATTTACTAATTTCGAGAGGAGCACGTGATATGATTGTGCACCACTGGCCACTCATCCGTAATCAATAATAATCCAATCAGAATGATCCTAGCTTAATATAAATGGATCACTTTCTCCTTATTGCTCTATCTTCGTTTTGGAAGAATCCCCCCTTCCACCCCATCTCCTCCTTTTTCTCCCCTTCTAAAGCGGGAGCCATCGAGACCTACCTGATCTCGGTTCTCCTGATATGCTTCTAGACCGGGTGGGAGCCCTGGGCTCAAATATCTCCAAGCTCATGGTTCTCTCCCGGGTCAGCATGCCAAACCTGCTATAAGTGCCAAGCATATCTAAGTGGGAACTCTTGAATTGACAATTTTCACTTTTTTTAACGCAAACTCCTGGTGTTGTTGAAGAAAGCGCAGACTATGATCTTAGTTTACAGCTTTGTCTTTGTGACACGGATTTTCTACTCTTGACACGTCAGATGTAAAACTCTGATCCAAACACACAACTCCTCCTCATTAATGTGATGAACACACACAAGCAAACAGAGAAATCAATACTGTGCTGCAGAAACACTGTATAAATCAGCAGTTGTCATTATGGGATGGAGAATACAGTGTTTGACCTTCACTCACAGCACAAACACTGAGTGCTCGTCAGCTAATCAACTGAGCTAATGCTATATTAGGTGTTGTTCAGAGGAAAATATCCACAAATCTGATTACTTTTACTTCCTGAAGCAGAAAATGATCAATATTGCACACCAAAAATAATCGGTTGCTGTAATCCAATGTTGGGTAAAACGTTGAGTTTGTTTTTCATTAAATGATCATTTTTAGGCTGCATGGTGGCGCAGTGGGTAGCACAATCGCCTCACAGCAAGAAGGTTGCTGGTTCGAATCAGTTGGTGTTTCTGTGTGGAGTTTGCATGTTCTCCCCGTGTTCACATGGGTTTCCTCTGGGTGCTCTGGTTTCCTCCACAAGTCCAAAGACATGTGGTATAGGTGAATTGGGTAGGCTAAATTGGCCGTAGTGTATGTGTGTGAATAAGTGTGTATGGATAATTCCCAGTGATGAGTTGCAGCTGGAAGGGCATCCGCTTCATAAAACATAAGTTGGCGGTTCATTAACCCAGATTAATAAGGGACTAAGCTGAAAATAAAATAAATAAATGATGAATGATAGTTTTTAACCCATAAGTTGGGTTTGTCCCAATATGTGACCCAATGTTGGATAATGACAATGCAGTGGTTATTTTTAGATCTATAATTCACACAAATTATTTTATTGTATAAACAATTTCTTAAGACAGAATTTGCTGCTAGTTTATTTTATAAATTAGTTTGTAATTCATAAAATAAATTTAATTCATATATACACATGTATATAGTTGAAGTCAGAATTATGAGCCTCCCTGTTTATTTTTTCCCCCAATTTCTGTTTAATGGAAAGAAGATTTTTTTCGACACATTTCTAAGCATAATAGTTTTAATAACTCATTTCTAATAATTAATTTATTTTATCTTTACTATGATGACAGTAAAAATATATAGCCTGAAGGGGTTGATAATTTTGACCTTAAAATGGTGTTTAAAAAATTAAAAACAGCTTTTGTTCTAGCCGAAATAAAAACAAATAAGACTTTCTCCAGAAGAAAAAATATTATCAGACATACTGTGAAAATTTCCTTGCTCTGTTAAACATAATGTAGGAAATATTTACAGTTTTTCTCAGTCGCTTTGGTGCGTTTCTCACAACACTAGTGCATTTTTCACAACAGTTAATGCGTTTCTCAAAACAATTAGTACAAACTGCAAAACCTAGCTGATAACCAGCAAAAGTGCGTCACATGCTCAAAATGGATAGTTCATTCCTCAAAAGAAAGTATTCATGTCAATGAAAGTGTCAGTGTCATCAAAATGTAAAGGCCTGACAACATTGTTTATGAACAAGATAGTCAAATGGCTTAGTCATGTTTTCATTATGACAGTTTACTCAAAAAATTTTTAATGCAAAAATTCTGATTTTGGTGACATTTGCTGAAAATACTCAAGACAGCACTGTATACTGTTTGCACAGCCATTTGAAAACTACAGTAAAGTTAGACATCACTGCATTTAGTGAGTTATCTGTGTACAAGACACTAAATATGTATGTTTCACATTTTTACTGCATTTGCTCTTTGCAATCCTAATTTATTCCCAGCATTGTACAAAATAATAAACACACCCTTATTTACAACAAATATAAACTCCCTTAAGGTAGAGCTGTGCACAACTGTAAACAATATTGCAGTACATATTAGAACTGAGCCTACAATATACACAGATCTGTAAATCATTCATCAAATTGTTTAATTTCAAAGACATTTTCAGGAAAATAAAGATTTAAATTTGTTTTATAAAATTTGCTTGACAGCTTTTGACAACTAGTTCAACATTTTTGTTTGTAACGACTCAAGTAATGAAATGAGGACGGTTAGTTTATATGGAATGACTATTCAGCATTCACAAGTTTAGTTCATTTTGACTGACATGACAGAAGCAAATAATAATGTTATAAATAGCAGAGAGTTGTATGAAAGCAATTGATGCATGTCCGAAAGCATTTGCAATTTGTTGAAAAGAATGAGAAACTGCTACTAGGATGTGCACAAATGACTAATTGTTTTGAGAAATGCATTACCTGTTGTGCAAATGTAAATAGTGTTGTGAGAAATGCACCAAAGCCACTGAGAAAAACTGTAAAAAAAAAAAAAAATTCAAACGGTGGCTAATAATTCTGACTTCAACTGTATATGTATACACCACCACGTGGCAAAAGTCTTGTCGTCGATCACAGTTGTAAGAACTGTTGTAAGATTAATCACATCCAAGATAAAAGTTTGCATTTACATATATGTGTACTGTGTATATTTTTGTAAACATGTATGAATAAACACACATAATGTACGCAAATCTTGAAAATATACAAAAGAAACAGTCTGTAGAAATATACAGTATGTAAACATAAACAAGCATTCTAAGCAATATAGTCGTGCATATATTTATGTACACAAAAATACACAGAGTACTTGCAAATATATTTTGTAAATAATTGCTTTTATTTTGAATGTGATTAATTATTTGACAGCACTAATTTGTTTGTTTTATTATGATTATTTCAGTTCTTTGTAATATTGTTGTTACGAGAACCAGCGATCGCTCTCCGGAGATCGCTGGTTTCCACTATACTTGGACTACACTTCCGCCTTCCTCTGGACTACATATGCATACATGCACTTCTCACAGACACTCACTCCTGCTCACTCATCTAGCTTGATTACACTCACCAGCTGAACCTTGTTAGAGACTGATAACACACCATACATAAGCCACTCATTGACTCATCCTGTTTGCCGAGTCTTGTTCGCTTCTAGTGACTTTACAACGTGCTTCTCCATGTCTGTTTCGCCGTGTCTCAATCCTAGCCTAGTATACCCTTGTTATCCTGTTTAGCCGCCTGCCTTATGACCTATTGAATGTTATACGACTATGACTCTGGATTTGCCTACATATATCTGTTTACTAGGGATGTAACGGTATTGTAAATACCGTCATACCGCAATAATAATTTTTTTCGATATTACCGTAGTCGCATGACTCGGTAAAACTATAGGTCTTCTGAGAAAATTTGCTCAGGCGAATGAAGCGAACGGGAGGTACCGGAAACTACAATTCCCATCAGCCCAGGCTTGGCCATAATCCCTTGCGGTCTGTTGTCGCTACAGATCCAGTAATGCGGAAATGGAGTGTGCTGTAGAAGCGGGGATCAAAAAGAGCTGGAAAACCCTAAAGCGGGTGTTGTCGCCGCGCGCGTGCTGAATAGTGGTGTTGTCGCGCGAGTTCTTATCAGCTGTGTTGTCGCGCGCGTACTGAATAGCGGTGTTGTCGCGCGAGTTCTTATCAGCTGTGTTGTCGCGCGCGTACTGTAAAGCGGGGACGGAGGGTATGTCGCGTCGCGGGGGCACTTTTGATCATTTTGGAAGGGAACTTTCTATCCAAGACTAAAAAGGGCATGTGCACTGCACAGGTTGAGCACTGTGTGTGCACGCGCCTGCAAGTTGGGGAATACGACTAATAATCAGTCATGGGGACTGCAGAAACACAGCACACTGTTCAGATTGATGCAGACATGAGATCTCTATCTCACTCATGGTTTGTCCTCTCAAGTGGGGGAAAGACAATGCACAACGTTACCCACTGCTGTCAACCTGGGCCAAGTCATATCTCTCTGTCCCAGAAACCTCAGTCCCAAATGAGAGGGTTTTTTTTCTGTTGCAGGGGACATTGTAAATACCCAGAGATACCAGCTTTTACCAGATTATATTTATATGATAATTTTCCTTTAAACCCATCTCTATCTTAGTGGGTGAGTGATTAAATGTTGAATGTGATGAGTTTTCAACAATACTAAATTGAAACTTAATTTTTTTACATGGTTTAATAATTTTTTGTTATTAAAATTGAAGTTCCTGTTTCAAAGCTTACAGATAGATGGCTAATTTGTATGTCATTGACACTTTTGGCACTTTTTTGGAGTATTTTCATAAGTTTTGTTTTTTCCTGTAAATGATTCAATAAATACCGTACCGTGACATTCATACCGAGGTATTACCGTACCGTGAAATTCTGATACCGTTACATCCCTACTGTTTACACCTGATTTGACCATTGCTTGCTTGACGACATTGAATACACCTGCATATTGGATCTTACCTCCAGTTGTCTCTGTCACTCCACCCCGTCATTACAATTGTCATAAAATCCATAAATTAAGATAAAAATGTAATTAAGTGCAATGTAACCGGATAAACAAAAGAAGATATCTTGAAGAATGTCAGAAACTATTGTAGCTATTAAATTCCATTGTAAAAAAAATAAATAAATACTAAATGTAAGTCAATGGTTTCCATTTGTTTAAGAAAAAATAAATTCATAAAGCTAAAAACGATGACGATAAAAGCAGATGTGCTGAAACTCAATTCCAAATTTAGGCCTACCAAAACACGTCATCCTGTTTTTCAAAGATTACCACAGAATTACCAAGGTACACTTCCAATAAACCAAACCAAGCTGTTGGTTTAATAATATCATGGACAGAATAAGTATTATAAAAGCAGCCAAGTGGCCATATGTTTATGGATGGTGTGTTTTAAATCATTTTTAGATGTGACAAATTCAGTTTTCATTCTTTCATTAGAAACAATAGACCTTAAAAATATGGAAATCTGCTATATGGCCATATGGGATTAACAAATATACAATTATAGCTGAAATACTTGAACATGTGTATATGTACTTTATATGTATCCACTACCCGACAAAAGTCTTGTTGTGGATCCCAGTTGTAAGAGCAACAAATAAAAACTTGACTTCTAGTTGATCATTTGTAAATGTGGCAGAAGGTGGATTTCTCTGCTGAATCATCTGCTGATCTGCATCCCAATCATCACAAATACTGCAGAAGACCTACTGGAACCTGCATGGAGCCAAGATTCCACAGAAATCAGTCAAGTTTGGTGAAGAAGAAATCATGGTTTGGGGTTACATTTAGTATGGGGGTGTGCGAGAGATCTGCAGAGTGGATGGCAACAACATTTGTGCTGCCCATTACATTACAAACCACAGGAGAGGGACAATTCTCCAGCAGGATAGCGCTCCTCATACTTCAGCCTCCAAATCAAAGCTCCTGAAAGCTGAAAGCAAAGAAGGTCAAAGTGCTCTAGGATTGGCCAGCCCAGTCACTAGAGATGAACATTATTGAGCATGTCTGGGGTTAGATGAAGGAGGAGGCATTGAAGATGAACACAAAGACTCTTGATGAGCTCTGGGAGTCCTGCAAGAATGCTTTCCTTGCCATTCCAGATTAAAAAAAGAAAAACAATATTTTAATTTTAAATCTTTTTCCAAGTTCTGTTTAACGAAGAGATTTTTTCAAGAGTTTTCTAAACATAATAGTTTTATTCCAGCCAAAATAAAACAAAGAAGTTAAATAAAATAAAAAAGAAGAAAAAGTGTTATAGGAAATGCTGTAAAAAAAAACCCTTGCTTCATTTAACATCATTTGTGAAATGTTCGAAAAACAAAAATAAGATCACAGGAGGACAAATAATGTTGACTTCAATTGTATGTAGTATATAATCACTTCAAAATTGTATTAACTGTTTATGTAGTTAACCTAATTAACCTGAGCCTTAAAATGTCACTTTAAGCTGTATAGAAGTGTCTTGAAACATATGCAGTCAAATATTATTGACTGTCATCATGACAAAGATAAAATAAATCAGTTATTAGAAATGAGTTATTAAAACTATTACGATCAGAAATGTGTCGAAAACACATCTGCTCTCTGTTAAACAGAAAGCGGGGAAAAAATAAACGGGGGGTGGGGGGGGTGGGTGTGGAGAGTAAAGTAATTCAGAGGGGCTAATAATTGAGTTTAACTGTATATAATCTCATGACAATAAGACAAGTTTGAATTTGAGAGACCGAGAGGATAATGAATGAAGCTGCTTTGACACAATCTACATTGTAAAAGCGCTATACAAATAAAGATGAATTGAATCCAGCAGAAAACACCTCAGTTCTTCATCATCATCATCATTACCATCCTCATCATTATCATCATAACATCATCTTCATTGCCACCTTCATCATCAACAGCTCACGCAGTTTATATTACAGTTCTATAAATAATCTGAGAATTTAAAAACAATTACATCTATCTATCTATCTATCTATCTATCTGTCTGTCTGTCTGTCTGTCTGTCTGTCCGTCCGTCCGTCCGTCCGTCCGTCCGTCCGTCCGTCTGTCTGTCTGTCTATTTATCTATCTATCTATCTATCTATCTATCTATCTATCTATCTATCTATCTATCTATCTATCTATCTATCTATCTATCTATCTATCTATATATCTATCTATCTATCTATCTATCTATCTATCTATCTATCCGTCTGTCTGTCTGTCTGTCTGTCTGTCTATCCATCCGTCCGACCGTCCGTCTATCCATCCATCCATCCATTCATCCATTTATCTATCTATCTATCTATCTATCTATCTATCTATCTATCTATCTATCTATCTATCTATCTATCTATCTATCTATCTATCTATCTATCTATCTATCTATCTATCTATCTATCTATCTATCCGTCTGTCTGTCTGTCTATCCATCCGTCCGACCGTCCGTCTATCCATCCATCCATCCATCCATCCATCCATCCATCCATCCATCCATCCATCCATCCATCCATCCATCCATCCATCCATCTATCTATCTATCTATCTATCTATCTATCTATCTATCTATCTATCTATCTATCTATCTATCTATCTATCTATCTATCCTGTAGTTTAGCACGCGCAGTGGTGAATGGGAGGATCGTTCGGGGGGTTTGCGGGTGGGGGTTTGCAGTGGAATTCTCGTATCCTCAAATCCTGGAAGTGGGAGGTACGAAGAAGAAAAAGAAAAAAAAATCTCCGTCTTATTGCTTTGGAGAGAAAGAATCGCTGCTGTGACCGACAGAGAACGCGGAGGACAAACACGCAACATTTGCAGCAGTTTAACTTCGGCGCGCCTCGTAAATCTTCGTGCTCCGCGAGACTTTATGAATGAAAAACTTAACTGGATTGAACTTTTTTCTCACTGTTCCTCGACACACCTGGAGCAGCAGAAAGCTTTTGTTTGCTTCAACGGGTTCAGACGTGACTGTTTTCTTTTGCATAAAAACAGGCGCGTTTGGAGAGAAATCTGGCGGAGTGATTTGTTTTGATTCTCCTCAGCGTGGGACTTTGCCAGATTTGTTTGGAGTAATGCTTTACAAACCTGAATAAGTGCACTTCAACACGAGGAACATCTATAGGTGAGTGTTTGCAGCGTTTAATGAACTTTTTGCATGCTTGTAATCCTCTTTTTTGAAGTGTGATTTTGTGAAGTAAGATATCTTGTAGATTTATGTAAAGTTGGCTTTTTATTGGCACATTCAGACTTACACCATCTCAATATCATTTCAGAAAAGCAGTGTTTGCACATTCAAATCACATTAGCAGCCAAATGGCTATCAAACATTGTTAACTCTTTATTATTACCTGAACATCTCCAGTCAAATGCATATCAAATCTTACTCGCATAATAGCAGAAAATATGTAAATAAACAAAAAGAAAAACTACGGGTAAACAACAATTACCACATAGACGAGGGGTTTTTGGAGTAAAACTGGTTGCTTTTCGACTTTAAAGTCCTTTAAGAGGTTCAACATGCATTAAGTCAGCCTTGAAATGGGAGATGCTAGGCTTCCTCTCTGTCCATTTACATTTGTGCATATGAAACTCACCAATTATTATCAAACGTTGTAACATAAACATGAGATTCTCATCTATATCTGTTTTTATCTACACTCAAAAAGAAATGTTTGCCAATTGTTCAAGTTATTTAATCAAAATGATCTAAAACAACACAATTCTTTAGGTTTTTTTAGGCAACTTAATAGTTTTATGTTCAATCAACTTAAATCTGTGAAAACTAATAAGTTAGTTTAATTTCTTCATGTTGTCCCAACACATTCTGTGAAACCCAGAGATTTTACAGTGCATGTAAAATATGTTGTTTCTCTTCTCTGTATTAATTTTTATGACCACTCAGTATATTAAATGGACATTCTGCATCATCCCAGAAGTATTTAACATGCATACAATCAAAAAACAAATGCACAACAGCCTCAACATAAACGCAAGGTTCAGAAAGATCACATTGTTCTCAATCAATTAAGTAATGCTAATAATGTTTTAAGTCATACTTGCATGCAATTTTATGGTATGGGATAGTTTCTATTTAAAAACTCTTAAATATAAAAGCATTTTCTAGTTGTTTTTAGTCCAGATATTTAAAAACTCTTAAATATAAAAGCATTGTCCTGACAAGTTAAAATATGGGTTTGTTTACAGACTTAGTAAGTCCAAATTAGGTGAGTTGTTTTTTTAAAAAGCAAAACAATTCTCTAGTGGAGCAAGTAAAATATTCTTATTTCAAACCAAAGATTATTTTGCTTGTTTTAAAGAAAAACTCACTTTGTTTTGACTTGTTATTTATGAAAATTACCTAGAAAATGCTTCTTTATATAAGAAATTTTACTGTGGACGTCAAAATGATTATTAAAATTATCACTTTTCTGAGACTATATATTTTAAAAACATTTTTAAACATAACTAACTACTTTTTATTGAATGCTTTTGTCTTTGCCATGATGACAGCACATAATATTTGACTCGTTATTTAGCAAGATACTAGTATTCAGCTCTAAGTGACATTTAAAGGCCTAACTAGGTTATTATTAGGCAAGGTTAATCCAAAACAAACGCCAGATTCAGAAAGATCACATTGTTCACAGTCAATTAAGTAGTGCTAAAAGTGTTTTAAGTCATACTTGCATGTAATTTTAGACCCAATATTCAAAGTATAGCATGGTATACTGTGGTAAACAATCTATTGACCCTGTCACAAGTTGCCATTGAACGAATGTGCGAATATAAACCAGCTTTACCTCAATATAGTCACAGTATAACGTGGAAAACAATATGTGGATCAGGTCACAAGTTGCCACTGAACGAATGTGCGAATATAATCCAGCTTTACCTCAATATATTCACTGTATAGCGTAGTAAACAATATGTGGATCAGGTCACAAGTTATCATTGCAAGCATGTGCGAATATACACCAACTTTACCTCAATATAGTCACAGTATAGCGTGGTAAACAGTATATGAACCCTGTCACAAGTTATCACTGCAATCATATGCGAATATAAACCAACTTTACCTCAATATAGTCACAGTATAGCGTGGTAAACAGTATATGAACCCTGTCACAAGTTATCACTGCAATCATATGCGAATATAAACCAACTTTACCTCAATATAGTCACAGTATAGCGTGGTAAACAATATATGAACCCTGTCACAAGTTATCACTGCAATCATATGCGAATATAAACCAACTTTACCTCAATATATTCACAGTATAACGTGGTAAACAGTATATGAACCCTGTCACACGTTATCACTGCAATCATGTGCGAGTATAAACCAACTTTACCTCAATATAGTCACAGTATAACGTGGTAAACAATATATGAACCCTGTCACAAGTTATCACTGCAATCATATGCGAATATAAACCAACTTTACCTCAATATAGTCACAGTATAAAGTGGTAAACAATATATGAACCCTGTCACAAGTTATCACTGCAAGCATGTGCAAATATAAACCAACTTTACCTCGATATATTCACAGTATAACGTGGTAAACAGTATATGAACCCTGTCACAAGTTATCACTGCAATCATATGCGAATATAAACCAACTTTACCTCAATATATTCACAGTATAGCGTGGTAAACAATATATGAACCCTGTCACAAGTTATCACTGAAAGCATGTGCGAATATAAACCAACTTTACCTCAATATATTCTCAGTATAGCATGGTAAACAATATATGAACCCTGTCACAAGTTATCACTGCAAGCATGTGCGAATTTAAACCAACTTTACCTCGATATATTCACAGTATAGCATGGTAAACAATATATGAACCCTGTCACAAGGTGTCACTTAACAAATGTGAGAGTATAAACCAACTTAACCTCAGTATAATATAGAATGCTGGACTGTGGATACAGTAAAATGAAGTTTGGGGCGAACACAAATGCTTAAAGAAACATTTCTCATATTTATAAGAGGTATTATTATGCATATTATGACAATAGCTGTATATAAAGAAGAAATTGCATGCGAGTACGTGTGTGTGGTTGCACTTTTAAAAGTAAATCATTCCCATTTCCATTGTGTTTGCACATTCATGAAGAGACAGACCTTGAATAGGTGCTCACAGCAGGAGTAGAATAAGAATGCTACATTGTGTTCCCTCCATTTGCATATCAATGAATATGAAAAGTGACCTATTTTGAGCTGTAAAACCCTAGGTGGCATTGTGTCTGTGCAGTGTTTATCATGGATGTGTTGTGCTTCTTGAGGAAACAAACCTTTCCCGGCTGATCTGTTTCTGTGTTTGCGGTAAATCAGGGGGCTTTTATGACTTCGTGAATGAGTCTATATATTGTTAGTCACCCTTATACTTGAGATGTTATGCTAATTTTGATGGAGGAGCACTTTGTGACTAAGAGTGTGTCACTGAGTTGGTTTCCTAACATGTGTCTGTGTGGATGCACTGCAAAAATGCTTTTCTTACTTAGTTTTTATCTTGTTTCTAGTCCAATTATTTGAAAACTCTTTAATATAAAAGCATTTTCTAGTCATTTTCCAGTCCAATTATTTGTACACTCTTAAATATAAAAGCATTTCTAGTCGTTTCAATCCAAAAAACTCTTTGAGAACTCTATTTGAGAACTCTTAGATATAAAAAAGCATTTTCTAATGGTTTTTAGCCCAAATATTTGAACGATTTTAAATAAAAAAGGCATTTTTAATTGTTTCTAGTCCAAATATTTTAAAACCCATTAAATTTTAAAGCATTTCTAGTTGTTTCTAATGCAAATATTTGAAAACCTTTCCAAATAAAAGCATTTTTGGTTGTTTCTAGTCCAAATATTTAAAAGCTCTTAAATATTAAAGCATTTTCTAGTTGTTTCCAATCCAATGATTTAAAAACTCTTAGATATAAAAGCATTTTCTTGTAGTTTCTAGCCCAAATATTTAAGAGCTCTTAAATATAAAATCATTTTCTAGTTGTTCTAGTCCAAATGTTTAAAAGCTCTTTAAAATAATAGCATTTTTAGATGATTTTAGCCCAAATAAGTGAAACTCTTAATTATAAAAACATTTTTAGTTGTTTCTAGTGCAAATATTTGAAAGCTTCTAAATATAAAAGCATTTTGTTGTTGTTTCTTGTCCAAATATTTAAAATCTCTTAAATATAAAAGCATTTTCAAGTTGTTTTTAGTCCAGATATTTGAAATCTCTTAAATATAAAAGCATTTTCTAGTTGTTTTTAGTCCAGATATTTGAAAACTCTTAAATATAAAAGCATTTTCTAGTTGTTTTTAGTCCAGATATTTGAAATCTCTTAAATATAAAAGCATTTTCTAGTTGTTTTTAGTCCAGATATTTGAAATCTCTTAAATATAAAAGCATTTTCTAGTTGTTTTTAGTCCAGATATTTGAAAACTCTTAAATATAAAAGCATTTTCTAGTTGTTTTTAGTCCAGATATTTGAAAACTCTTAAATATAAAAGCATTTTCTAGTTGTTTTTAGTCCAGATATTTGAAAACTCTTAAATATAAAAGCATTTTCAAGTTGTTTTTAGTCCAGATATTTGAAAACTCTTAAATATAAAAGCATTTTCTAGTTGTTTTTAGTCCAGATATTTGAAAACTCTTAAATATAAAAGCAATTTCAAGTTGTTTTTAGTCCAGATATTTGAAAACTCTTAAATATAAAAGCATTTTCAAGTTGTTTTTAGTCCAGATATTTGAAAACTCTTAAATATAAAAGCATTTTCTAGTTGTTTTTAGTCCAGATATTTGAAAACTCTTAAATATAAAAGCATTTTCTAGTTGTTTTTAGTCCAGATATTTGAAAACTCTTAAATATAAAAGCAATTTGTTGTAGTTTCTTGTCCAAATATTTGAAATCTCTTAAATATAAAAGCAATTTCAAGTTGTTTTTAGTCCAGATATTTGAAAACTCTTAAATATAAAAGCATTTTCAAGTTGTTTTTAGTCCAGATATTTGAAAACTCTTAAATATAAACTCATTTTCTAGTTGTTTTTAGTCCAGATATTTGAAAACTCTTAAATATAAAAGCATTTTCAAGTTGTTTTTAGTCCAGATATTTGAAAACTCTTAAATATAAAAGCATTTTCTAGTTGTTTTTAGTCCAGATATTTGAAAACTCTTAAATATAAAAGCATTTTCTAGTTGTTTTTAGTCCAGATATTTGAAAACTCTTAAATATAAAAGCAATTTGTTGTAGTTTCTTGTCCAAATATTTGAAATCTCTTAAATATAAAAGCATTTTCTAGTTGTTTTTAGTCCAAATATTTGAAATTTTTTCAATACAAAAGCATTTTCCAGACAAGTGAAAAATATGGGTTTGTTTACAGACTTCTTATTTCAAACCAAAGATTATTTTGCTTGTTTTAAAGAAAAACTCACTTTTTGACTTATTTATGAAAATTTATTTATGAAATTTATGAAAATTGTCTAGAACAGTGGTTCTCAAACTGTGGTACGTGTACCACTAGTGGTACGCAGGCTTCCTTCTAGTGGTACGCGGAGGAATAAAATATGTCATGTACTACACATGTGCTACACACATTTCAAAAATGATCAAAAAATGATGTATACAATATGTCATATATGACATATAGCCTATATTTCTGATGTAATTTGCCACATTTTTTAACTGTGTAGAGTTGTAGCTGCTTTACTGGGCCTACTGCGCTACTTTATTTCAATACTGCTCATTTTGGTGGTACTTGGAGAGACAATTTTTTTCTGAGGTGGTACTTGATGAAAAACGTTTGAGAACCACTGGTCTAGAAAATGCTTTTTTATAAAAGAAATTGTACTGTGGACGTCAAAATGATTATTAAAAGTGTCACTTTATGGAGATGACATATTTTCAAAACATTTTTAAACATAACTAACTACTTTTTAATGAATGCTTTTGTCTTTGCCATGATGACAGCACATAATATTTGACTCGTTATTTTGCAAGATACTAGTATTCAGCTCTAAGTGACATTTAAAGGCCTAACTAGGTTGTTATTATTATACAAGGTTAATTGGATAACAGTGTTTTGTCAATGTATTTTCTCTTGTTTCTGTTCTTAATATTATTGACCTTACATTGTTAATAAAACTAATAGAAATTCCTAAAACTAAATAAAATCCCTAAAAGAAAATATGTTATACAAAATGCTTTGAAAACTTCTTTATAAATATTAGAAAAATAAAACAATTTTCAACGTAGAACGGATAAGTTTGATATAAATTTTGTTGCATATTTTGCAGTGTGACTACTTTACTCCATGAGCATCAATTCCAGAAATGATTCATAAATGAACTTTTTTTTTTTTTTTTGCCGCAACCCGCCGCCTCATTGTGAGTTGTCATGTCTCTCGTGCTGGATTACAGTCATGCTGGCGTCTATCCAGAGTGAATGTGTAATATTGGATGCGCTGAAAGACGAGCTGTGTTCATGCACCTGGTCAGAGCCACTGGTCAGAGATTAATTTCAGTAAAACATCAAGTCCTTTAGTTTGTTAATTTGGTATTATAGAACAAAAATGACCTGAATTTTAGAAACCACTTGGTTCTGTTGGTATACGGTGGGTAGTGCTGTCGCCTCAAAGCAAGAAGGTTGCTGATTCGAGTCCCAGCTGGGTCAGTTGGCTTTTCTGTGAGGAGTTTGCATGTTCTCCCCATGTTTGCATGGGTTTCCTCCGGGTGCTCCGGTTTCCCCCACAGTCCAAACACATGCGCTATAGGGGAATTGATGAACTAAATTGGCCGTAGTGTATGAGTGTGAATGCAAGAGTGTATGGATGTTTCGCAGTGTTGGGTTGCGGCTGGAAAGGCATCAGCTGCATGAAACATATTCTGAATAAGTTGGCGGTTCATTGTGCTGTGGTGACCCCTGAGAAATAAAGAGATTAAGCCGAAAAGAAAATGAATGAATGAATATCCAATTTGTAAATACAACACACAATTAGTGAATTCATAAGTAAAAATCATAAATATTTTGCCAAATAAATTGGATTTGTGTTCTGAATATTATGTTATGTATTATATTATGCATTGTGTTTGGAATTAACTTCTCTTAATTTTGAACTAACAAATTAGATTTTTTTAAATGTGAATTGTGTTGTGGATGTATGAATTATATTTTGTAAATGTATTATTTTTGAGACTGGTCTGGTTCTGTATGTTATCCCCAAAATGTTGCTTTTTAGTCTTTTTCAACTTGTCATTTTTGACCTGGAAACATCAAGCATGTTTATCTTGTGTATTACCCTATATAGAGTTGAAGTCAGTATTATTCACCTTCCTAATAAATTTGAATTGTTTTTTTCCCCTCCAATTTCTGTTTAAAGGAGAGAAGATTTATGTTTTAGAAACGCATTTCTAAACATAATAGTTTTAATAACTCATTTATAGTTACTAATTTCATTTATCTTTGCCATGATGACAGCACATAATATCTGACTACCGTAGATAGTTTTTAGACACTAGTATTCAATGTAAAGGCTTCACTAGGTTAATTAGGGTAAAGTTAGGGCAATTGGGCAAGTCATTGTATAACAGTGGTTTGTTCTGTAGACAATCCAAAACTAATATCGCTTAAGGGGGGCTAATAATAATGACCTTAAAATGATTTTTCAAAAATTAAAAACTTTTTTTATTTCTAAAAAAAAAAACAAATCAGACTTTTTCCAAAAGAAAAAATATTATGGGAAATTCTGTGAAAAATTCCTGAATCTGTTGAATAAAGCTTGAGAAATAAGTGCTGTCGCCTCACAGCAAGAAGGTCGCGGGGTCGCTGGTTCGAACCTCGGATCAGTTGGCGTTTCTATGTGGAGTTTGCATGGTCTTTTACAACGTTCGCATGGGTTTCCTCCGGGTGCTCCGGTTTCCCCCACAGTCCAAAGACATGCAGTACAGGGGAATTGGGTAGGCTTATTGTCCGTACTGTATAAGTGTGTGTTTCCCAGAGATGGGTTGCGGCTGGAAGGGCATCCGCTGTGTAAAAATGTGCTGGATAAGTTGGCGGTTCATTCCGGTGTGGCGACCCCGCAATAATAAAGGGACTTAGCCGACAAGAAAATGAATGAATAAAAAACTTGAGAAATATTTGAAAAACAGTAATTTCACAGGAGAGTGAATCATTTTTGACTTCAACTGTAAGAGCAAATTCAGTAAACGTAAGATCAGTGCGATAATATTATCGTTAACTGCATTTTTAAAAAATGGGTAAAATATGAACAAGCAAACCCCATGATAATAATGAACCCAGTGCCTGGTTTTGTTTACATTTGACCAAAAAAGAATATTGCATTTTAAGGAAAAGAAATCCATTAACCATGCAGGTTAAAGGTTATATTCAGCATTAGGGCTGCACGATTCTGGCTAAAATGTAAAATAAAGGTTAATATGAGTAGGCTATTATTATTGTTAATTCTCAAGCATATCGTCACCTTGGAGTTATAAGGTTCTCTCTGCGTTCTGAATGATTTTGAGATATTGAGATTTAAAGTTTTTGCATTCCATATAGCAAACAGTATGTGTGAAACATTTGTTTTATTTTTAAGTCTTAAAATGTAAACAATAAGTTGTCATTTAATAAGAATATGTCAATAACTCAATTTTCAAACCATTTTAGTTTCTCTGCTGGCCAAACATCTTGTGCAGCGAGGCAGTCTCAGCGGTGGAGGCTGGAAGTTAAAAATTCAACTCTACAGTGTAAATAAGTGACTTTAATTGACATTTTAGTAGTTTGAAATAATATAAGAAACAATATCTAGAGAAATAAGTATGTAAAAATTCTGTAAATGTGCTGCAGTTTATTACAAGGTGTTTGCAGCATAATTTACAACACAAACACTGACAATATTGCACTTTAAACTATTAAAAATGTTCATAAAAGTCACTTTTTCCAATTTGTTCAAGGTTAAAAGTTATTGGAGGAAAGATCAAGATCCCATAATGCATTCAAAAACAAATAAATATAGAAAAAATACATGAAAATACGTAAATAAATAGGAAACAAATACATGCATCACAAAATCAGCATATTTTTTACAGTGCACTATATAGTCATTCCCACATTGTTGTAATGCATCAGGGATTATGCGTAGCGATGTGTGGATAGGAAGGGAAATGGGGAAATAATTCTCTCGGATTTCCTTTCTTAATCTAGACAATTACAGGTGTAAAATCTGATAAGTACCCATGCATTGGAGCGCGGGGGTTTTGAGAGGTCCCGGGGTGGATTGCATGACTATCTCCCAAAACAAACAGCGAGTGGAGGAATGTCATGCATGGATGCAGCAGCATAGTAATTAAGGGTCCGGTCGGGACTCTCAGGGGGGGCAGGGAACACTGCAAAGCCCAACCCTTAATTATCACAATAGGCTTTTCAAATGCTCCTCTTGCATGACTGTGGAGGAAACACTGTGTGGTTTCAAGGCTGTTTTCCACTTCTGGTGCTGATAGTTAGGTTAAAAGTTTGCTCATTTGCATTTAAACCTTTTAAAGACTTTTATATAAAGGGGCTTGTATTATCACTGATAACTCAAAGGTAGTTTGTGGCCACATATGATAATAAAAGCATAATTTTTCATGCTGTTTAGGTGTTAATCTAGAATTTATATGTATTTATTTGCTGTATATTGCTTGAATAATAATAATAGTCATTATTTTAGTTTTGATTTAGTTATTAGTTGTGTTTAATTTTAGTAATTTAGACTATTTGGTAACATGCATTATTTGACATGCGAAACCACCATTTTAAAGCGTATTTTTGAATGTCCATTAGTATAAATATTATTGTTAACGTTAGTTTGCTGTTCATTAGTTTATTATGCTAACAAATACAACTTTGTGTAGTTTATTTATAAACTAATTTCGTGAGGATCACGTGCTTATGAGTGCTTGCAGCCGGCTTAGCATTATTCAATTTATGATTGACCAATCAGACGATTCCTAAGCCACTATAAATACACTGCAAGTTCCATATAACAGCCATCTTCATTTTGAAGAATCCCACCTTCCACCCCTACTTCTCCTTCTTTCCTAGATGGGTGGCATGGTGGCCCAGTGGTTAGCACTGTTGCCTCACAGCAAGAACATCACTGGTTCTGGTCCTTACCAAGCCAGCTGACGTTTCTGTGCAGAGTTTACACGTTCTCCCCGTGCTCACATAAAAAAAAGACGTGTCCACCGTCAAAAAACATGCAACTTAAGTTAATTGACTAATCCAAATCAGCATAATAGACATGCTTCTAGTAAACAGTTATCTCTTAAGAGCAATCACTTTCTGTTCATTAGCTACTACAGCAGGGGAGTTCTCTAGATCTAACTGAGCTCAAACTCCCCTCTCGACTTGGCGGGAGGGAGCCCCAGGCTCTTAAATCTTATGAGCTCAGGGCTCTCTCCCGGGATAGCTAAGTAATCTAAGAGTGAACTCTTGAATTTGGATTTTATAAGTGCATTCAAAATGTTGCAGATATAAAGATGCACTACATATTGTTTCTAAATAATGTCGACAAATCACTTCATAGTTTTAAGGCTGTTTTCCACTTTTGGTGCTGATCATTAGGTTAAAGTTTTCACTATAAAACCATATGGAGACTTTTATACAAAGCACCTTGTAGTATAACTGATTATTCAAAGGTTGTTTAGGCCAAATATGAGAATAAAAGTGTACATTTTATTTGTGTTTATCTGGAATTTATAGGTATTTTTTTGGCTGTAATTTGCATGAATAATAATAATCATCATTTTAGTTTTGTTTAAGTAATTTAGATTTTAGTTATTCAGTTTTTGGACAATATATTTGGCGACATGCATCGTTTTTACAGTGCATTAGTTTATTATGCTAACAAATACAGCTTTTATTTTAGAAGTGCAGTCAAAATATTACATTTATGAAGATGCACTACATGTTCATCTTAACTAATGTTGACAAATTCAAGCAACTCTGAAAAATCCTGGTTTCAAGGCGGTTTTTCACTTTTGGTGCTGATAGTCGAGTAAAGTTTTCGCATTTAAACCTTTTGAAGACTTTTATATAAAGCGACTTGCAGTGTAACCGATGTTTGGGGCCAAATATGAGATTAAAAGTATAATAATCTGTGTTGTTTAGGTGTTAATCTAGAATGTATGTGTATTTTTGACTGTAATTTGCATGAATGATAATAATAATCATCATTATTTTAGTTTTGATTTAGTAATTAGTTCTATTTAGTTTTAGTTAGTTGTTTAGTTTTTGGACAATATTTGGCAACATGCATTAAATGCATAATTTGACAAGCTAACAATGAAACCTCTATTTTGAAGCATATATTTTTTTAAGTCTATTAGTATAAATATTAATGGTAATGTTACTTTACATTTAGTTTATTTTAATTAAATACAGCTTTTTTTATTTTATCAGTGCGTGAAAACGTGACATTTATTAAGATGCACTACATGTTCTTCTAAACCAGGGGTCGGCAACCCAAAATGTTGAAAGAGCCATATTGGACCAAAAAAAAACAAAAAACAAATGTTTGGAGCCGCAAAAAATGTAAAGCCTTATATAAGCCTTATAATGAAGGAAACACATGCTGTATGTGTATATAGTAGCTATATTAGCCTACTATAAAAATGACTAAGTTGGCTACAAATACATAATGAGCCTTCATGATTAAATAGCCACTGAAATCAAGTGGTTGGTCACCATCTGTGAACGGTTTTCCATGCTTTATTATCTCCCGGTTTGTTTACAACAGCCACCTGCCTGGCATCCCGCCCTGCTGATAGAAACCTGTGTCGCAGGCTATGACGCAAATCTTCGTTGACAGAAATGTTGAAATTAAATATTAACTCTACACACTTTTACAGCATTTGAAAACGTAAAAAATTTTGTCCTCCTATAGAAATCATATTAAAACAAAAATATATACTAACCTTCCCCATCTTTTTGAACATTTTTGAAAAAGCTTCAGGGAGCCACAAGGGCAGCGCTAAAGAGACGCATGCGGCTCTAGAGCCGCGGGTTGCTGACCCCTGATCTAAACTGATGTTGATAAATATCAGCACAATGTAAAGTCTTATTCTTCATAAGAGCTGAGCATTTTTTTTTATGTGATATTTAAATTTTTATTTCAAGTTTTTCCTTTCTGAACATCAAATTTGAATAAGCACAAGAAATCCCATTATGGGATACTCATATGAAAAAATACTGTAGCACAGGGGTGCCCAAATTGTTTCTTATGAAGGGCTGAAAACTAAACTTGATTGAGAGTGGTGGGCCGGAGGTCAATATACCAATATACTTTAGTGGACTTTGCTATTCTAGGTACTACCAGAGGCCCTGAGTCTTGAGATCTTAAAGAGTGAGTTGGATTGTAGCGAGACAGAAGGTTGGTCAGATAAACAGGAGCTCGATTATTTAAAGCTTTATATGTAAGAAGCAAATTTTAAATTTAAAATGAAACTTAAAGGCAGCCAGTGTCAGGAGGATAAAATTGAGGTGATATGATCATATTTACTAGACCTGGTAAGAACTCTGGCAGCTGCAATTTGTACTAGCTGATGTATCCACTGATTTTTATATAGTCAATCAAATGAACTTAAATGATTAAAACGACAACAAATATTTAGTTGGGTCCGAACTTTAAAACGAAATTTAAAACTATTTTAAACTAGCGTTAAACTAGTGGGGTTTTGAAATCAATGAACATAAAAAATCGTGATAACCGCGAAACCGTGATTATTTCTCAGACTATAATCGTACAAATAAAATGTATAATCGCTGCATCCCTATTGGTAATTCCCCTGTAGTTGCAGAAAACTACAGTATTGAGTCATTTGTTTATATTACTATGGTAATGTTATCTGGGGGAGGCAGTGGCGCAGTAGGTAGTGCTGTCGCCTCACAGCAAGAAGGTCGCTGGGTCACTGGTTCGAACCCTGGCTCAGTTGGCTTTTCTGTGAGTAGTTTGCATGTTCTCCCTGCCTTCGCGTGGGTTTCCTTCGGGTGCAGTCCAAAGACATGTGTACAGGTGAATTGGGTAGGCTAAATTGTCCGTAGTGTATAAGTGTGTGTGTGTGAATGTGTGTGTGGATGTTTCACAGATATGGGCTGCGGCTGGAAGGGCATCCGCTGCGTAAAAACTTGCTGGATAAGTTGGCGGTTCATTCCGCTGTGCAACCCCGGATTAATAAAGGGACTAAGCCGACAAGAAAATGAATGAATGAATGAGTAATATCATCTTAGGGTTGTTGAATAAGAATAGAGATTTATCTGAGTATTTGTCAGAGATTGGAAGATTTGCGAGTTGGTGCGACGACAATCTTCTAGATTTGAATGCCAGTAAGACAAAAGAGATGGTGTTTGACCCTAGGGGAATTGGTGATCATAGGCCTGTGACCATCAAAACTCAAACCATCACACAGGTGACGTCATATAAATATCTTGGTGTCTTCTTTGATAACTCATGGCATATACATGTTGATAATCTCTGTAGTTAGCTTCAGCAACAACTGTATTTTTCACGACGTCTACGCATTTATGGAGTGGATCAGAAATGTATGGTCATGTTCTATAAGGCTGTGTTTGAGAGTTTGATAAGGTACGGGATCACAGCTTGGTTCGGCAACTTGTCTGTGCAGCTGAGATCTAAAGTAGTTTGTTTAATTCGCACTGCCTGGAAAATTATAGGTGTATCAGAGCTGAAGTCACTGCTGTATGTATGAACAGGATGCATTAAGATGTGCTAAACCAGTGGTTCTCAAACGTTTTTCATCAAGTACCACCTTAGAAAAAAATTGTCTCTCCAAGTACCACCAAAATGAGCAGTATTGAAATACAGTAGCATAGTAGGCCCAGTAAAGCAGCTACAACTCTGCACAGTTAAAAAACCTGGCAGATTACCTCAGAAATGTAGGCTAAATATCATATATGGCATATTATATACATCATTTTTAATCCATTTTGAAATATATGTAGCATGTACATGACATATTTCATTCCTCCGTGTACCACTAGAAGGAAGCCCGCGTACCACTAGTGGTACATGTACCACAGTTTGAGAACCACTGTGCTAAACAAATTGTTGGTGACGCATCACATGTTCTGCACAAGGAACATGAGTTGTTACCAGGGCTTTACATTAACACCCGCCAAATGCGGGTAGATTTCAGTTTTGGCGGGTTAGACAGACGCTCCCACTAGCCACTTTGGCAGGTTGGAAATAATTTTTACATTGTAGTTTTCTTAAAGCAGGGTCTGACAATAATGATGGCCCAATATGCATGCAAATTTGATCTTAGAATCGAGAAGCAGCACTACTGACAAAAATAACTGTGTTCGCACGAGCAAAAGCAGGTGAATACCTTATGAGAGGATGATGTGATGCTCCCGTTTACTTGTGCGAAACAGCCGTGTGTAGAGGACGCGCTCATGGTGCGATCGGTTCTCTTTGAAATAGACTAGACAAAAAGCAATGCTCGTGTAAGCAGCAAACCTTTTGTAAGCAGCAGCAGTCACTGCTTTCGTTTGAATTATTCTCAGGCGCGTGATCATCCTTTCGTTATCACTTGTGGTATGTTTCACCTGCTTTCTTTTGCTTACAGTTATTTTGTTAATAAAGTTTAATCATCATCCTTTGCAATAACATTACTTTAATATGAGATTAACCCCCCATTTATGTGTAGTAACTGCTGGGATCTGGGACTTTTAGCCAAGACAGATAACTCTGCATATTTTATAGATACATGACAATAGATTAGGGTTGTAACAATATACCGGTATGACGGTCTACCACGATTTGAACGTGCACGATTATCATACCATGAACAATTGCATATCAACGGTTTTAACTCTTAAAGACCGAGACAGCCGCCCGCGGCTAAAAATAAGTATTGCTCTTAAATGTTTAATAACTTTTGATCCGCTGATCCCATTCAAACAATTTAAAGATTGGCATAAAGAAGAGAATCTCAGCTTTCCAGTGCTGTATCACATAACATTCGCGGACTTTCAGAGGCTCCGGAATCAGTGCGGTTACGGCATCAAAATTTGACAACGCTGATTTGACAAAGAAACGCTCGTCACTGTGTCTCCGGACAAACCAGACATGATACATTGATGCATTGTCCCTCCTCCATGCCCAGATTGGTTCAAACTCGCTATATCACAACCAATAAGCATAGGTTTCGCTTTTGTTTGTGGACCAACAATGAGCTTTTTGAACAACACTGAATGAGAGATAGGCATACATTTCTGCGCGGCTAAATAAAACGCAAAAAAAAAAAGTTTTGCATGAAATAATTCTCATACTAAGTACTTTTGCATGCACAGCAGCACAGAAACATGACAAAACAGTGACACAGCAAAGACGAACTGCTGCTCTTGCTGTTTTCAAAAGACACAAATGAAGGTGCAGCTGTTTGTCTGCATTGCAGACAACCATATCCAAATCCATATCCACAGACAACCATATCCATGCTGGCACATAAAACCTAAGGATGGTCCATATTGAATCTAGTTTCGTTATTTAACTATTTATAGTATAGTAAATATTTATATCTATTTTTTTACTGAGGATTTGCACCATGTTTATTTGAACTTTATTTGGACATTGACACATTATTTACTATTTTCTTATTTTTTTTTATTTGTTCATTGTAAGTGGTATTGTTTATAGTAACTGAAAATATATTATTTGGAAAAGTCAAATTTGCTTCACTGTTCTATTATTTTGTAACATTTATAACATACCGTATACCGCGAAACCGTCAAATCGTGGTATTGTTTTAGACGATTATCATACCGTAAAAAATTCATACAGTTACAACCCTACAATAGATCTTTTTAAATTGTCAATTTAAAAAGAAAAGTTTTGTCGAATAAAAAGTGCATGTATACAGCTATATATTTGCTTGTTTTGACGCATTTAAAATGTGTGGCTAATAATTTTTTTTATTTATTTTTTTGGTGCGGTCAGAGATGACTTTGACAAATCCTAAATTTTGAGCCCTAAAAAAAGTCATGTGAAATAAAAACCAATTGCAATGTGACAACTCATTTGCTCATGCACAATGAGCAAGCTCATACACAACATGCACAAACAGTGAAATAAATAAGGAGGCATGCGGACAACAAAAGATCTAAATCAAGCCATTTTAGCATTAAAGTCACATTTATTAATACAAAATATATTTTCCAAGCAACAAAATTGTGGCTAGTGAAAATGGCGAGTGGCTAGTAATGTTGGAAATCTACTCCCCACAGTGGCTGGTGATCAAAAAAGTTAATGTTAAGCCCTGGTTGTTACCCTCTGGAAAAAAATTCAGAGTACCTTGCTGTAGATTAAACAGCTATAAAAAATATTTTTATCCTACGAGCATTAAGCTATTAAATAATAGTGGTGGCTTAGATTGAGAGTATCAGTTTGCTTATTTATGTGTATATAGAGTGAAGCTTGTACCTTTTTTTTAATTACTTATTTGTGTTTTGTATGTTTATTGTTTTGTCCATGTTTGTGATGACTGCAGCTGAGGGCAAGAGCCCACGACAAATTTCCCTAACGGGGACAATAAAGTTTTACCTTACCTTACCATAGTTGTTTTACCATAGCTGTAGACCAGGGCTGCTCAATCTTGTTCCTGGATAAGACTTGTCTTCTCATGGGAAATTATTAAGTTTGGCCTAATACTTCAGGATAAAAAGATATCTTATATAATTAATAATTTGATGTTATTATTAAAATTCCATATTCATAAATGTAAATTTTTTAAAACTCCCCCAAGACTAGCGGTGTTTAAAGAAGAGTTTGTGATGTATTTGAAGACATTAAGAGAGATGAAAAGCCAAAAAGCAAGATATCTATATTTATCATTGAATGATTTTGGTTTCATATTTTGAAGACTTTAACTCCCCTGCTACTTAAGTTTCTTTAGCATTTATTTTTTGTTAATTCTGTTATTTTATTTATTTATATATGTTGTATTATTAACGAGGATGCTAAGATTGTAAATGTATGCAATTTGATTGTTATCTCAGTCTTTTGTGTAATTCTAAAAAGTATTAATGCCTTTCTGTTACTGTTCAACATTGTTAATAAAAAATAAATAAATAAAAAAACCCTGTTCCTGGAGATCTACCTTCCTACAGAGTTCAGCTCCAACCCTGATCAAACACACCTGAACCAATTAATTAGGACCTGAACAGCACTTGATAATTACAGACAGGTGTGTTCGATAAGGGTTGCAACTGAAATCTTTAGGAAGGTAGATCACCAGGAACAGGGTTGAGCGGCCTTGTTGTAGACTACATAGACCGTATAGACTAGTTTAAATGCTGTAGTGTTCACTATAAATTACTGTAGTATTTTTAATGTCAGATGAAGCATTAATCAAACCATTTCCCCCCTGTAAAGTCAGTTTCAGACTCTTGGTATAAAGTGCGTAACATGTTTGCTATTATACAAAAACTTCACACATTCTCTAATATGCTTTCGTGACTGTTGTTGCAAAACACGTTTTATAGCTTCTCCAATAACATTTCTTAGACTCTCGCCAGTGCGCTGCAGTTTCATGTGTGAAAAAGTACCACAAATTCTCAACCCGTTTAAGAGATTCTTCAGTTTTACTGCTTTTGACACGGTTGTGGACAGCGCCTGTGAGGTAAATGAACTGCGTTTACAGCCTCGTCATAAACCTAGCATTCAAGCATTTTTCATTTAGCATTCGCCACCCACCGCAGAACCAGCGTCTATCATTAAGCCAAGAGCTCACACTTCAGCCCAACAATTAGCTACTCTTAAAAAAAACAGCTCTCAGTAATGGACATATCATTCTAATGAGGTAATCATAATGAAGATAGAGATAATAATATACATCCAGAGGGTTAGAATGAAGCACGATATATTTATCAGCAAGACTGAAGTCCTGGATGTACTTTATCCTGCTTATTACATGGCTGCTTGCCACAAAACATAAATATTAGACTCAAAACATTCTTCTGAGTCATGATAGTTTATTAATTGAAGATTTTTAGACTGCAGCTCTGTACAAGAAGTTTGGCAAAAGGAGTAATGGTCGTTCCTAACTGAGCCTGGTTTCTCCCGAGTTTTTTTTTCCCTCTTTACTTCGTCAATTGGTGAAGTTGGTTTGGTTCCACTGGCTTGCTTGGTTTGGGACTTGTGGAGCTGCGTATTGATTGATTTGCTCTTCAGTGTTTGGTGAAAATTAAACCACACTGAACTAAACTAAACTGAACTTCAACTCTGCTGTCCTATATGCAGGAACAGTGGCGTGCATATATGCATAATGAAATGCATATTTATATGTATATTAAAATATTCGCTAATGATCGAGATGATTTGTAGTACCCCGAAGAGCCATAACTGCTTTTAAGTTTTCTCTATTTTCTGATTGATGTTTTTTTCCCTTTACTCGCGCTTTTTGAATTGCATTATGGAAAATCGATTTTCCTCCTAGCAACTTGATGTTGAAAAGACTGTAAAGGTGACATTTTTAATAGTTATGCTGAGAAGTGTCTGAAGATAGAATAAAATGTTTATATATATATATATACCATGTTTCTTATAATTCTGTGTTCACACCAAACGCAGAAAGCGCGGATAAATCGCGCTATTCGCGCGTAAATAGCCACATGAACATTTGAGTTTACTGGCTTCATTGCAGCGTCAAACCCTTCTTCGTTCGCGCGTCAAGTCCACTTCATTCGCGCGTAAAATTCACGTCAGAACAGACGTGGATTCGCGTAATGGGCAGGGCTTCTGTCTGCCTGGTGACTGTAGCTTCGTTTCTAAATGGCTAACATGGATTTTATGAAGAAAATAACAGTGTTTATTAGAGGTGTGAACCTATACTGGTCTCACGGTTCGGTTACGATTATCATGCCTTCGATTCGGTTCAAGTCGATATCTCGGTGCATTGATGATGCTTTCCATATACAGTGTTATATTTTTAGGGGGGAGGCTATAACATGCTGTCTGTATGAACACACAGCACCACACTGTTTCTCATTCAAACACATACACAAACATAGACAGGACCAAAGAAACAAACACACACACACGTACGCACACACACACACACACACACACACACACACACACACACACACACACACACACTTAAGCCCTTACAACAGGGAGAGCTTGCGCTAAGCGGAGCAGAAAAACAAAAAACAAAAACGAGAAAAAAAAGCACTTTTTTTGGATTTGTACGGGTGCTGGCAATCCTGGAAAATGCTTGATTTTAAATAGTGTTTTCAAGGTTAGGAAAGTGCTTGGATTTTGGACAAAGGGCTTGAACCTGCTTGAATTTGACATTGCAGGACTCAAAATTGTGACTGTTTTGGTTGCATATGCGCCTAAAACTTCATCTATGCGAGCTCAAAATAAATTTAGGAGCATTTGTGCATAAAATTGTTGCAGTACGACTAGTTTTCACTGAAAAATGTTTACTGCATGCGCATATTTAGGAAACTTTCAATGCATATTTGCACCTAAAATTGCCAAACGAAGTGCTCAGGAATAGTTTAAAATAGACATGCGAAATCTGACTGTAAGCTATTTTTTTGAGACATCAACTTTTGGTAGAAAGAGACCAAACTGAATAAGATACTTCATCCAACAGCTGAATTATTATTATTATTATTTTACTGTTTTTAGGTGAACTTTCCCAATAAACCTATGCTCCAAAGTATTCAACTATTTAAGTTGAAATGTCATATTGTGTTTTTTTTAAATAGCACAATGGGGTTAAATGTGGAAAAGTACATACAGCATATATAAACATAATTTACTGTGGTTGTTAGGTGCGGGAAAAGCATAAAAATTCACATTGAAAGTGCTTAAGTTTAAGCTGGAGTTTGAAGTTGGAAAAGGTGCCCTGAACCCTGAATTCACCCTCACAGCGTATTGTTAAATTTTTGAAAAATCTCTAAGCATTTTCACAAAATATGTGTCAAAATAAGATTTGTCAGCAAAAATCATTCTATTGGCTTGAACACAGAGAAGGCTGTGGGCAAATTTAGCCTCAAAAATCCCCCCAGAGTGGATGAAAACGACCCAACAGCTCACAAGGGTTAACAAGTTAAATGCTTTTTGTTTGCATTCACTGATACTCTAATTCCCCCTCACTCTTAAAGTAACAAGAGCTAAACATATGGCAGCAAATTGTGTTGTTTGACATTGTAAATGAGCTGGAGCTGGAGGTGCGAAAGCAAATGGTCTGCAGTGTGATTATTGGAGGAGGGGGCTAGAAAAACAAGCAGCAGATCATGAGGCTTTTGTTGGGTGACGTCCTGGGGAAAAGCCAAGTGTCAAGTGGCGAGTTAGGGGGCCGCAGATTTAACAGATGTGTTTGACGCCGCCGGGACGCTTCTCCACACCTACACAGGGGGGGCCTGTGCTGACGGGTGAGGGGTCCCGGGGTCTGAGGCCCCTGATTGATTCATGCTTATGGAAAAACCATGTTTACCCTTCACGTAGAAGTCTTTAAAGGGGCAGTTGACTCTAATTTACGCATTATTCAGTTGTCAAGAACCTGTATGAGTTTCTTTTCAGCTGTTGAACACAAAATAGATGTTTTGAAAAATGTTGGGTACAATTGACCACCATTTTTTTTGACTACTCTGGAAGTCAATGGTTACGGGTTTACAGCTTTCTTGAAAGTATGCATATAAAATAGTATACAAACAAGAATAAACTATAAATAACAAATAAAACTGAGACGAACATGAAAAAATACTATAATAATTTATAGTAAAAATACTAGTGTTTTTGAGCCATACTATTATTATACTTTATTATAGTATTTACAATATTATGTAATGAGTGCTCCAGCATACTGTATAGTAAACTATTTTTATAGCAGTAAACCGGGATGTATTGTGGTATAAAATATATATATATATATATATATATATATATATATATATATATATATATATATATATATATATATATATATATATATATACACATACACACAAAGCCGTATATATATACAAATATATACATACAAAGCCGTATATATATACAAATGTACAAATATATACATACAAAGCCATATATATATATATACAAATATACAAATATATACATACAAAGCCATATATATATACAAATATACAAATATATACATACAAAGCCATATATATATATATATATATATATATATATATATATATATATATATACAAATATACAAATATATACATACAAAGCCATATATATATATACAAATATATACATACAAAGCCATATATATATACAAATATACAAATATATACATACAAAGCCGTATATATATACAAATGTACAAATATATACATACAAAGCCATATATATATACAAATATACAAATATATACATACAAAGCCATATATATATATATATATATACAAATATACAAATATATACATACAAAGCCATATATATATATACAAATATATACATACAAAGCCATATATATATACAAATATACAAATATATACATACAAAGCCATATATATACAAATATACAAATATATACATACAAAGCCATATATATATATACAAATATACAAATATATACATAAAAAGCCATATATATATATATATATATATATATATATATATATATATATATATATATATATATATATATATGCATACATACAAATATACAAATATATACATACAAAGCCATATATATATACAAATATACAAATATATACATACAAAGCCATATATATATATATATATATATATATATATATATACAAATATACAAATATATACATACAAAGCCATATATATATATACAAATATATACATACAAAGCCATATATATATACAAATATACAAATATATACATACAAAGCCGTATATATATACAAATGTACAAATATATACATACAAAGCCATATATATATATATACAAATATACAAATATATACATACAAAGCCATATATATATACAAATATACAAATATATACATACAAAGCCATATATATATATATATATACAAATATACAAATATATACATACAAAGCCATATATATATATACAAATATATACATACAAAGCCATATATATATATACAAATATACAAATATATACATACAAAGCCATATATATACAAATATACAAATATATACATACAAAGCCATATATGTATATACAAATATACAAATATATACATAAAAAGCCATATATATATATATATATATATATATATATATATATATATATATATATATATATATATATATATATATATATATGCATACATACAAATATACAAATATATACATACAAAGCCACACACATATATATATATATATATATATATTCATTCATTTTCTTGTTGGCTTTGTCCTTTTTAATCCGGGGTCGCCACAGCGGAATGAACCGCCAACTTATCCAGCGAGTTTTTTTACGCAGCGGGTGCTCTTCCAGCCGCAACCCATCACTGGAGAAAAAAAAAAAAAAAAAAAAATATATATATATATATATAAATATATATATATATATATATATATATATATATATATATATATATATATATATATATATATATTTTTTTTTTTTTTTTACTTAAATGGTTTGTTGCAATTGGTTTCCTCTAATGGTTTGAGTTACATTAACCTTTGGGTTTTACAGTGTAGTAACCATGTTTACCCTTCTTGTAGTTCACCAAGCAATCATAAACACGTGATCCTCTCGAAATTAGTTTATAAATAAACTTCTCAAAGCAATTTATTTCCTTTTTTTAATCTTTGCTGTATATTGTATTTGTATATGTGCTTGTAATTTGTTCATTATATTTTATACATGATTCAATCCATATTAATAAATCATTTTCCTAATCGAGCTATTTAAGCCATTTGGTGAAATATAATTGATAAACCAATATAAATTGCAGAAAAACTAAATATTGCAATGCGCAGCCCTAATTTATATCATTATCAGCATAAATTAAGATAAAAACAACATAGTTCTTGATTTTTGGGGGGACAACTTAAATGTTTTATGTTCAATACACTTAAATTTGTAAAAACTGATAAGTTAACTTGATGTTTTTAAAATGTCAAATCAATCGTGTGGATGCCAGCGTTTCTGAAATATGATGAGTAAAGTTATTGAAGTGAAATGAAACGTCCCTTTAAATCATCTCAACAAGTCATGTGCCCTACAGATTTACCAAACACCAACATGTTGTGTTTGTTTTTTCATTGTTTGTTGCTTTAACATAAGCAGTTGTGAATTATTTATGAAGTGGCAGATTTTTAGCATGAACAGTTGTCTGTGCTAATCAAAATTAATTAATATTAAACAGCAGCGAAGGAGCTTTAGAAGTCAAATTAGTGGCTTCCAGATGCTCTTTATGCTTATGTGACGTGTGATTTCAGGGGTCTGGTTTTTGTGAGGGTTGCAGGGTTTGTGTTTTGTGACTCTTTGATATACTTTTTAATAGTTTGAGGTTTTATTGTGTGGTACTTTGAGTACGTTTTGTCTGCCAAAGCTGCTCTTTTTATCTATAAATACAGTAAAATCGTATAATATTGCTATGTTTTGAGTTACAATTTAAAGGGCCATGAAACCCCCTCGTTTCAGTAGGGTGTTTTCTCACCTCTACTTTGGAAAAAGTCAGAAAAGTGGGCGTGTCCAGCTCTGTTTAGGGGGAGTGTCGGAAGAAGAAAAGAGGCTTGGTGTGGGAGTGTCTATTTGGGCACGCTGACTTTCAGAGTCAAAACACACACCCACAGCGGACAATGTGACTGTGTTTACATGAACATCTGTAGTCGAATTATTTGCCAAATGATTAAATGGTGGACTTTAACTGCAGTTTGGCTCTTTCATTCAGGGAATTCATTCATGTCCCTCCCGACAAACGTGATATTTGATTCGAGGAACTGCTCTAAGCGTGTATTTTTCATGCAATGTTTGATACCGCACGGCGAATGAGAGAAAAAAAAACTCTGCATTTCCCGGAAACTTAGATGCACACGGCATGTAGCGTCAGAAAGCCGCGCGTGTTATTCTGGTCACAAAATCTAACACGAGGTTATAGTTTGGTTGTAACTGTTAGTGCTAACTTGTTTACACTCGGAGCAATAGTTTGTTTGATACGAATAAAATACGAACTGAATAAACAAAGAGCACTGGTCGCTCACTTACCAAATCTGTAGAGACAGGACAATCACCAGCAACTAGAGCCGCGTCTTTATTAGAGGAGACTACAAGCGAATCCGGATCTCAGCGTTTGCAGATGAGAACAGCTCTCAGGTAAACAATAATCCTCCTTAGACACGTAAGTTATTGTTGTCGAGCGTCGCGTACACTGTTAATCCACACGTGACTCTGAGCTCTCACAGAGAGAAAATGAAAACAAAACTTCACTGCAGCAAACTATAAAAGCAACACTTCACGCTTGTTCTGCCAACACAACGTGGCGTCTCTGTCGTGTAAACACGGTGACAATAATGAATATTAATGAAGTTGCACAATAGAGCGCGCTGATTGGTTTGAACCAAGCTTTACTCATGCATTAATGTATCACACTGTAAGACGTAACAAGACACACTCTGGCACAGACGTCCAGTCTGCACGCTGGAATACACGCTATTATGTCATGACCGTGACGCAGCTTCAAAAATTCGTTTCAAACCGGAAGTACGAATTTGCTTGAAATAATGCAAAAACAACCAATTTTCACTTTTTAGTGAAATATAGGTGTCCTAATAGTGTTTTTAGCAGTGTGGGACACATATACCACTGTCAACAGCTCAAAACATGTGCTTTGGTGTTTCGTGACCCTTTAAAGGCGTGTGTAATACTGTCTCCTATCGTTTTCTGTGCTGTGTTAACTAGTGTGTGTTCTCTTTATCAGGTCTTTGTATGCTGCTGGTGTTGATGGGTCGCTGTGTGTGTGAATGATCTTTCTGTCAGCCGCCGTTTCTCTCAGGATGCTGAAATCTTGGCGTCTGCTTGTCCTGTTGCTGATCCTAACCCAGCTCTGCACCGTCCAGTCACGGCCTGCCGTCACCGAACAAGGTCAGCTTTTTATAAGCGCTGCTTTAGTAAATGAAAACTATTGGTCGAAAATACATTAACTAAAATAAAATATTAAGAAAATCTGCTATTAGGGTGTTTGAGCTGCTGATGATAATGTCAGCAAAGACTAAGAGTATTATAAATGTGGAGTTTTAGATGATGAACACAAATGAACAGCATCAGGAGTCTCCTTACTGATGCATTCTCACACATCGATGCACACATTTAAAAATCTTCACACTGAGAACGTTAGTCTTGTTTTTGAATCTGCCACTATGCTGATGCACAAGCATTTAAAGCTCCGCCCTCCTTTGAAAAGAGCACAATCACATTTAAATTTAAAGCGACAGTCACCAAAATGCCCCAATTAGGGTCAAAACCTAAAAGGGTCAGTTTCAGAGAGTTATAAAACATTATTAGTGTGGTATTTTGAGCTGTAAGTTCACATACACACTATACTTAATGACACCAACTAAATCTAAACTAAAATTTACAACAAATTAAAAAAATTATTTAAATAAATTAAAAATGCTAAACTAAAACTAACAAAACAATTAATTAAAGCTAATTTAAAATAAACATTTATTATTAAAATAAATACTAAACAAAAATGCTAAACTAAATATAAAAAACAATTAAAGTAAATTGTTTTATATTATTAAAATAAATATTAAATTCAAAATGCAAAACTAACTAAAAACCAACAAAACAATTAAAGCACATTTAAAATAAATATTTATTATTAAAATAAATACTAAATTAAAATGCTAAACTAAGCTAAAACTAACAAAACAATTAAATCCAGCAAATTTGAAAAATATTATTAAAAAAATAATAAATAAAAAGTGCAAAACTAACAAAACTAATAATTAAAGTTAATTTAAAATAAATGGTTATTATTAAAATAAATACTAAATTAAAAAATGCTAAACTAAGTCTAAAAAAACTAATGTTACAGCACATTTAAAAATATTGATAAAATAAATAATAAATTATATTAAATAAAAAATGCAAAACTAAACTTAAAACTATCGAAACCATCAATTACAGCAAATTTAAAAATATGATTAAAATAAGTAGTAAATTAAAAATGCCAAACTAAACTAAATCTAGCAAAGCAATTAATTAAAGCAAATTTAAAATAAATATTTATTATAAAAATGAATACTAAACTAAATCTAACCAAACCTTTAATTACAGCAATTATCAATTTTAAAATATGATTAAAATAAATATTAAATAAAAAATGCAAAACTAAAGTAATAAAACAATGAATACAGCAAATTCAAAAATAAATATTTATTATTAAAAATAAATGTTAAATTAAAAAGCTAAACTAAACTAAATCTAACCAAACTTTTAATTACAGCAAATTTAAAATAGTATTAAAATGAATATTAAATTATATCAAAATAAAAATGCAAAACTAAAACTAACAAAACAATTAATTACAGCAATTTTTAAATATGATTAAAATTTTAAATATAAAAATGCAAAACTAACAAAACAATTGAATACAGCAAATTCAAAAATAATAATTATTATTAATATAAATACTAAGTTAAAAATGATCAACAAACTATTAACTATTAACGAAACAATTAATTGCAGCCAATTTAAAAATACTATTAAAATAAATAATAATTTAAAAATACAAAACTAACAAAACCAAAAATTAAAGCCAATTTAAAATAAATATTTATTATTAAAAAAATACTAAATTAAAAAATGCTAAATATAGCAAAACCATTAATGAAACCAACAAAAACTACACTGAAATTTACATCAAATTTAAAAACAATTTTTAAATAAATACTAAATTAAAAATGCAAAACTATAATAGTCTTGGTTCACAGTCGGAGGTGCAATATGAGTGTACAAAACAAATGAATGTATAAAAGCAGCATGCTTTACTGTTGAACTGCAGGCTGGTGTTCATCTAAGGTTTTGCTTCTCTGTGTTTGATGTGCAGTCAATGAGCAGAGCTGGAACTCATTATCCTCCAGATGTGTCTCCTTTTTTCCCTTTGTGCATCAATGGGGCTTTGGGGTCTTTTTTAAAACCTTAGAGGTTCAGATGGATATTGGAGGAATGCACTGGCATCGCACATGCTGAAATATCAGCACAAATCAGGCCTCTGCTGTAATCAGAGGATACTTTTGATTTATTTAATGGTGCCATATCACTTAAAAGTACTTTTTATTAAGATAATTAATTTATCATGTTTTGTAGTTTCTTAAGGGAATATATTGGTATTATTTTAGATTTTTTATTTAAAAAAATAGTTCTTATGATTATTATTATTAATAATAATTTATATTATTTTAATAAAATGTAATAATTTTAGTAATACAATATAATAATGATATTCATTCATTTTCTTTTCGGCTTAGTCCCTTTAATAAACTGAGGTCGCCACAGCTGAATGAACCGCCAACTTCTCCAACATATGTTTTATGCAGCGGATGCCCTTCCAGCAACAACCCGTCACTGGGAAGCATTCTTACACAATCATTCACACTCATACACTACAGACAATTTAGTTTACCCAATTCACCTGTACCACATGTCTTTGTACTTGTGGAGAAACCCACGTGAACACAGTGAGACCATGCAAACTCCACACAGAAACGCCATCTGACCCAGCAGAGGCTCGAACCAGCATCCTTCTTGCTGTGAGGTGATTGTGCTACCCACTGCGCCATGTGACGCCCTTTAATAATACGACTACTACTACTACCACTACTACTACTACTACTAATAATAATAATAGTAATGATAATAGTAATAAAATAATAATGTATACGATAATAACAATAATAATAATAATTTATTAGGTAGCAACAATAATAATAATGATAATAATAATAATAATAATAGTAATTTATTATTGGTGCCATATCAGTTAAAGATTACTTTTTATTAAGGTTTATTTAACTATTTGTGATGTATTGTAATATTTGGGGCGTTCTTTTCTATTTAGACAAAATAGTTTAGGCTACATATATATATAAATATAATACTTAATGCTAGTAACAATAATATTATGAATATGATTATTAAATTATTATTATTTTAATAAGTAATACTGTAATGATGATGATGATGATGATACCAATAAATAAATAAATAATAATATTGATAATAACAACAAAAATATTAATGTATTAGTCCTTAGTTCTTCTTCTTATTTTATTATTATTATTATTATTATTATAATAACATACATGAACATGTGTAAATATAATAGTTGAAATTCAAAAATATTTGCAATATTTGGAAATATAGGCTTACATACAGTTGAAGTCAGAATTATTAACCCCCCTGAATTATTAGACCCCTTGTTTGTTTTTTTCCCAATTTGTGTTTAACGGAGAGCAGATTTTTTCTACACATTTCTAAACATAATAGTTTTAATAACACGTCTTTAATAACTGATTTATTTTATCTTTGTCATGATGACAGTAAATAATATTTCACTAGATATTCTTCAAGACACTTCTATACAGCTTAAAGTGACATTTAAAGGCTTAACTAGGTTATTTAGGGTAACTAGGCAGGTTAGGGTAATTAGTCGAGTTATTGTATAAATAGATGGTTACTTCTATAGACTGTCAAAAAAAAATTTAGCTTAAAGGGGCTAATTATGTTGACCTTTAAATGGTGTTTAAAAAATTTAAAACGGCTTTTATTCTAGCCAAAATAAAACAAATAAGACTTTCTCCAGAAGAAAAAATATTATCAGACATACTGTGAAAATGTCCTTGCTCTGTTAAACATAATTTAGGAAATATTTATAAAGCAAAAAAAATTCAAAGGGGGGCTAATAATTCTGACTTCAACTGTGTGTACTTATACTGTGGGGCTGTTTAATGCTGGATTTTAATAGGCTGATGAGCATTCTACGCAGCCATTTCTCAGATTTTTGTCCTCAAACTGCTCCTGTGTATTGTACTAGTTTCTCACACATCTCATCCAAAGCCTTCTGTTGTGTTTTTTTTCTTTTTCTTTTTTACTGTTGTAGCTGAGAAATCTAATCATAGATATGTAATTAGCATATATTGCCATATATCACATTTCTATGTGTGCTGTTCCTAGTTTGTTTGCCTGAATTGACTTCTTGTAGTGACTCAGTATCATTAGCCAGGCAGGAAATCCCAGCATCAATCCATCCAGCCAATGACTTCCTCTACTGGTTCCCAGCCAAGTTCACCACTATGAGAAGCGGATGGCTGTATGGATCCAGTGATTGCTTTATTGAGGCTTTTCATTAAGTAATGATCCAAAATGCATTGATTTTTAGGCATTTAAAGTGATTATTGAAATGAAAAGTTTTTTTTAAAAATGTCAGTCTTAGGGATATCTATAAGCTAGTGTGCTCCAAAACAGTGACACAATTCATATTTACAAGATATAAACATCTAAAGCTTGCAGTTTGTCACTTTCGTCTTAATGCTGTGTTCACACCAGACACAGAACGTGTGAATAAAACGCGTAAATAGACGTGTGAACATTTTCTGTTTACTCGCTTCATTCTCGCGTCAAATTCGATTAATTCACGCATCACATTTGCTTCACAATAGATGCGGATTCACGTCATGGGCAGGGCTTCAGTCTGCCCGGTGCCTCAAGCTTCATTGCTAAATGGTTAACATGGATTTCACTAAGATAGTAGCTGTGCTTTATGTGCTTTAGGAAGACTGAAAAACAGCGTAGATTAATTCGGCGCCATGTCAGAGTCCACTAGATCCTAATTTCTGAGGTGCAGCAGCCTTGAGAGCTCATCAACTCTTCCTGAAACTATAGCTGGATGATGGAGGCTTTCAGCGGTGCTTCTGACTAAGCCGATCCCAGTTTAATGAGCTGTTGTCGGCAACAGGATTTCCCCTCGGGACACCAACAGGCACTATGTCATAATCACGCCCCTATAAGAGCAAGCTCCTGATTGGTTAACGTGTTGCGAATGTCTGCTTAAGTTCAGATTTTCCAACTCGAGCGATCCCTGCGATTCGCGTGTCAAATGCGCAAAACGCTCAACTCGCGCCACTTCATTCACGCAAATCACATAATTTGCGCTGCCTCTTTCGCGTGAATTGCTATCTATTGGATGTCTATTCGCGGTTTTGCATTGACTTAACATGTAAATCACTCGCACTTGACACTTCATCCGCGTCTGATGTGAACTCAATATTAGGGATCAACAATTATTTTACATGTTACTTCATACTTCTTGAACAATCAAATGCCCTCTAGTGTCTAACATGCCCCGCCCCCTTCCACTCTCACTGGCGAAGCTGTCATAAAACAAAACACTATTGGCTGTTTTTTTTTTTTTAAAGAGGACTATATCTTCATGTTTCAGTTGTTTAAGTCAAACATCGAATAAAAAAATGCATGAAAAAAAGTGTTTTTATTCAAGGTCGCAAGGTTTTTTTTCTTCACGTTCGCCAATCGGTGAAGTTTTTTTTCCCTCTCCGCTGTCGCCTCTAGCTTGCATGGTTTGGGATCGATAAACCACACTGAACTGAGCTAAACTGAACTGAACCTAAACACACACACACACACACACACACACACACACACACACACACACACACACACACACACACACTAAAAAAACTGAACTACACTGTTCCAATTTACTATGACCATTTATGTGAAGCTGTTTTGACACAATCTACATTGTAAAAGCGCTATACAAATAAACGTGAATTGAATTGAATTAAATTCAAGGTTTGAAGTGAAACATGAAGATATAATAGCTCCTCCCCTTTTTATAAATTAGCCAATAGCGTTTCGTCTTTTATCACAGCTCTGCCAGTGAGAAGGGTTGACCTCAAGTGCATCAAATAAGTAGCAAATGAAAAGAAGGGGGCGGGGCATGTCAGATATGAGAGAGCATTTGATTTGTCAGGAGATTTGACTAGAAACTGAAGCATTAGGTGGCGTCAAAACAATCGTTGAAGTGTCAAATGACGAAGTTTTGGATGTTTTGACAACTTCTAAATGTGAATATTGTCACAAATTTGGCATACACAACACTCAAAAATGATTTGTTCAAACTTCTTTTTTAAATAGAGCTGATTTAACAATTCTTTTTCTTTTTTTATTGAAATTTTCAACATTAGATGTATACACAGTACTGAGTAGAACATGAACAGCATACAATATTTTAAGGCAAAAAAGAAACAATAGAATAGAAAAATAGATAAACAAATAAATGAAAATTATATAATAAAAAATATATAATTATTAATTTAAAAATAAATAATAAAACAGCAAGGTTTCTAATTCAAAACAATATTACAATATTGTGGTGTGTACAATTAAGAAAACATAGTAGACTTATAATCAATGCCAAGACAGGTCAAAGGAGTTTCCCACAGCTTCTGAAATGACGTGGATTTTCCTTTTAATATATGTCCAATTTTTCCATGACTGGTTTCTTTAATCAGAATTATCCAGTCCTTAACAAGAGGGGGTTCTGTCCAAACCCATTTATTCATAATTATTTACCTCCCCAGCATCAGTGGAAATTCAAAGACATCTGAATGTTCCAGAAAAGGGAGGGGCAGAATACCTAGTATTCACATTAATGGGGAGGCTGTAACCTTCTGTTAATGTGTTATGGACAGTTTGTCACAAATGTCATTCCAAAAATCAGCAGTTAAAGGACATTCCCACAGCCAATGAAAAAACATGCCGATATTATAATTGCATTTTGGACATTCAGGTGAAACCGTGTTATTTATTTTACGATATTTATTTGGGGAAATATAGGCTCTATGTACAATATTAAATTGCATTTCTTTAAATCTGTTGCGGACGGAAATAGTCAAGGGTAGTCTGATAATATCATCCCACACATTTTCATCGATGTCGCATTTTAAGTTCTTACTCCATGCCTTCTGCAATATAATCAGATTGTCTGCTTTGTACTGGTTTATCATGGAGTAACATTTGGCTACAAAGTGCTTAACTTCAGCATACTTAAGAAATACGAAATCAGAGCTATTTAAGGTAAGACTGCCATGTCTAGTATGAACGAAATGTTTTATCTGCAGGTATTTAAAGAAATTGTTTTAAGGCAGTGGTTCTCAAACGTTTTTCATCAAGTACCACCTCAGAAAAAAAATTGTCTCTCCAAGTACCACCAAAATGAGTAGTATTAAAATACAGTAGCGCATTAGGCCCAGTAAAGCAGCTACAACTCTGCACAGTTAAAAAATGTGGCAGATTACATCAGAAATATAGGCTATATGTCATATATGACATATTATATACATAATTTTTGACAAATTTTGAAATGTGTGTAGCATGTACATGACATATTTCATTCCTCCGCGTACCACTAGAAGGAAGCCTGCGTACCACTAGTGGTACACGTACCACAGTTTGAGAAACACTGTTTTAAGGGATAATTTGGAAAGAGATCATATATCATGCATATTCCCAAATTTAGCTACCAAATTGAGAGCCCAGATAGATATGAGAAAAATTTGTATTACTGGTCAGCTCAACATAATTCCTACGTTTTTTGGGTTGACAAAACTTAATCGTTTTGTGTTCAGTCGACTTTAATTTGTGTTAAAAACAATTAATTTAACTTAGTAGATTTGTGTCGTGACTACATGAAGGGATTGTGTGGAACCCAGCATTTTTTACGGATATCTTCAAGACTACCGATACTCATTTGTTTTGACTTTACAAGACCTTTTACAGATGTCGTTGGATGAGTAATGAGGAGATGACAGATTTTGTCCACTTCAGCCTCGACTGACTGACCAAAACGAATGGGTCAACTTCCGGGACAGATAAAAACACGCTCCGACTGGGACGAATGACGTAGAAGCATATGAGATTTTTCTGTTTTGTTCACTCTAATTCGGTTAGATTGTTTCCTAGCTGTCGTAAAATCTTTTTTTCCGTAAACAAAATGTGCTTCCAATTTCACAGTTTCCTCATTTCGGCTGTTTTAGGTGGTGCGCGCCTCCTCTTGTTGGCGACTGCTTTTAATTTCACCAAAGGGATGGGTTGAGTTTCTGCTTGTTGAGGACTGTGGCTGGTTATTATTCGCTCTGCTGTTTTATGCGCAAAAGACATTTTAATGTGAAGCTTAAAAAAGGTTGTTGAAAAGCTCGAAATGGGTTTGCAGGAGGCTGTTCTGACAGGGTTGTGGGGAAAAGATAAAATGAGTAATATTAGATGCAAATATTGAACAACAGCAAGTCATACAATGCCAATTAAAATGTTTAGGGTGTGTGAGAAAAAAAGTATATTACTGTATATTTTTATTTTCACCCCTTGTGTGCTGTTCATTCACTCTGGGGGGATTTTGAGGATTAATTTGGCCACAACTGGAATGATTTTTGGTGACATGTTATTTTGACACGCAGTACATGACAAAAGTCTTGTTGTCTATCCAAGATTTAGCAACAGCAAATAATAACTAGACGTGTAGTTGATCATTTGGTATTAGAAGTGGATGAAAGGCAAACACCCCTAGATTACGCTTATTTGAGCACAATAAAATATGATCATACCTTGATTATTAATGATTTCATTAGGACAGTGCGGTCTGACTCTGCTTAGACAAAATTCTCATCACTGAACAGAAATAATGTCCAGTATAGAATATAAAGTCCTGCTGCAGTGGAGACAGAATGAATATTGTGTCTGACTCCATCATGAGCTTGGAGGACTGCATCCATACATCTCTGACATGACTCAAATCACTGATTAATAAAGTCATCTGGAACGGCAAAGAAAGCGTTCCTGCAGGACTCCCAGAGTTCATCAAGAGTCTTTGTGTTCATCTTCAACGCCTCCTCCTTCATCTTACCACAGACATGCTCAATAATGTTCATGTCTGGTAACTGGGCTGGCCGATCCTGGAGCACCTTGACCTTCTTTGCTTTCAGGAGCTTTGATGTTGAGGCTGAAGTGTGAGAAGGAGCGCTATCCTGCTGTAGAATTGTCCCTCTCATTTGGTTTGTAATGTAATATGCAGCACGAATGTCTTGATACCAACTAGAAGTCAAGTTATTGTGTTGACATTTTTGTGGGGTATACATTATTATGTAAGAAAATGTTAAGTAGTACTGCAGAATAGGATGGATCTTTTCTTCAGAATAGGATGTTGATCTTCTTCGGTGGAAACAAAGTTTAGACTATATGTAATAAAGCAATTAACTACTGCAGTATCAATTAGTGGGCGGGGCTAAAAAGGCAGTATTGTAAACATGGGCATTGATCTTTTTCTAAGGAGGCGGAGTTTATACTTTATTATATAATAAGGTTGTTAACTTATTACCGCAGAGTAGGTGGGCGATGCTGAACAGACAGTGATGTAGAAGTGGGCGTTTATCTTTTTCTATGGAAGCGGAGTTTATGCATTATTATTTTGTAAAAGTCATTTACTACTGCATCTTTAATTAGTGGGAGGAGCTAAACAGGCAGTGATATAGAAGTGGGTGTCGATCTTCTGTGGAGGCGGAGTTTAGTCACTTATCTAATAAAGTACCTTGCTACTGCTGTATCAATCAGTGGGAGGAGCTAAATAGGCAGCGATGTAGAAGTGGGCGTTGATCTTTTTCTACAAAGGCAGAGTTCATTATATAATGTCATTAGTAGTACAGTATGAATCAGTGGGCGGAGCTAAACAGACAGTGATTTTAAAGTGGGCGTTGATCTTTTTCTATGGAGGCGGAGTTTATACATTATGTAATAGAATTTATTAGTGCAATATGAATCAGAGGGCGGAGCTCAAAAGACAGTGATGTAGAAATGGGCGTTGATCTTTTTCTACGAAGGCGGAGTTTATACATTATGTAATGTTATTTTCTAGTGCAGTATAAATTAGTGGGCGGAGCTAAACAGACAGTGATGTAGAAGTGGGCGTTGATTTTTTCTACCAGAGTTTATACATTGTAATGTCATTTACTAGTGCAGTATGAATCCGTGGGCGGAGCTAAACAGACACTGATGCAGAAGTGGGCGTTGATCTTTTTCTACAGAATCAGAGTTTATACATTATGTAATGTCATTTACTAGTGCAGTATGAATCAGTGGGCGGAGCTAAACAGACACTGATGCAGAAGTGGGCGTCGATCTTTTTCTACGAAGGGGGAGTTTATACATTGTAATGTCATTTACTAGTGCAGTATGAATCCGTGGGCGGAGCTAAACAGACAGTGATTTAAGAGTGGGCGTTGATCTTTTTCTACAGAATCAGAGTTTATACATTATGTAATGTCATTTACTAGTGCAGTATGAATCAGAGGGCGAAGCTAAACAGACAGTGATGTAGAAGTGGACGTTGATCTTTTTCTATGGAGCCAGAGTTTATACATTATGTAATGTCATTAGTAGTACAGTATAAATCAGTGGGCGGAGCTAGACAGACAGTGATGTAGAGATGGGAGGAGTTAAGACATTTATTTAGTAAAATAATTTACTAGTGCAGAACCGATCAGTGGGCAGAGCTAAATAGGCAGTGATGTATAAATGGGCGCATATATTTTTCTGCGTGCGTTTAGCTACAGTGTTAATGAATAAAGATTCATTATTAGCTGTTTTAAAGTAAATAATAATGTTTTGTGGAAGATTTCTCAATGACCTCTTAAAGATCAAAAGATCTAGGGAATGTGAATAGCGTTAAATAGGAAAATTATTAAAACTCTTTGGTCATTTTTGAGCACGATGCTAATGGTCTAATCCGATTCAATGATCTATGCTAAGCTAAGTTAAAAGTGCTCCCACCAGACAAAAAAATTGGCTGATTCAAATACGGTGAAACTCAATAGTTTAACTTTAGGCGAGTTGTAAAATGAGCCTATTTCCTAAAATAAGTGGAGTGTTTATTCGTGCTGGAGTGAAAGTGGATCTCGGGATTAAGAGGCCTGTGATCCAGGAAATTCCTCCGTCTGAGATCTCCATGGCGACCAGCTGAGGAACCTGCTGTTTGCGGCTCTTTCTCTCCATTCCGGCTCTTACGGATCCGCTGGCATTGTCCGGAAACACAAAAGCAGAGGATTAGTTTGTTTGACAATTAGTGTGACTTTAGGGCTGTGGGGGGTCCGTGTGAATGGGACGTCTGTATGCTGTGGCGTCAGCAGCTTCTCTGCCTTTTGTTTGTATGTGGCGAAACTCAGTGCTAATAAGTGTAACGGGCCGCAGGAGGTTAATCTTTAAACTGTTTCATTTTGTTTTTCTTCCCCCTGTTTGGTAAAGGAAGGATCACATTTCTTCCTGTTTTAGATTCTGGAGTGTTTTTAGTGGATTTGTGGATGAATTCATGTCTGGGTCACATGTTGTGTCTCAGGAAAAACAGTTCAAATTGTTTTATGTTTTCGGCAGTATGTTTAAGAGCTAAACTGTATTTAACAGAATTTGTTTTTGTAGGAATTAAGTACAAATTTCCTTTAAAAACTGCTAAATAGAGAGTTAGAATTTTTATAATTGTGTTATGCACTGTTTTATATTAATAACAATATCAATAGATATTTATTTTTCTTATTAAAGCTTCTAATAATTATTACTACTACTTCCAGAGTTGTTACAACACTGGAATTCGGTACCAATCAATACTGAAGTTTTAAAAACCTCCATTTCCCGCAAACCTGTTCCCGGCTTCCCGTTTTAAAGCACATAGATCAGCTGGTTTGTCTATAAGCTAACATACGAGCGGTCTGCTAATGAATTGTGGCTTTAAAATGCTCCAGTGTTGTTGTATCTGTGCTTACACTCAGTAAACAGTGGTGATTTCGGTGAACTGATGACCTTCAGGGCCAATCACAGTCATTTCTGTGACACGCGCTCAACAGCGCCCAAATGTTAACGGGAAATGGACGTTTTTAATTTTCAGTACTAATTGGTATCGAATTCCAGTATTGTGTAACGCTAACTACTACTATTACTAATAATAATAAACAATAGCAATAAAATAAATAAATAAAGAAAATAAATAAATAAAAGTTGTTGTTGTTTGTATTATTTTTATTATTATTATTATTATTATTATTAATATTATTATTATTATTATTATTATCAATACAGTTTTGAATCAGTTAACTGTAATAAATAAAATGTTGGTATACACTTTTACATAATTATATTATTAATAAATTATTCTTATTATTTTCTTATTAATACTTCTAATAACTACTACTAATAATAATAATTATAAATGTTGTTGTTGTTAATTATACGTTTTAAATAGGTAAAATAACATAAACAAATGCTATATTTAACTTAGTTGTTTAATAAAAATTAAGTACAATTTTCCTTTCAAGTTAGCAAAATAGAGAATAATTTTTTTATGTTGTTGCATACTGTTTTCTAATAATAATAATAATAATAATAATAATAATAATAATAATAATAATATATAACAAATTAATGTTTATTAATAATTCTAATATGTACTACTACTACTAATAATAATAATATTAATATATTGTTGCTGTTAATTATTATTATATTTATTATTAAGTACAATGTTCCTCTTAAACTGGCAAAATAGAGAATTAGATTTTTATAATGTTATACGACATAATAATAATAACAATAATATTAATAAATTAATATTTGTTCTTATTAATGCTTCTTATAAGTACTTCTACTACCACTACTACTACTACTACTAATAATAATAATAATTATTATTATTATTATTTTTATTATTTATCCATTTTTGAATCAGTACAATAAAGCCTAATTACCATTCTGTATTGAACAGAATAGTTTAATAGAAATTAAGTAAAAATTTTCTTTAAAATTTGCTAAATAGAGTATTAGATTTTTTATAGTGTTGTCATACACTAAATATATAATATTAATATTTAATATAATATTATAGTTTTATTATAATAATTGTATTAATATTTTTTCTTATTAATGCTTCCAATAACTACTACTAATAATAATTATAATAATAAAATAAAAGTTAATATGAATACATTTTTGAATTATTACCATAAAATGTAGTCAACAAATGCTACAAAATAATGTGTGTTTACAATTCAGTTTAAACAACTACTACTACTAGTACTACTACTGCTACTACTACTACTACTACTAATAATAATAATAATTATTAATATTATTATTAATGCATTTTTGAATCAGTACAATAAAACGTAATGACCATGCTGTATTTAACAGAATAGTTTAATAGAAATTAAGTAAATTTTTTTCTTTAAATTTTGCAAAATAGAGTATTAGAATTTTTTATAAAGTTTTATAATATTAATATTTTAACATAATATTGTTTTATTATAATGATGTTATAATTAATGTATTTTTTATTAATGCTTCTAATAACTACTACTACTACTATTACTACTACCAATAATTATTATAACATAAATATTATATTATATTATAAAAAAGTTATTATGAATATATTATTGCCATTAAATGTAGTCAACAAATGCTACATAACAATGTGTATTTACAATTCAGTTTAAATATCAAGAATCACAAATAATTTTAGATATAACTACTGCTATTTATATATGATTATTACTACTAATAATAATAATCAATAAATATGTATTTATTTATTTGCTAAATATTAACTTTAAATAATAAATATTCATATTAATACTAACAATAATAATAATATGTATTTATTAATTGTATTGTTAGATATAAATTTTAAATAATAAATATTATTATTATTACTACTAATAATAATAAATATTTATTTTGTTAGGTATATTAATATTAATTATAATAATTTATTCATCCATTTTTTGTATATTTTTTAAATAATATATAAAAATAATAATAAATATGTATTTATTTATTTTATAAATATTAGTTTAAATAATAAATATTTATTTATTAAATTAATATAAATAAATAAATAGTAATATTAAATATAATTTTTTTTATCTAATATTTATTTATTTATAATTCAGTACACATGCAATTAATGCAGAATAGCATGAATCTACAATGTTTTACACATAATTTCTGCAGTTTTATTTAAGTTTTCGCTGGACAAGCTCCGTCTCTTGTCTCACGCTGTGTTTTGTGCTGGCGATGTTGATCCGGTGCACGTATGCCAAGCGTTCCCGCTGGCCTTGTGTCGGACACTCGTGCGATCAGAGGTGGAAATGGAGCTGCACTCATTGTTCCCCAGGGAGTGTTTGGTGCTGCAGTGTTTGGCTCAAGACGAGACCCGGTCACTGGCCTGCAGGTCATCTGGCTGCAGGGGAGCGAAGGCCAGCTGGAGATCGGGTCAGTGGAGCCTGCGGACACGAGGATTTTCTCCTGCACTCTCTAAAGTCTGTCCGACAACCACAGTGACGATTTCACAATAAAATATGTGATAAAAAAAAAA